>NC_041402.2:90953307-91273307 GCF_900747795.2 Erpetoichthys calabaricus
ATAAGAACTATAAAAAAATATTTCGTTTATTTATTTATTGTAAGTAATAGGCAGTGTAATGGAGTTACCTTTAAAAGTAGCATTCCTCACACTTTTGGGAGACAAAGCCTCTATACTTGTTTTTGAAGTCATGGTGGCCGAAGAGGATGTTTAATGACATTGGCATGTGTTGCCAATGGAGAACTCAATAGGCAGACTTGCATATGTAAGGAGGTGTTTTTAAGAGACCAGGTTTCTGGCTTACTCATCTTATTGTATTTTTGTGTGCCCATGAAAACACACTTATTTAAGTAAAGATTCTACTCTGTGTTCCCTAAAATTGTGTGTCTGTATTCTACACCAAAATGTAAATAATTATTTTGAAAAAAAGTGTATTGTACAGTTTACAGATCGATTGAGTGATTGATGTGTTTAAGAAGGGGGAGATCATAGTCACTCGGTTATGTAGCTTTGGTGACTTGAGACATTTTCTAAAATTTAAGCTCCAGTGTGGCTTATACTGTACAGTGTTTGAAAACATTTACTGCATTTGCGGATAGGCGGAGTGGTGGCTCTGAGGCTAGGGATATGCACTGGCAATTGGAAGGTTGCCGGTTCGAATCCCGTAAATGCCAGTAGCGACTTTGCTCTGTTGGGTTCTTGAGCAAGGCAATTTAACCTGCAATTGCTGAGCATTTTGAGTATTGAGAAAAGCTTTATATAATTGCAAAGAATTTGGAGTGTACCGTAATACAATTTTTATAAAAGCAGTGGTTCAGGTAAGTTGTGGAGGTTGGTAGCTGCTGGTAGTTGACCTCATTTAGGGTCTCAAAAGTGCAAAAAGATGACGTTTGTGGGAAGAAATAGTTGAACGAGATACCACAAGATTTTCCACTGGGTAAATGACTTCAGAGGAGAAGCAAAGTGTCTTTGATTTAAGTGTAAGAGCTGATATGTAAGAGAGACACAGCCACAGTCTCTGGTAGTTTTTAATTAAAAGAGTAATTGAAGCTGCTTTTGAAACATTAGTGTGTCTTTGACAGCAAGGCATTTGTTCTACCAGTTTTAGGAAGACTTTGTGTTCATGCAGCAAAAAATATATTTTTGCTCAGGAAGCTTCACTGTTTTAGTGGGCTTTCAGTAAGTACCTTTTTCCTGAGTTATATCTTTTAGTCCTTATAGCAAATGTTTGTTCAGTTTATACGTGTCTAGTACTGAATGACCATTCCTTTTATTTTCTTAATAACATGCTATGCATTGAAAGTGTAGCCAATCTACCACCCACCCTGACCACAATTAAAACATGAATGACGTGACATTAATAAATGTTCGAAATTAAAAGAAAAACACTTTAACACCTTAATGTTTCCTTTTTGTTTTTGTTAAATTGCTCTTGTATTTGGGTCAATGGACTGAGCAGGGTTTAGGAAATTGGTCTGTTTTGCACTTGCTACTCTTTGTGTTTATTCAGTCTAATTGTATGTTTTTAATTTTTTTTATTTTTGAGTAGAGACACATTTTTGAGTTTTTCCATTCTAGTTTTGCTTTTTTTTCAGACTGCCCATTAGATTTAATAGCCATATACAGTACAATTGGTCAGATGTGCAAGCAAGAATTTCACTTTATTCTGAAATATGACAATGCTATTATTACTGCTATAGTCAGTAGTCACTTTTGTGGTACACCTGACTAGTACTAGGCCAGACCCCTTTTGCATTCAGCTGTTTTTTCCCCCAGTTCATAGATTCAGTAAGGTGCTGGCAGCATTCCTTAAAGGTTTGATTAATGCTGAATTGTTTGCTTCAAAGGGGTTCAATCCAGATCCCAAGGTTTTCAATTGAAATGAGATCTGGAGACTGTACAAGGCTTTGGACTAAACTGAAGCCGCTTTCACAGCTTGAGATAATGTAAGCTTTCTGATATAAGGCAGTATCCTGCTGGAAGCATCAATTTGTGAACGGGGAGACTGTGGCCATAAGCGGATGCTCATGGCCAACAACAATGCTTAGGTATGCAGTGGCATTTGAATAATGCTTGGTTGGTATTGAGAGGACTAATCTGTGCCAAGAAAACATTCCCCACAGTATTACTTTACCACCACCTGCCTGCACTGTTGACACAAGTCAGGACTGATTCAAGGATTCATGCTGTATATGCCAAATTCAGACCCCACTCTCTGTATTTTGCAACAGAAATACAGATTTGTTATACCAGTAGACATTTTTCCAATCTTCTGTCATCCATTGTAGGTTCTACTCCTATACAGGAAAATGAAGTTAACATAAGTCAGTGTTCTGCCGCCGTAGCCCATGCACCTCAAAATCTGGTGTATTATGCTTTTACGGATGGCCTGTACATCGTTTCTGTAAAGAGCTATTATTTGTGTCTTTTGTTTACTTGATTGCACCTAGCCATCCTTCTCTGAGCTCTCTCAATAGCCCTTTTTTCCACCCACATACAGTAATTGTTGCATACTATATATAATATAATATTAAATCATCTAATTTTTCTCCAGACACTGTCTAGAATGGCAGCATCAAACTTTGCTCTTGGGTGGCAGCAGGGTTTTTTTCTTTTTTTTCAGTCACTTATTAATTAGTAACAATTGTCGTCAACTGAGGGAATACAATATCTGCAAAAGAAATATTGGGGCACCAAGTGGGTTGACCCTTTTAATAATTTCAGAGTCCTAAAATAAACAGGCGCTCAATGGCATGAATAATTACAAATAAACAAAAGCAAGTTAAGTAAGGCAAGGCCTCAGGGTTGTTCAGTCCTCTGTAGAGAAGTCTATATTCAGGTAGGATTCTGTCCTGTGGTTTGGTCTCTCCGAACTGAGATGACCCCAGCTGGGAGCACTTTGGCTTTATAGAGGCTAGACCTTAAGTGGTGGAGTCAGTTGCCCTCATTGGGCAATTTCTCAGTGCTGTAGGAGAAAGAAGAGATGATATGGCCAGTGACAGCCTTTACTCGTGTTCTGGAGTGGTAGTGCTTACCTCTGATGAGCCTGGAAGGTGAGCCTCAGGTGTGCATGTGTGACACCAGTTACTTCTGCTAATGGAACCGATTCCCGAATACGAATACAGGTTTGCATGGCCCCATAAAGTGATAGTTTTCAAGGGGGTGGCACTAATGAAGAGAAGGAATCACATTGCATGACAGATGTAGTCAAAATATAGAGCTTTTTTATTGAACAAATTTTGCAAACAACTTAAACTAAAATTTTGACAACATATTTTCAACCATCCAAAGAGGCATTTAGACTTAATAAAATATCCAGAGGTGCTTGTCAAAAGTTGTATTGCACTGAACATGTCTTAGAAAAGGAAAAAATAGTAAATATTTTTTGTAAACCAACTACACTTTGTTAATGTTAACAATCTCTGTCCACTGACATGTTAAAGTGACTTTTTAAACAACTTTACCATCATTAAACTGCATAATATTTAAACTAATAAATAACAACAATACAATAAATAATAGTGCAACTTCCAGTAATAATACTATTACTTCCAAGACTTCAAAGCCCAGGTGCATTACACAGTATTCACCAAATTAAAAATTAAATGCTTTGTGTTATGTGTTCCCCGACCCAGTTGTTAATCGCTGTACGCGCTTCTTAAACTGATTTCCTCTACACTAAGAGGAGGCGCCGGCAGCGATCGCTGCACAGAATACATTCACTTCATGATATTCCTGCTCTCTGAAAATGTAGAATGCTAAGATAAATTTTCATGATGAAATGCATTAAAGCAGGTATTAAACATGTACGGTAGTGCTGCTCCCTCGAAGTACGGGGTCCCCAGGTGTATGTTCAGTGTAGAGAACTGTATGGCAGGTGTGACGAGGCTCCAAAAGCTGGATGTATGAATGGGTATCACACAGGTTTAACTTAAATATTGTGTAAATATTGGGTTTGTGATCTGGTGATCGGAGAAACGAACACAGAATTCAATGCATGTTCTTCTGAGCGGGCTTTCTTTATTGCATGCGTGCGGTCTCTGTCTGATGTACCAAACCAGCAGTTCCTATCTTTCCTTTTTCTTTCTCCACATAACCAATCACCACACGATAAACGTCTTTGTGAAATTAAACGTAGTTACAAACTTAGACCACGGAGTTTTCAGAACTTTAAAAAAATCTTTGTTATACATGTTTAATTATGCCATCCATTCAGGGTTGCACCCATCCCAGTAAGCATTGTCTGCAAGGCAGGAGCAAATCCTGAATGTGGTGCCAGCACATCGCAGGGTGAATACGAGCAATACATACACTAGCAGGGTTAATATAGCAGAACAAAACCCCACATCCTACATGACTTTGAAAGGAAACTGAAGCACGCTAAGTAAACCCACCAGAAAAACATGCAAATTCAACCCAGACCCCATTGCTGCGAGGCAGCAGTGCAACCTCCATGCCACCGTGCCTCCACTTGATTAATACATGCTTTAATGCATTTCATCATGAAAATGCATTAAAAAAAATTATATCAAGTATTTATCTTAGCATTCTAAATGTTCAGGGAGCAGGAATATCATGAAATTAATGTATTCTGTGTGGTGATCACTGCCTGCGCCTCCTCTTAGTGCAAGAGGAAGTCAGTTTAAGACACTTAAAACAAAGCATTTAATGTGCTACATAACTTATGGCAGGGTTTGAGAAAATCTAGTAAATTAAATATTCATTTTAAGATGAAGTTTAGTTTACGATGCTCTACTTTAATAACAAATTACGAGAATAAAGTCAACATGTCGACTTTAATCTTGACATAAACGGCGAGAATAAAGTAGAAATGTCATCACACTATTACACAGTACCCAGGTACATTACACAGTATTGAAAAAAATAAAACAAGTACAACTTGGCTTGCAGTATTATCCAGTAGTATAGAAACAGTATTCACACATTTGAACATAATGGTCCACATCCGACCTTTTAAATCTAAAGTATCTCCAGACAACAGTCCTTCTGTGTTATCATTTTCAACTTTATCGTCTGCTACAGCTTCAGTTTCGGAATGTTCTCTGTCAATTTTCACCCTGCAATTCCTCCACTAATGCATGTACTCCGTTGCACGCCTGTTTAGCGGTGTAGCAGTGAAAAAGAGCCCCCGCACAACACCGGTGTAGCAGTGAAAAAGGTCCCCCTTAAACAGTTTCCTGCAGCGCCACGTTCCGAACGTGGTTTAGGCAATTTAAACCGGTGTTGCGGTATAAGAAAAATCCATATCATAACAAAAATAAAAAATGGTTTTCGGTATGAACTGGTATACCGCCCAGCACTAGTCGCGCTATATGTTCCTTTGCCACATGAAGTTGTATTCTAACGTGAATGTTTGCGATATTAAAACATAAAAGTAAACCTGATGTTTGATTCACATCACTGATTGTCTCCCACTATTGTAACCTTTCAGACACAGGAGCACGGTGTCTTCTTGCATATAGTTTTAACCTTGAAGAAATGTCTCCAGGCACTGATATTTATATCAAATTGTGAATTACTATCTCTGTTCAGTAGACAATAATCACTGAAAAAATGTCATACAGTAACTAACAGAATTTCACTTCTTCACTTTTCAGTGCTTTAAAATTGCTATGAACTCAGATCTACCTCATCACATTACAGGTTTGTGTAATTGTATACTGAGAAGTAACTGTAAAACTCTTTTCTCCACCCTAGCAGACCCATTCTTCTCTTCTTTCGTCGGCATCTTTTCACGTGTTAGCTGATTAAGTCAGTGTTTGTGTTGCGATTACTTAGTACGTTTTCTTTAATTTTTTACTTAAGCTGGCACTTAAGTCTTTAATCTGCCTCAAGAATGATTTAAGATATTAAGAGGTAGGGGAAGTAATGGTGAAGGTGATAGGGAATGAGAACGGTGCCCGTACGCATGCGCTACACGGCTGCTCTGCTGGCCACTGCCGAGAGTTGATTCTACAATAAAATAAAAATAAAAAGAGGAATAACCTTGGAGGTCAATCATCACCCTGAAAGTAAATAATAGACATCACGTAGTATATGTGTACCAAATTTCAGGTCAATAGGTCAAACGTTTGCAAGCTACAGGTGATTTAAAATCCTGGACTGATAAACGAACTGCCACGGTAGCCTAAATATATATATATACTAGCTGTGTAAGCCCTAGAAACCATGGATTCTGGAACTTCAATCAATCAATTGCATCGGTTGTGCATTAGCAGATAAGCAAGGTTCTCTTTCCTCGGTGGTTTTGTTTTGCTAACGTGCCAGCATCTGTTGTGTATCAGCGGCTAAGCGAGTTTCTCAGTCCTCTGAGATTTTGTTTTGCTGATGTGTTTGCCTCGCTTATGTATTAGTGGCTAAGCAAGTTTCTCTTTTCTCAGTGGTTTCACTTTGACGACAAAGTCGATTTCTTTGAGCTTCATGCTGTATGTAACCTTGCACTTCTGGGCTGGACAGACAGACAGATGGTCACACGTAGACGTGTGTGTGCATGTATGTATGTGTATATATATAATAAAAATACACTCATCCATTATTTACTAATGTAAGATCCTGCTCTTGATTATGTAGACGTACTGTATGTACTTTATCCAGGGGGATTATCAATAGATGGGTTTGCAGGGACCTTACTTTAATTACAATAGACTTTTCCACCCATTTTTATTTTTTTTTTCCAATTGGGACCAAGATGTTCTAGCTCCATTAGTATATTGTCTAACAAATACTCATGAATCTATTACACATTGGTGGTGCACCTGCTAAAAATATAAAACTCTAAACACTACAACCACATGAGTAGATGAGTGAACAGGAAACACATACTTGAATAAAAGAGAAAAAAAAGCAGTACCAAGAGTGTGTGATAAAATTGATTGCTCTCAGTTTAATTCTGTTGTCAGAAGCATACCTCAGAAACTAAAACCATTGCTTCTTCAAAGTATACACAATTGGCAGATTTTAAGGCTTTTGTTTTTGTGCCACTTGAGCTCTATTTTAAAATGCAAGAACAAGCTGGGTATTTTTTTTTTTTAATTTATAAAAATGTGTGTCACTTTAGGTCACATTTGCATGTTGCAATTTAATATATCCTGTGACTGTGAAATAATAACTTGGGCTTGAAAAATAAAAGTGTTGTCCTTTAAGAAAGTGGCTGGAACAAAAACTTAAACCTATGGCCCTCCAGGATCAAAGTTTGACACCCCTGCTCTAGAGAATATAGTGTATGAAATCCTTGCAGGGCATCTGTGTCCGAGTTGCTGGAACTGTCATGTCTTGCAGCAGCAGTCACACCAAAATAAAGTCACTCGGTATCGCACATCTTGCCCAATGTAATGTTTGCTCAAATGGTGGCAACATCTTGACCATGTCTACTGTACACGATTGGCTGTTTGGAAAAGAATTCTATTTACGTTGGCAAGAAGGTGGTCATATATCTACACAGAAAAAAGTGTTATAGCTTAAATTCTTGCTCAAGAAATTTCTTTATTCATATAGAATATAGTTTGCTACATAAATACCTGAGCCTTTTTAATTCATTTTTTCTTCTTCTGTTCCCTAGCAACAATTTTTTTTTCTAAATCTCTGTCATAAATGCAGTAAATTGTGAGATTTTCAAGACTTTCGCCATCTGCATAGTAGAACTAGTCCAGAAGAAAAGCAGCATTTCATTCACTCCCCCGCACAACCAATATAAAGTAGAACTGGCAATGTCACCAGCTTACTCCAGACTCTTCTCTCATTTTGGGAAGTGAGTCAGCTGTTCTTACACTTTTCTAAATAAATGGGGGGGGGGGGGGGGGTTGAATAATAGATTTCATATCCAAATGTTAACTCCCAAAACTCTTGAATTAGTAGCTTTTATAGGATAGTGTTTGCATAAGAATTGTGACATTGTTCAATAAAATGATACCTTTTTTAAATACCAGAATCATACACTTTGTAATTGGCCTCCAGCCAGAAAACTTTTGGAAAAATAATATGAGGAAATAACATGTTATAGTTTGGAGAGATCACTGAAGCTGACTTCACATTACAAATGTACCATTTCCTGATCTCTGGCTTATAGATTTTCATTCTAACCCTTTTCTTGATTTAGTGTTTAGATTTAAGTGCCACTTATTTTCCCTTCATTTTAATTGAGTTATTATTTTTTTTTAAATTTGGTCCTCTATATTGCTTCATTTGTTTTTTATCTTAAATGGCACCCAAACAGAAATGAGATGTGAAGTGAGTGCATAGATGACCAGCTAAGTCAGTTACACAAAAAGAAGCCAATTCTTTTTGTTAATTAAACCCATAGTTTAATCCCATGGTTTGTTGGTGCTCTCATTCTGCCAGAGTAGACATTTCCAAAGCTGTTGATTTTCTTTCCTTCTCTTTTAAGAACATGGTTTTAATTATTTTGTGGGCCTGAGTAGATCAACATAACTGAGAGATTCACTTTTCTTTACTTTCAGATATTGTATGATGGACACAGGTTAGCTGGTCATGTGCTGGCTTGTTTTTGTATCTCATTATTGTTTGGCTGTTAATTAAGGAAAAAAAATAAGGGTTGTGAGTCTTAAATAGCAAGTCAATTAAAATTAAGGCAAAAGAAGGAGCAAAAACGGGTCACTAACCAATAAAGGGGTTAGAATGGAAACCTGTAGACACAGTAGTGCTTTAGGACTGGAGTTGTAGGGCCGCTGTTATACAGCTTACATTGAAATTCTATTCAACAAGCAACATGGTCTCATGATTCGTTAACATGACAAATCTACCTCAAAACCTGTGTTTGTCTTACCTGAGAAATCTTAGAACATATTTGTCATTAACAGTTTGTGCCTATTACAAATAATTATTTGCAAAGATTATAAGTTACTCAATGTCATTGTTACTAATAATCGTCCATTTTCCCCACTGCTCCATACTTGTATCCTTTACAGAAATCCTGTTCTCTTCCATATGGAGGCTGGAACCAGAAACCTTTTATCGGGTCTAAGCTTGTAGTATACTGTAGGTTGTAGAGCATCAAAGATGTTTTCTTATTGGAAGCCCCATGTCAAGATTTAATTTTAGGAAACCGGTTGGACTTCCCAAGCTGTGAGCTTCTTATTATATTGAGTTATTTAAGCATCGTCATATCCTTGATGAAGTAGAATTGAGAGAGAGGGAGAGGATACAGTGCATTGCCATACCCACCACTTGACAAACCACCTAAGGTTCCCAGATTAGGACCCGAGTGCAGCCATGCAACAGGTGACACCTCAGCACAACACTCTAGTTCGAATTGAATGGAACAGGGTCAGGTTTTTTACAGTGGCTGGAGTGCCAATCCTTCTACCAACCCCCAAACTTTCCCTGCAAGTTGGAGGACCTCCTTGCAGGGCTGGATGCAGGTTAACATCATACCCAGGATGAAGCAATTGCAGGTTGCTCAAGGGTCCAACAGAGTGGAATCACTTCTGGCATTTATGGGATTTGAACCAGCAACCTTCCGATTGCCAATACAGATCGCTAACCTCAGAACCACCACTCCGCCCTATCTGGGCAAAACTGGACAAAAACTATGAACCAACAATGGCTGTTTAGTCCGTGCATGGCAGAACACACACAGGCATTCATATTCATACCAAGAGAATTTAGTTGGCAAAGCATGCTTACTTTTTTAAATTTCCAGAACATATTGGGTCATAAGCTTTCAATTAAGACTTCAGTTTACCTAGTTATGTTAGGGACAGTATGTGTGCACAGTGATTAGTGGTGAAATCTTGTCACCTTTTTAATCCCAGTTAATCTCTATCTGAGCTTACTTCAGTGTGCATAATGTCTGTTTTCCTCTTTGTCATTTGGATTTTTTATGCCAATTCTGGTTTCTTGCCATAGTAAGGAAATACTTAATGGTTGATTGTGGCTAGTTAGCTGAGTGATAGTTTGTGTGGAAGCCGTATAACCTATTATTCCCCACACACCTGAACAGGACTAAGCGTGTTCAAAAAAAATAGAGAGCTGGTTAATTACATAATTAATATGTTAAACTGTAGTCTCTTTTTTGATGTTTATCTTTTGGTTTTTAGCGTTCTTACAGTTATAAATAGACACTCAATGAATAAATGTCTTTACTCTATCAAATGAATAGCTTAGTAAATAACCTAAACATGTGGATTAAAGGGGAAAAAAGCAGAAAACCCTGCAGCCTGCTAGGAAATGAGCATGACGGCACAGATTCAGAAAGTTTATTTTATTTGAAAATTGTTAGTGCTCTGGGGCTATCATTTTGGTAAATTTCCTGCTCCTCTTTTTCCAGTCACTTTGAACTTTCAGATGAAGGAATCATGAAGGACTGTTGAACAGGATTCCCAGGACATGACTGTGCATGGTGTAGCTCTAATACCTTTTTATATTATTCAGCAATTACAATTATAAGTGTCTATAATTTCATGTATCTGCATTTGGGAAAACCATTTCCAAGGTATTTGTCTGCTTCATAGTCAATTTGTCTACATACTTTAGTTATACTAATGCGTAATACCCCATTATATTCTACTTCTGTTGCTCAATTAATCACAGCAGAAAATCTAGCCATTCCAGCTTCCATTAACTCCCTAGGAGATGACAAGCCATTTCACTGGGAGCCTTGAGGAAATATTAAAGCCAAGCCCAAAAGATATGACTTGTGAGCTTTATGATCAGATTAGAGGCAAAAAGGCAAACCTATCCAATTATCCATATTACAGTAGTGAGCGTACAAAAGCTTTTTGTGCAATGTCCAATCGGCATGGCATATTGTTTACCATGCAAATACTGTGTTCTATTGACAGTTTTATTATCTCCTAATTATCACTAAACTGAGAACTTCTACATCATAATACAGCCTATTAGTCTGTCTATCTTGGAAAACAAAAAAAACAAGGATGAATCATTTTAGCAGTTGATCTTGATGAGGAGGAAGACCTAGGTAAAACATTCTTTTGTGAGTATTTAACATCAAAAAGATTGCAGTTAAATCAACACTGATGATGCATAATCATACTTCATTAACAACCCGTGTCGGTAGCTACAGAAGAGCTCCCCAGCTCTGCTTCCTGACATATTAGACATGTACTCTTTTAAATGTAATATTTTAATATAATTTGTCCCCTGTGGTTAAATTCAAGATGTTGAAAAGTGTCCTGTGCTCTGGACTCAGATGAGTCTATGAACATAAACTGCAGTTCAAATATCAGTTATGTCTGGCTAACAAGTGTATGGGTTCAAGCTAGTTTATATGTCCCAAGAGAAAAGGGCTTGAATAATGCATGCATGGAAAACAAATGTGTTTATTGAATATTTCTGTGTACATTTGTAGAAAAATTACTCCATTATTAAGTTTTCATTGTTTTTGTCTTCCATAGTTAACATAATCCAAGAGCCCTTTAAAAATCTAAGTCTTTATTTATATTTTTCTGTACGTGGAGCACAGTCATTTAACATAAGGGTAGCAAAGTGAGAAAATGCTTATGAGTGAAGCTGTAACCTTACTCTTCAATGTCCAGTTTCTTGGCTATCTCATCCTTTTAAAATTGCACAAATCCTCTTTTTATTATACAGCTTCTCAAACTACTTATCATCACCCCAGACTACAATAGGTGGCCTTATATGCAATCAAATGATACTTTACTTGCATCTGCATATTATTATATACTACACAGAAGTAATACATACCAGCACACATTATCAAATATCATTCCATACTAAACAAAATAGCAGTTTTAATTGGTACTTGATGTAGAGATGAGCAGATCTTCATACACATAATACAGTTAGATATGTATTATATATGTACCACTGGTACACAAGCAGGATAAATTCAATTCATTTTATTCTTTAATAAGAGTAATAGTAAAATACAACACACTGCATATCTGTGGGTGTTTCTAATGGCACAAAAAGGGAACTCTGTTGCATTAAGCCGCTTACCCAAAAAAATGCTAAGAAGGCCAAAATATTAAAAAAAAAAAAAAAAATCATAACATTTATAAACTAAACAGAAGACAATGAGACTAAACAAGGTTGTAAATAGATACAGTATTAAATATCAAAAGCTACACCCAATCTTTATAAGTATAAAACACTGCCTTCTGGTTGGAGGCCTGCCTGCTTCCAAGTCTAATGATTTGTAAGAGCTCTATGTGCTAAAACGCTTAAAAAAGAAATTAATCTTAGAATTTTAAGAATTATAAAAGGGAGTGGAAGAGCATGGCCACAATCAAAGTCAATGGGCAGGTGAAAGTTGGAAAGGTGGAGTTGGCATGTTCTCCCCGTGTCTGCGTGGGTTTCCTCCGGGTGGTTCGGTTTCCTCCCACAGTCCAAAGACATGCAGGTTAGGTGCATTGGCGATCCTAAATTGTCCCTAGTGTGTGCTTGGTGTGTGTGCTGGCGTCCTGCCCAGGATTTGTTCCTGCCTTGTCCCCTGTGTTGGCTGGGATTGGCTCCAGCAGACCCCTATGACCCTGTGTTAAGATATGGCAGGTTTGGACAATGACTGACTGACTGGTGGTCTACAAGGAATGGAGTCTGAGACCTCCAATGTAGCTGCTCATTAAGAAAAAAAACAATTAAGAGTTCTGAATAATGAAAAAGAGTCATTTAAAAATTACTGCATAAAAGTATGTTCCATTTGTAACAGTAACTAGTTATAGAAGAAATGGGTGGAACCACTATTGCCCTGCAGGATCTGAGTTTGGAACCCCTATGGTATACAATGCATTTTAAAGTGATCTTTATTCTTATAGCACTTTTCAGATTATGATATGGAAAGAAAAGCAATGCATAAGGAACCCTTACTTCATGTAAGCAGAACAACACAACATGCATGCTTGACATTCCAGGTTGCTCAGGCTCTGTTAAATCAGCCTTGTGAGAGAGGAGCCGGTGGACTGTTCCGAACAGATTAAGGCTCACAAGTAAAGAAAAGAGGAGAGAAATCAGAAGCTACCACTAAAGAGCTTCTAACTACCACTCAAAAACTCAGTCCTTTAAAAATAAATACTGTAGATCAGTTTAAACACACATGATGGAGAGGGGTTTTTCTTTCCATGAGCTCCTTTTCTAGTTGGGGATCAAGTTAAAGATTTTCATGGGTTAGCTAAGTCTGAACCAATGCATGAATGTAAGATTCAGTGATGAGAACATAATTGTGTGTACTCTGTGCTTTATTTTGACTTTCAGACTGGAAGACAGATTATGGCTACTGAAGTTGATACACTAAAACAAATAAGTTTTATTTTTGGCTTCCTATTAAAGAGAGTGACATAAATAAAAGAATATCGACCTAAAATGAAACGGAAGCCACACTTAATCATGATGCAGCACTGTATATCCATCTCTTATTTTACTCTCATAATCTAGTCCACTATTGTGGGGCTGGTGCCCTCCCCAGCAGCACTGAGCAAAAAGCAGTAGGTGTCCATTGAATTACACACAATCATATTTTAAAGCTATTTTATTTGTTGCAATCAGAACAAAGAAAGTTTAAATCACCTGTTTAGAGTCAAATAGTGACTTAAGTTTTTAATGTGAACCTTCTTGATTTATTATGCAGTTCTGTATTCACATGGCCACTATAACATTTGTCAAAATGTCTTAAAAATCACCTTCATATTTTCCTAAAGAAGCTATAGTTAACAAACTATTCTGAGCTATTATATTTTGTTTTCTAATAGTAGGTGTTATTTATTAAATGAAAATTAATCATTAATTATCACTAAAAAACAAAAAATACCTAGGCATCTCAGGTGATGAATAATGCAACATTCTTATTGTTTCATTTTTCCACTTAATTGCAACATAGAGCCTCTCACTCAGCCCTTTAAAAGAAAAAAAGCAAGAGTTCAAAGTTACAAAAAAGTGTGCTTTCGCATTAGCTTATGACTCACTCAAGTGAAATATTATTAATAGTACATGGAACCTGTTCTCTGAGATGGGCTCTTGTCCAATGCTAACATTTGTTATATGATAATGTGTAGGAGTTGAGATTTCAATAAACACAACACATTAAGTGTATAAAAAAGGGGAAAAACTGTTTATTTGCCCATCTGGACAAAGTGAAAGACATACAGTCATATGAAAAAGTTTGGGAACCCCTCTCAGCCTGCATAATAAATTACTTTCAAAAAAAGAGATAACAGTGGTATGTATTTCATTTCCTAGGAACATCTGAGTACTGGGGTGTTTTCCGAACAAAGATTTTTAGTGAAGCAGTATTTAGTTTGAAATTAAATCAAATGTGAAAAACTGACTGTGCAAAAATTTGGGTCCGCTTGTAAATTTGCTGATTTGAATGCATGTAACTGCTCAATACTGATTTCTTGCAACACCAGATTGGTTGGATTAACTTATTAAGCCTTGAACTTCATAGACACGTGTGTCCAATCATGAGAAAATGTATTTAAGGTGGTCAATTGCAAGTTGTGCTTCCCTTTGACTCTCCTCTGAAGAGTGACAGCATTGGATCCTCAAAGCAACTCTCAAAAGATCTGAAAACAAAGATTGTTCAGTATCATGGTTTGGGGGAAGGCTACAAAAAGCTATCTCAGAGGTTTAAACTGTCAGTTTCAACTGTAAGGAATGTAATCAGGAAATGGAAGGCCACAGGCACAGTTGCTGTTAAACCCAGGTCTGGCAGGCCAAGAAAAATACAGGAGCGGCGTATACACAGGATTGTGAGAATGATTACAAACCATCCACAGATCACCTCCAAAGACCTGCAAGAACATCTTGCTGCAGATGGTGTATCTGTACATCGTTCTACAATTCAGCGCAATTTGCACAAAGAACATATGTATGGCAGGGTGATGAGAAAGAAGCCCTTTCTGCACTCACGCCACAAACAGAGTCGCTTGTTGTATGCAAATGCTCATTTAGACAAGCCAGATTAATTTTGGAACAAAGTGCTTTGGACTGATGAGACAAAAATTGAGTTATTTGGTCATAACAAAAAGCGCTTTGCATGGCGGAAGAACACTGCATTCCAAGAAAAACACCTGCTACGTACTGTCAAATTTGGTGGAGGTTCCATCATGCTGTGGGGCTAGTTCAGGGACAGGGGGCCTTGTTAAAGTTGAGGGTCGAATGAATTCAACCCAGTTTCAACAAATTCTTCAGGATAATGTTCAAGCATCAGTCACAAAGTTGAAGTTACGCATGGGTTGGATATTCCAACAAGACAATGACACAAAACACATTTCGAAATCTACAAAGGCATTCATGCAGAGGGAGAAGTACAATGTTCTGGAATGGCCGCCACAGTCCCCTGACATGAATATCATCGTAAATCTATGGGATGATTTGAAGCAGGCTGTCCATGCTCCGCAGCCATCAAATTTAACTGAACTGGGGAGATTTTATATGGAAGAATGGTCAAAAATACCTCCATCTAGAATCCAGACACTCATCAAAGGCTAGAGGTGTCTAGAGGCTGTTATATTTGCAAAAGGATGCTCAACTAAGTATTGATGTAATTTCTCTATTGGGGTGCCCAAATGTATGCACCTGTCTAATTTTGTTATGATGCATAGTGCATATTTTCTGTTAACCCAATAAACTTAATGTCACTGCTGAAATACTACTGTTTCCATAAGGCATGTCATATATTAAAAGGAAGTTGCTACTTTGAAAGCTCAGCCAATGATAAACAAAAATCCAAAGAATTTAGAGGGGAGTTTTTCATATAACTGTCTATATATTATTAGAGGGATCCCCTTACTAAAACAAATGTAATTTCAATCACTTAGTCATTTTGAATACATGCATCACTCATGCAAACCTGGTGTCTCAGTGTGATTAGCATGATCAGGGAAAAAGGAATACATTTGGGATATGTTCCACACTTGTTTTTAGAAGTTGTTTTAGTTGGCGTTGTCTATAGACAGTATACTGATTAATGAAACTTTGGTTCTTCAGGTAAAATGCACATTTGGCCAATTGGAAGGTTTTTTTTAACATTCTACCACTAAAGGGGCAGATGCCATTAATTAGTGCAACTATTTATCAATAATTCAGGCTCCTCTCCACAGCAAATCAAACATTAAAAAAACAAGTAACTTGGGAGCAGCATCTACCACAGTTAAGCACAGAGCTCAAGTTCTTAAGAAGTAAGACCTGATATAGCCTTTTTGTGGCATAGCCAATAGTGCCATTTTGAATAGATGGCAATATGCTAGACATCATCCTTCTAAATCAGTGGTTTCCAACCTTTTCTGTGCCCCACACCCCTAGAAAATGTTTGATTTATGTTTGCACCCCTGTGACGATGCGGGTTCCACTCCATGCTCCCATCCGGCTTCTGGGAGCTCTGAACCCGACACCGTCGGTAATGTCACAGATGAGCTAGGCAGTGAGGCACAACAATGAAGCAAGGGGATGGTGCAAATAGTGCAAAGTGCTTTTATTAAAATCAGCAAAATCAAAAATGTCCAATAAAAGCTGGGGAAAAAGGTGCAGGTTAAAAATCCAATAAATAAATCCTTTTAAAACACAAGGTTAAAACAATGGCTGGAAGCTGTTCTTTTTAACACAAAGCCCGGTGCATTCTTCTACTGTAACTCCCCTGCTTCTTCCATCCAGGCTATGTACCAGGGGAGCCACCCTACCTGCAGCTGACCTTCTTCACTTGACTGGTCTAGAAGCTTTTCGGTCCCTGACTCCATTTAGCTCTCACTAGCCTGAGACTTGGGCTCCTCAGCGACCAGGACGCTCATGCTGGGGATTCCACTTCCCAAGTTCCTGACTCCTGCTGCTTTTGCTGCAGCAAGCCAACCTTCTCCCGGTCACTCCTGATCCCAACAAATGCGCAGCAGGTATGACCACTACCATTGGCCCCGGGTGTTGGCCAAACACCTGCTAGGGCTTGTCTCTCCCAGCTAGCTGCCTGCTTGCATCCGTGAGACTGCGCTCGCTCACTCACTTGCCAGCTTTCTCTGTCCTGCTTCCTGCCACCTTCCTCACCCTTAACCTCCATTCATGTTCTTTTCTTGTGTTTTCTCCCCTCTGTTTCCTCTTTCCTTCTCCCTTCTTAGCAGCCTCACGCTTCTATTTATTACGGGGACATGGATCAGATGTGGCAATTAGCAGCTCCTGGCACCAATTATGGATGAGGATGACTCCTCACCTGTGCACTTAAGTGAGGACCATCTGCATCACGCATCACCCGGGAACCGCTCGGCCACACATACCACTTTCCCGCTCTAAGCTGTGAGTGCGGTGATTATTTATTTAAAAAGTGGCCTTTTTGACGTGAGCTGTGGACCAGCTACACCACAACCCCCTACAAAAGTAATATCACATTTGTAGATGAAGTCAAATTTCTGATTTTTGAACCACATGCAGTTGTGTAAAAAAAAAAAAAGCTTTTAGCTGTGTGCATAAACTTTATATATAAATTGAGCAATTTACCTTGAAAATGTGTACCCTTTATTGTAAATATTGTGTTGTAAATGTGACACTTTATTGTAAGGGGGCTGTGAGTGCTGCAAGTAATCAAGTGGCGCAAGTAAATAACATTTGATCGAAGGGTTTGAGGGGTTAGAGACCCCACAAATCAACGGGTGCCGGCATGCCACTAAGCAATGAAACACCGTTGACAAGCTTTGTTCCCTGATAAAACCCACACTGCCGCACAAAAACAGATGTGCCACACTATTAAAATTGTTGTGCTCCTGCCAGGACTGCCAGCTGGAGAGATGAGCTGAGTTTAAGTAGCAGGGTGTTGCATTCAATTCAGTCCCCCTTGTCTTCTGTAAAAAATGTTAATCGACCCTCAAAATTAGCGATATTTCATGATCAGGGCTTGCACAGAGATCAATACTAAACCTCACCCTTCTCTAAGGATCATTGCAAGGTCCAAATTCCATTCTCTTAAAAGTTATTCGCCCACAGCAAGGAACCCACGAGAACATACATTTCTGCCACTCATTCTCCGGTGACAGTTGTGCAGACAGCGCTTGATTCTTTTCATACTATTATGCAGGAGCACTAATTAATAAATGATCTACAAATGACACCACACTGCAAGACGCCAATTGTACCACGATAATGTCAGACAATACACCTCACTCAGATTTGGCGAATCGCAATTCATCCTTCCTGTAGGGGCACCCCATCTTTGGAAACCTTCTCCTAAATGGTCTTTTCAGATTTTTGACAGTGGATGGCACATTCATGTATTCCTGTGAGGTGAGCTAAATTGTTAACTTTTCAACACTTTCCTGTCAGGACTTTGAACCTGGAGCACATGTTAATGACCAGAATAGTTTTTGGCCGACTCGATTCCCTGCTTTTAAGGCAACACGGTGGTGCACTAAAGTTATCATTCCTATTGATAAGCATCATGGTATTCTCCAGCAGTCATTTCCTTGGTATAGAGCATTGTAAGACTATACTTGGCATGTCATGAACATTCAAATGCACCAGCTACATGATACAATTACATGTTATGGCTACTCATTTTCCTAATCTATTTGTTTTGTGAAACTGCACACCAAGTGATTATGAAAAAATTAACTGATTTATTGAATTTGCTTAATTCAGTTTGTTAGAGAGAGTAGGAGCTTGACCCTGCAGCACTGGATCCAAGGCAGGAAGCCTTTTCAAAAATTAAAATATTGAGAAAATATCCCAAGCTGATTAAGTATGTTTTGAAATGCAGTGCTTTCAACCTCCTTTTTTTTTTTAATGTTATAAATGCCAATAATTACATTTTTTTTGTCGGGTGGAATGTATTTACTTCCGTTGAACAGAAAATGGAAAATGTTGAACCTTTTCAAAGAATTTAAAGAATTTCCCATGGGATCAATTAAGTGTATATTTATTTGTCCATCTATTAGGACTCCGATTTTCTTGCTAATATTGTTATGGATAAACTAAATCACAAGGCAAATGTTGTCACTTTACACAGTACATTCTAGGTCTAATGGCATTAGTATAGTGGTCCTTTGATGCTGTTAGGGCATGCAAGAAATTGGGGTTAAATAAGGTTACCACTGTGACTGAAAGGTCAAAGTCTCTTTCTTCTAGAGTTGATTTTGCTGGGATTTATTGTGTTAAGCCTCTAGTAGAAAAAACAATTCCCTAAAGCTGAATCACACTTCTGCTGTACTCCAGGCCATTAATAGAAAGGTTATCTGAGTTTATGATTGTAACGACCTTGTGTAACATCTCGGGCTGGGATGGGAATTTCAGGAGGTGAATAGTCTTATCACTTAAGAGAATAATGTCTCTTCCTCTTATTTTATTCTTAACCACCACTGGATGCTAGAGCCTCTCTCTCTTCCAGGGAAGAATGGGGAGCTGACACCTTTGTGCCTTGCAGTTCATTTAGTTTTTGCCTTTACGCACTTGCATTTTTTATTGTGTTGTGAAACTGGAATTCATCTTGCATGTACTCCAGCCTTACTCACTTAATTTACCAAGGGTGTCAGAAATAGCACTTTCAAGAATGGGGACTTCTCAAATTAATAAAGCTTTGGTGTAAATTAATAAAGTTAATAAATAAATTAACAAAGAGTGTATAGGAATTTGTCACCACCTTCTTATTAACTTGTATGAAAGAATAATGTGAGCAGACAGATCAGGCTGGTCCTGCTGTTATTAGGTTTGCAAGCTTTAGCAGTTGGGGTGGACAACATTAGGCACAGAAATACAAAAAACAGTTTGTAGGTGTACAGGATAGGGAAAATGGGCAAATGTGACCTGTAGAATTTTAATGTGTTGGAGTGATGGCCTTTGTTAAGGAATGTCTCATGAGCTGGTTACTTTTGTCAGAATCTGTGCCGGCATGTGGAGTGTGTGCAAAGGGCTGAATTCTGACACTAATTAGCTAATGATCTCCTGGGTCTGGTCCCTGTCTCCTTGCTGTTATTGACTTTCTACCTGCTGCATGCCAGTGTGAAAATATCAGTGGGGAGAAAGCAGATGACAGTCTTCTCTGTCCTTCAGTCTCAGATCCACAGCTTTAATGTTAGCTGGAGTTTTTCTTTTAGTTTTATTTTTTGCATCTGTGCAAAACATGATGTAAATACTTTGGAACTGAAGAACTCATTGATGTCCTGTAAATTATGAACTCTGTGTGTATAGTTTGTGTTATTTTTTACATTCGTGACCTTTTATGTAAGCTCAGGTTCCAGGAAACTCTGTTGAAGATGACTTAGTTTCTGCACATCCATCCATTGATGTCAGTTTGTGTTTTGGCAATGGTAGTAAAAGAACAAGAACAATGTATTAGGCGTAACTTGTACACCTATGGTTACCATCTTTCCGAATCAATGTACAAGCTTCACATCTATTCTCGGATGCATTGTGGGCAGGGTTTTCAAGCATAGGTTCTACGTTGCCTGATATACAGTGGTGTGAAAAACTATTTGCCCCCTTCCTGATTTCTTATTCTTTTGCATGTTTGTCACACAAAATGTTTCTGATCATCAAACACATTTAACCATTAGTCAAATATAACACAAGTAAACACAAAATGCAGTTTGTAAATGGTGGTTTTTATTATTTAGGGAGAAAAAAAAATCCGAACCTACATGGCCCTGTGTGAAAAAGTAATTGCCCCCTGAACCTAATAACTGGTTGGGCCACCCTTAGCAGCAATAACTGCAATCAAGCGTTTGCGATAACTTGCAATGAGTCTTTTACAGCACTCTGGAGGAATTTTGGCCCACTCATCTTTGCAAAATTGTTGTAATTCAGCTTTATTTGAGGGTTTTCTAGCATGAATCGCCTTTTTAAGGTCATGCCGTAGCATCTCAATTGGATTCAGGTCAGGACTTTGACTAGGCCACTCCAAAGTCTTCATTTTGTTTTTCTTCAGCCATTCAGAGGTGGATTTGCTGGTGTGTTTTGGGTCATTGTCCTGTTGCAGCACCCAAGATCGCTTCAGCTTGAGTTGACGAACAGATGGCCGGACATTCTCCTTCAGGATTTTTTGGTAGACAGTAGAATTCATGGTTCCACCTATCACAGCAAGCCTTCCAGGTCCTGAAACAGCAAAACAACCCCAGACCATCACACTACCACCACCATATTTTACTGTTGGTATGATGTTCTTTTTCTGAAATGCTGTGTTCCTTTTACGCCAGATGTAACGGGACATTTGCCTTCCAAAAAGTTCAACTTTTGACTCATCAGTCCACAAGGTATTTTCCCAAAAGTCTTGGCAATCATTGAGATGTTTCTTAGCAAAATTGAGACGAGCCCTAATGTTCTTTTTGCTTAACAGTGGTTTGCGTCTTGGAAATCTGCCATGCAGGCCGTTTTTGCCCAGTCTCTTTCTTATGGTGGAGTCGTGAACACTGACCTTAATTGAGGCAAGTGAGGCCTGCAGTTCTTGAGACGTTGTCCTGGGGTCTTTTGTGACCTCTCGGATGAGTCGTCTCTGCGCTCTTGGGGTAATTTTGGTCGGCCGGCCACTCCTGGGAAGGTTCACCACTGTTCCATGTTTTTGCCATTTGTGGATAATGGCTCTCACTGTGGTTCGCTGGTGTCCCAAAGCTTTAGAAATGGCTTTATAACCTTTACCAGACTGATAGATCTCAATTACTTCTGTTCTCATTTGTTCCTGAATTTCTTTGGATCTTGGCATGATGTCTAGCTTTTGAGGTGCTTTTGGTCTACTTCTCTGTGTCAGGCAGCTCCTATTTAAGTGATTTCTTGATTGAAACAGGTGTGGCAGTAATCAGGCCTGGGGGTGGCTACGGAAATTGAACTCAGGTGTGATACACCACAGTTAGGTTATTTTTTAACAAGGGGGCAATTACTTTTTCACACAGGGCCATGTAGGTTTGGATTTTTTTCTCCCTAAATAATAAACACCATCATTTAAAAACTGCATTTTGTGTTTACTTGTGTTATATTTGACTAATGGTTAAATGTGTTTGATGATCAGAAACATTTTGTGTGACAAACATGCAAAAGAATAAGAAATCAGGAAGGGGGCAAATAGTTTTTCACACCACTGTATGTATACTTTTCAGATTTATCAAGGGTTGATTGTTGTGGATTAGCCTCCTATATCTAGCGATATTATTTTTCTTGATTTCGCTGCAAGTTATACATTTGCTGGCTCTTTGTGTTTAGATTTGTCTTGCGTTGAGTCTTATTAGTCAGGTTTCTTTTCTAGAAACTCTTCCTTTCTAAATGCATCATAGATCAAGTGTTGCGAACACCCCGTAATATTTACTTCTACAATCAATCCAAATGCACGTACATGTTCCACATATGCTGGTTCTTTTTGTCCATATTTATAGAGAAATGTTTCTTGTAAAACACTCTCCATATCGACTGGTACTTCCTGTTCCAGATGTATCATTATTAGAATGTTCCAGCATGTCTTTGCAGAATGATTCCATCAATTAGAATCTGTCAAAATGTTACATTTTCAAATATGTTCTGTCCAGATATGTCATAAAAATGTATCTTTTTCCTTAGGTAGGATTCTCAATTAACAATGTTTATAAGCAAGGAAAATCACTTCCTGCACATTATATAAAATATATGTATATACTGTATATATAATATATAATTTTATAATTTATAATTTTATATAACAGTCTATGGACACCAAATTTGGACAGATTTTTTTTTAAGCAAGTACACTGGTCATACCACAACTTGAAACTAATGAGAGAACCTTTCTGACCAGTAGACTTTATTCAGAATGCTTGAAGTGTTGTAGTTTCACACAGTTTTTAAAACAATGAGGTTTCTGATCTGGATCGTGTTTATCTCATTGAACCTTGTGTAATAACAACACTGCAATCTTTTTCATTGATTATGCAGATGTAATTTTGTTTGAATATTCATGATCTAATCACCCTAGATTTTTTGGCCATGTTCCTGGGTGATGTCTGTATTGCAAACTATGGAACAACACAGAAAATGAAATGCCAGTGAATGTACTTTTGATGTATTACTGACTTATGTGGAGAACCGCAAAAGTATTGTTTTAGTTAGTCACTCTGTGGGAGTCACAAATAAAAGAAGAAGCCAAAAGGGGGAGCAAGACCACTGCCAAGACATATATACAGAACTGTGAGATATTAAAAATATTCTTATTATACTTCTAAAAAAATAAAACCATTATGCCAAGTAAATGCTGATGTTGTAATACATACAAGTCTCTTTACATTCAATATTCAACATCCAAATGTCCGTCATTTGCCGTTGTGTTAATGTTCAGAGGGTCAGGGTCTGGGTTATCTGTGTGTTCATCTGGGCCTATTTTCAGTTGGCAGAGGCAGTCCATGTTTTTGTGCTATGTTGTGCAGTACTACACAAACCATCACAATGTAGCAAACCTTTGTGGGGCTTTACAACAGTGCCTCACCTGGTGAGTCTAAACTCCTTTGTCTAACTTTTAATGAACCAATAGTCCATTCTGCCCCTGATCATGTGCAGGAGTGTCTTTCATTATATTTTCTTTTTTTTGTGGTGTATTCATTATCACCTGAAAGACAGACAGATTATTCAAGTTGTTTGTAATGTACTATCATTAATTTCAGTCCTACTTACCAAGAAGCCATCTATCGCACACAGCATGACCCTGAAATTTGCTTTTCACACTACTGTTTGACAAAATAAAGGAGTCATGGATTAAACTGGGCCACCTTGCAACAATGTTAGTCAGACACATCTGAGTATCACATATTAGTTGTATATTGAATTAATTAAATTACCTTCTGTTTATAAAAGAAAATTCACTCTATGATGGTACCTTTATTACAGCATGTATGAAGTAGATCACCAACTACATTAGGAAAATCGGCAATTGCTGCAAATTACCTTTTGATCTTGCTTACCCTGGCCATAATAAAATTAGATGTATTTGGGCAGCATCTTAAGTATACCATTCCATACAGATGGCATGACAGGGCTCGGGATGACTGTGAAATTGTCTGCCTCCAAAAGATCCTGTTTTTATTTAAAAACTACCAAATTGCTAGGAAAATTAACATAATTAGTTCAATAATAACATTAGTAATATAAAAAAACTAAACATGTTCCTTTCATTAAATACAGTTTAATAAGGCTGTTTACCTACACTTTGACATGAAGTTTCACATTCACATGCTTCGTGTTTCAGGCTGCAGTGAGGTGTATTTGTAATGACTTTATAACTGCAAAAATTCAGCTTCGTTTTGATTCTGAAGACGAAAAAGGGAATTAAATGATTCATAATTCAGGGTGTGCCTGCATATCAAAATCCTTAAGTTGACATACATAATGTTTAACAATATATGAAGTTTAGATTATTTAGGGGACCTGGAAGTACTGTAAAAGGTATGTAAACACTGATGTCATAAATGGTTTTTGAAAATGGGATAGTGTGCATCAACCACAGTTGAAAAACTGCATTTGCCTGGTTTCTTTTTTTTTTTTTTTGCTTAGTGTACTTAAATCGCAAGCATACATTTTAGGATTTTTTATTTTTTGGTTTCTAGCAGGGGAGTGCTTCTAATCATCCTTTACTCTTCACTTCCACTTTATTGATGTTGACCATGCTTCTTGACTTGTTGATGGAAAATAGTTTCATATAAGCATGAAATTATGATTCAAGTAAGGTGTAAACATGTATCCCCACATGATTTATTTATTTTTTTTTATTTCTGCTGATTGTCTTCAATTTTCTACAGTTGAGCTTGTTTTCTAGTTGTGGTGTGTGAATACAGAAAGGCCAAGACAAGGGTCCTCCACTTACACTCACAAAAGAATTTGGATACAGTACTGGAGTCATCACTGGTAAACACTGTATAGTAGCTCCTTTAACTCTTTCAGGGCTGATGTCGACTTTTGTCAAAATTCAGGGGTAGAGGATAGTAACCAGCTGTAAACTGCAAAATAAAATCACATTACATTACATTTTAGTTTGACTCTCTTTGCTAGAAGAAAAGTTATGTAGCTTTGCTGATTTAACCTCGATTCCCTACTCGTGCATGAATAGTGAAGAGTAAACAATCTCTAAAATGGCATCGACATCTGGCGAGAGACCAAAGCGAATGAGCAAAGCAAAATACTCAGTGGACCTTTTACGTGATTTCGTTGAGTAGGACTCTGACTTGTCGGACTCTGAAATTGATGCAAGAGATCTGGAGATGGATATCGAAAACGAAAGTGAGGTACCAGCATCATCTGATCGGTCACCAGCTAATCATGGTGCTGAACACTTTTGTGTAGCTGATGCCCCTACAGCAGCATTTGCCTGACAGGACCACCACTTATGATGATAAGAGGTACAGACCATATTGTGTCACACTGTGTTTGCCACCGCTCCACCCACCTGCTTTGCAAAGACAGCCAGGCATCCGGCTCACTGTGCATTCCTGCTGACCATCGAGGTGCCCCCCTGCGCAGCCACTGCTGCTGGAGATGCCGAACATACGCCAACAGCAGCCACAGCACATAGCAACAGACATTTTATGTTGATTTATGTGTGAAACCATTGCTCTGTGTGCTTTTCAGAAAACCGAGTTTATTGGAAAAAATATTCAGCCCTCAAAACGTGACAAATTTATGTGTAATTGTCTCTCCTTTTGCTGCTCTCACATTTTACTGTGTTGTGTAATATGCAAAAATGATCATGGCATATCCTTGAGTAAAAATACAATCTGTTTAAACTTGGGTTGGATCTGAGACATCAAAATTTTATTGCAGTTCAGTACAATGAAAGCTGCAAGTATCTAGTCTCAGTGAATCGAATACTATGTGATTTTTGGATATTTACGCTAAAATTCATTCTGTGTCAGTTATATAAAAAACTGGAATGGGGCCGCATCAGAGTGGTAGTGTAATTATAGCATTAGAGCCAATTCACTTTTGAAGACTGTTTTCAAACAGTTGACCTTGCAAAACAAATAAGCATCAATGCTCATTTGTCTCTGAAAATTTCAAGCTATTCAGGCATACTGCGAGTGATTTGTGATTGGCTCACTCACAACAATAATGGTACTTCCTACAGATTTTCTGTTGGGATGTTTTGGGTGCTTGTTGCCTTGAGATGTTTTATTTTTTTTCAGTTAAGGATGAGAATGGTACAGTGGTGTTGTGTTTGGTATTGCAGCCTCATTCTTCCTTAGACCAGGCTTCAATTGTGTATGGCTGCATTTCTGTTTGTAAGAAGGTGTTTTTCTTACATTCTAAAGCTGCAATTGTTGAGTTTTTTGGGCAAGTGTAATTGATCTGGTTTGAGCAATTGTAACTAAATCCTGAAATTCATTGGTGTCTCAATCAGAGTTGGTTCCTGCCTTGTGCTTTTGCATTGTACAGCCAGGATAGACTTTGATTTCTCCATTACAATGTAGATTAAATTTGATTTGAGAAGTGGACAGATGGACATTTTGGGTATTTGAACACAACATATTGAATTCATATTCGAGGATGTGTGAAGTATTATAAAAGTAATGGGAAGTTGTGGCACTCTATATTCCTGAAAACAAAGATATGTTTAATACATAGATAGATACTTTTATTAATCCCAAGGGGAAATTCACATACCATAAATGGATGAATGGACTTGTAGTGGACCTTAATGAATCTATGGTCAAACGTCAATTGGATTATATCTCTACCAAGGCAATTCACTTCTCCCATGGCTTGAATTTTGTTCATGTTGGTTTGTTAAGTCTGCAGTATTAAAAAGAATTCCGGAATAATGAAGTGAAGTTTCCATCCACCCATTATCCAACCCGCTATATCCTAATTACAGGGTCACGGGGGTCTGCTGGAGCCAATCCCAGCCAACACACGGTGCAAGGCAGGAAACAAAACCCAGGCAGGGCACCAGCCCACCACACGACACACACACACACACACACACACCCACGCACATCCACACACCAAGCACACACTAGGGACAATTTAGGATCGCCAATGCACTTAACCTGCATGTCTTTGGACTGTGGGAGGAAACTGGAACACCTGGAGGAAACCCACGCAGACACAGGGAGAACATGCAAACTCCATGCAGGGAGGATCCAGGAAGCGAACCCAGGTCTCCTAACTGCGAGGCAGCAGCGCTACCACTGCGCCACCGTGCCGCCCAAAGTGAAGTTTTAAGTAAGAATAAAATGAGAAAAGTTTAAAAAAATAAAAAATCATAGTAAATAAGTAAAATAAATTAGCATTTTTCATCTATCTCTTCTAATTTAGAACATAGTGTTATTAATAACTATAAAGTACCGAAATGAGTGTGAAAGTCAGGCTTCCTTAGAATTCTAATGAGGTGGGCTCTAAGAAGGAAATGACTGGAATAATTTCTTAAACAGGGTTCACCATGGGTGTCTGATTGGCAATGGCGAAAAGCTCTTAATATTCAAGTGTGCACCAGAATGTTAAGATGGGTACTGTGCATGTGCACATATCCTCTTATTTGTCGTAACAAGGAGGACAGTGGCTCCCCAGAGGTGTTCACTGAGCTAATTAGCATGTCTAATTTTAATTAGATCCTTGTTCTGATGAGCCCTTTGTAGCTCTCACATCATCTTTTCTTTGTGCCCTTCTGTTCAGATACTATGATTCTCCTAAGCAAAGCTGCTTACCTTACTTCACGCAGGTGGGATAGTGGCGCAGTGGTTCATACTGCTATCTCACATCTCTTTGACTCAAATTCTAGCTCAGCCAACAATAATAATAATAATAATAATAATAGTAACATTTATGTAGTGCTTTGCTGACTTACTCAAAGCAAATAGACAATGGGGAACCACTTCAACCACTACCAATGTGTAGCATCCACCTGGATGATGCAATTACATCCATTTTTGCACCAGTATGTTTTAGTTATTAGTTAGAGGAAGGGTAAGAGAGATAGTTGGCCAGTTAAGCGGCCTGAATGGAGGAGGCCATAAGTAATTTAGCCAGGACATCAGGTGACACCCTGTTCTTTTCAGAAGATGCCCAGGAAGCTTTTATTACCACAGAGTGGCCGGGCCTCGGTTTTCTGTCTCATCCAAAGGACAGTATTATTTATTTCAGCACAATGTCCCTGTCACTGCACTGAAGCATTAGGATCCACACACAGACCACAGGGTAAGTGCCACCTGCTGGCAGCAGCTCTTCCAGCAGCAACCCAAGCTTTCCTGGTTGGTCTCTCATCCCAGTATTGGCCAGGCCCAAACATCCTTAGCTTTGGGTTGATTACTTGTTCGGAAGAGTAGATGATATGGCTGCTGGTCACTGTTTGCATATATTTTACATTTTCTTGATGTGTTCATGTGAGTATTTCTCCATTATCTAAATTATCCTTCTACATCACACAAACATGCATGTTTGTTTAACTTGCAGCTCGTTTACAGAAATGTGTGAGTGGACCCAGTGATATTCAGATTTGGTTCCTACTTTGTTTGCCCATCCTCCTCATATCTGCATTGGGCTTTCTCTGGGTAAAGTTGACTGTTGACTCAAAATTGGTTTCAGGGAATGTGTGTGTGTGTGTGTGTGTTTGTGTGCATGAATGTGCATTGTGATGGTCTGAGACTCCAAGGTTTGTTCCTGCATGGTACCTTATGCTAATGGGATTGGCTCCAGCCTCTGCAACACTTAACTGAATTAAACTGATTTGCAGATGCAAGGATGGTTACTCCACTCTTTACTCATACAAGTTACCAACCCAGTTAAAAAAAAAAAAAAAAAAACATTGTAGGTTTTGTGTATTTGTAAGTAATCTTCTTTTTAAGTTATTTAAATCTGATTCCTTGTCATTTGCCAGTAACAGTGCTTTATGCTTACGAAATGTGTCAGCAGTACAAACGTCATTAGGAGAAATCCAGCATGATGGTGGCTATAAATGTTGACCTTCATAATCTTGCTCAGCCGCTCTGTAAAACCTGACAAGGCTGGAGCCAAACAGCTGATCCTGCAATGATCAGCAGCCGCTGGCTTCAAAGCACACGTACAGCATAATAAATTGAATACTACGCAAGATTAATCTTCTTTTCTAGCTCGCTTGCTGCAAAGCTTTCTCACTGTGTGTGCAGGATAGCACTCCAAGAAGCTTGTAAAGCAGGTAACGGTTAGTGCTTCTGTGTCATTCCAGGTTTGGTCAATGGCAAGAAACCACTGGGGGGAAAAGGTGATCACAGAGTCAAAGGTGAACTGTTTTTCTAAGTTTATTTGAGAATATGCAGTGAGAATGGAATTAAACAGAATATACCCACACATTGAGAACAAGCTATATTTTCTCATTTTGAAATTCCCCTCTACATAACATTGTCATCCTGTATTAGAGCAGTCTCTGTGCCTCTTTAGCTTGCTTTCTTAAACCTCGTTTGTAAACAAATATTTAATTCATGAAGCCAATGCCAATCGTCTGCGTTTTGAGATGCCAGTTAAACAAGCAGCCTTCTCTTTCCTTGTAGGTGGCAAGTGAAGGCCCGACTGAATTATTTACTCATGAAATGTGTCACCAATACAAACACATTATGCAGTCGTGTGTGAATGATCAAATCCCATTTAATACCTGGGATGGCTAATCTGATAACGATGCAGTTTCTGTTGAGAGAAAAGGTTATAGAGAAGTCACACCACAGTTATTTGCTGCTCTTTCAAACAGGCATTGTAGTACATAGCATGTTAGGGTTTTCAGCAAATCTAGCATTTGGAAAACTCGCTGTTGCAAGCTGTTCTGGGAAACTAGAATGGATTTCATGCTGTAACTCCTACTGTCTCCATTCAGGTCTTTCACAGTTTCATTCTTCTAATGTTGGGTTGCATTCAGGGTACTGATGTGATCAGTTATGGCTCACCAAACCTATAACTCACACCAGACGTTTTCAGAGACTTCTTCTTTTCTACATGTAAAAGGGTTAAATTCCCTTTACTCCAGTTTAAGCACTGCATTCCATCATGAATTCAAGTGGGAATATTCTACCACAACTTTATTTTTCTTCCCATATGTTTTACTTTAGGCCCCACTGTTGCACATGCTGCTACCTCACAGCTCTAGGAAACTGGGCTAGACTCAAGGGTTCTGTCTGGGTGGAATTTGCATGTTTTCCCTGTGTTTTCATCTTTTCTCTAGTGTCCCAAAGATAATATGCATTTGGTTTATTTGCAGCTCTACATTAGAGGAAATTAGTGCACCCTTTGATGCACGTGCACCCTGTCCAGGGTAAGGTTTCCTTTTTATGCACAATTGAATGGAAGATAAAATATAGATAAATGCATTATTAAATATACAGATGATCAGATTGTGCTCACTGTGTTACCAATGGCTTGCTTCAGTTTGTACTTTGATGCTGGTGTCCTGTTTACATAAATAACACCTGTCAGTTGCATCAAAAGAGGTTAAATCCGCCATCTTGAAATGTGGGTATGTAATTTTGTTACATTCTTATCTTTCATTTACAAAACGAAACAGATCCTTATGACCTGGTATACAGGTTCAACTTCTTCATGTTAATGTTCCAGAGAATAGAGATAGATAAAGTGCTTTTTACGTTTTCTTGGTGCTTTCAGTGGGTAGCGGTGGACTTGATGTCCTGTCGAGAAATGGGGAACCTTTTCTGTAGATGCTTCAGTTTTGTGACCTGTTATCTTGTGCTCATTTTTGTCGTTTTTTTTTTTTTTTAGCTTATTGATCTAGCTATGTTGGATTGAAATCATAATCGTGGTAAAATGCACCGAAAGCACAAAGTGGCAATATATATATATAAAAAAAAAACTGAAAACTGTCCATATATTAACAATGACTTTGCAAATTATAGTGGTCCCAGCAAAAGTTGATGTCTAGATGTCTAGAAGTGCTCTGCCATTTAAAGGTAGACTTTTGTTGATTTTAAGTTGTTGTTCATGAGGATTTCTTATGTAGCTGTTTTCTTACATAGTTTGACTTACCTTGACTTGTATGAATGAACCTGACTGATGTTTTGCAGTTTGGAATATTTTAATATGATGTGGTTTGGTTGTGACTGCTAGTTTTAAAAACTATTTTGACTTTTGGGCTTTTATAACATTTTTTAAATCATTTTTTAAAAATTCTATATGATTCTTTCTAGGCCCACTTCATAAGAAGTAGTATATGATATCATCAGGGATGACTGTAAATACACAGTCAGAATGATTTTTGCCATTTATGAAGCCATTTTTTGCAGAACGGGAGAAGTATTTTTACCTCATGTAAAACCTTGAAACCATGTCAGCAATGGAGCACGTGTGTAGTGCAATAGTGACATGTTTTAGCATTTCTAGCATTGTTTTTTTCCCTTCCCAGCATTAATGTTGTTACAGTTTTCAACTGCATGTTTAAAGAAAACTGATTCTAATGTTTGAATACACAGCTCTTGAACTTTGAAAGCAGCCTTATCCCACACACTATTCTGACTAGACCCATAATGGATTTATAATGTGATCGACCTAAATGTATCTAATGGCTCAGTTTGTTTTTGACATCTGCATAAATAGTGGATTGAATTAGTTTGTGAAATATTCCAGAATAAACTAAGAACCTATGTAAATTTTCAGTATAACCTTCCCAAGTGAACAGTTTTGCCTTTAAGTTAAAAGCTTTTCTTTTTCTTTCTTTTTTTTTTTTTAAAGATGGTAATGGGGCTCATTAAAGCTACTTAGTCTTTCTACCATTATATAATGATTTAATACTGTCATATTGAGCTGAACATTAGAATTTTACTTCAGTAATGGATTCTGTTGTATTCATTTCCAAGTGCTTTCTAAGTTAATGTGCATCTTTGTTTGTGTGCATGCCTAAAACCTGAGTAGTACCAACTGGAACATGGATGGGTTTTTTTGAATCTATAATAGTTTCCCAGCATGAAGAAGAATTTTGCGCTTAGACAAATGCGCAAGGTATGCCATGTATTGTAGGATGGTCAAGTTTTTGCATTTATAAAGTCATAGTTAAAAGTGAATTTTCAGATGGTTTCCAACTGGAAACATTAAACTTCACATTGTGGACTAATTCCTGCACCATGGACCATTAAGTTACAGGGATAACTGATACCTCTGACCTTTTCATACTGTATTTTATAATGCTTTGTTTATGGTTTGGGGGAAATTTTAATATATATTAAAATAAGTATATAAAAAAATAAAACTTCAGTATTTTGAGTAAAGTAGTAACATTTTAAATGGGAAGACATGTTAACTGATTATTTTGGAATACCAGCCCATCTCCCATTCCTGGCAATAGAAGTATATTGAATTATGTCTAATAAAACACATTTTCTTTCATCCTATTACTCAAGAAGTACATTGGAATAATTATTTTATACAATTGAATAGCATTCTATAGCTTTTCAGCTCTTATTACAGGAATATTCGTGTTTATATTTGTCCAAAGTTGACAGTGTGGAAAATAGGGGGTGCTTTTTAGCTGTCCCCAAATACAAATCATGCAGAGGAGGCCAAAGTAACAAAAAATAGCACATTTATTACATTAAAATAACATTTTCAAACCAGATTAATTTAAGAGTAAGCTGGAGATCTTCTCATCAACACTGTACACAAGACAGAAAGATTACTCACTCATGCACACACCCATGGTTATACTCCCATTCACATTCATATAGGGCCAGTTTAGGATTGCAAATTTGCCTAACAAGCTTGGGGGAATTTTTTTTTTGTTTTTGTTCTTTATTTCTCCTTATACAATTTCTTGTATTAGGAATTTGTTAGTTTTCACATACCCCTTGGGGTCAGAGCGCAGGGTCAGCCATTGTACAGCGCCCCTGGAGCAATTACAGGTTAAGGGTCTTGCTCAAGGGCCCAGCAGAGTAGGATCTCTTTTGGCAGTGACGGGGATTCGAACCGGCCACCTTCTGGAAACCAGTGCAGATCCTTAGCCTCAGAGCCACCACTCCGCCCCAATAAGAGCAGCTCACTACTGAAAACGGCAAATACAGGAGGCAGTCGGGATCGAACCGGGAACTCTTGATTATAAGTCGGCAAATCTTACTGTTACGCCACAGAAGCTAAATTTAAGATTTAAGAGAGAAATGCCTGAGTTCTTGGAGGCTAACTTGTGAGACATGGGGAGAATGTGCAGATCACATGTAGACAACAACTAGGTGTAGAGTTTGAACTCTGTGTGGTGCAACTATGAGGCACCAGTGTTAGCAGCCACTATGCCACTTTGGCATATATCTTATAAATATAAATAACTGGTGGGAGGATAACCGCAAGGAGCAGGACAAGTTGCAAAAAGACAAAGAAAAAATAACTAACATTTTCCCTCAGAGGGCATTCCCTAAAGGTTTTCGCTCCTTTTTGACTGGTGGGTAAGTACTATAACGTAACCTACCTAAGTAAAACTAATTACTCCTTTCAAAGTCCTTTTTAACACTGTCTCTTTCCGTTCTTCCTCCCACCAGTTGACCTTTTACCACTAATGCGTGCAGTACCTCACAAAATGAAGCTCAATATTTTGACTAGCCAGAAAAGGAGGCCTAGGTCAGGAACTGCTTCTAGGTATGCCCCAGGAATACCCTTGGGAACTTCTAAAGTTACCATATGCAGTCTTAGGCATTGCTGCAGTTCTTAACTCCAGTGCTCTAGCAACTTCATGTTGCCTTCCCATTTTATAGAGAGGCATAGGGTCATGTGTGGCTATGCAGCAATGCATTTCTTGTACTGTATTTGTACTTGCATTTTATTTTTGGGCTAATTCCTGCTGCTCCTTGACAGCACACAACCTTCTCACAGAAGGTCAGCTAGCCTGACTTCCCCTAGCGTCTAGAGAAACGTAGCACCCTGTGATTAATATTTTATATAATTGTGGGGCAGAAGACCTTCTTCTGGTTGCAGGCTAATTCCACCTGCATTTCCACAAGAGTAGCCAATGCCAGTAGACTGATCTGCTGCAACATCTTATGGGCAGACTCCTGTTCTGTGTGTGCATGTGTGAGAGAGAAAATAAGTTTTCTAGAAAATCCAATCCAAACTGGATTCCTCTTCACAGCAGTTTAAGTGACTCACTGTCATATGGTAAGATGGAACTAAAACATCAAGCTCATCTTTTTACCTATCAGACTCCACTGATTGCCCAAAAAGAGCAAGCAGAGAGGAGCAGCTGTTGTTGAGCTCTTTCTGTTGTCCTTTGAATCATATTTTGCACTTTTTTGCTTACTTTTCACTTTATTTCCCAGCTTATAAGTTATTGTATGACATCAAAACAAAAAAGTGGACCCTAAGAGCAGTAATGATTTGTTTTTCAGTTATTCTTTATTTTGCAATGGAACAATGTCGCAGGAAATCTCCCGCCAAGTTTTATGAGCTTAATTTTCAGCCAGGTTGTTGGCTTGGAAACACCAAGCAATAGGAAATAAGTTTTCCAGTCCCTCCTTCCACCACTTGCTGCCCCGGTGTTTTTATTTATAATATTCATAGGGAGCCTCAGGCACAAAATACTGTTCAACACAGTATAGGACATGAGTCCTAACAGATTAGATTTCCACTTTACCCCTGAATGTACTGCCAAAATTTTGGGTTCACACAATTTTCAGATTTAAGTAGTTGGAGAAAACCCAGTTGGGCTTAAGGGGAGCAATGTAAAACACACATGTCCCATGAGCTGTGAGGTTGTAATGCTCACTATCCATTGCTCCAGTGTACCACCCATCTAAGTGCTTGTAAATGATTAATCAGTTTTAAGTCATTCTTTAAGCTTTTTTTTAGTAAGATGTTGTTTTTTGCTAAGTTTTATTGCTTAAGATGTGTTTGTGTCAAAGGTCAGAGAGCTTAGAAGACCTGGCCTTGACCACTGAGCTTAAAGGACTTAATAAAAGTAAGTGTACCCAAATGGAAGGGAAGATAGCAAAGCTGCAAAAATGATTTGCATCCGTTGATAGTGTTGTTACTGCACATTATAGATAAATGGTATACCCAACAATTATTCAGACTGGGAAGTAGGGTTGTCAAAAACAATTTTTCTACTGCATGGCTCTGCTTTTTTGGTTAATGAATGTACTAACAATACTATCTTTAAAAATACTATCTCCTCTAGTGCACTGGAAGTATCATTTTGCTCATCCTAATTTTTGTTCCTTTTCACTTTTGAACCTGAGATCTCTGATTTGCTGTTATAAAACCATTAACCATTCATCATAGCAAAACAAAAGAGGGTTTCTTTTCTCATTATACATAATAGGGGAAAAAACTTCCATGTTTCTGGTTTCCTTTTTTATTATAATGGCTTTAAAATGATCATTGTAAACAGCATCTTAAGTGTCAAGAAAGCATACTTAGCTACCTCAACCAACACGTGTCTTCTGGAGGCTGCTGGCTTGACAATTTCTAAAGCAAAGGTGAAATGAAAAATTAAGGCTGTGTTATATTTTTGATGAACCAGAAAGCCCGCGATTCTTGAAAGAATCGCAAATCCAAGAATGGCAATCACCTCATGGAGGGTGGGTGCGTCCTGGGAAATGTCATTTAATTAAATAAACATATTTGTACTAAAGCGGTTTCTTTTTGGAGCTGTGACTCATGTGTTTGTGGTGTTTCAGAAGCACGTTGTAGGCACCTTGTTTCCATCAGGACGTAAATGCATGACAATATCGCGGTGAAACGGAGACTCACCGTCATCACTTTGAAACACAATTGCCACTTCATTAACGATGGGAACATTGTATCATCTCGGATCCTGTTCTATGTCCTTTATTAGCACTAAGGCAATTGTAGTTGGTGCCACACCGTCCGCCTCTGCTTTTGTATTGGCTTCTCTTTCAACCTCATGTAGCATTTTTATAGAGTTTGCTAATGGGTGATTGTTTATGACTTCAGCTACGTTTCTCATTATTAGCTCTGTGGTTGATATACTGCGTCATCTAGATGTAACACGTGCATTTGGGCACATTTGCGGTGGTGATTTGGCTCAGGGTGCACTGTTCCAATCCGATGCAATAAAACGGCGGTTTCGTTTTGTGGAGACGTGATTCCGTTGCCTTTGCTGACACCGACTGCCGGCAGAGTGGAGCACAGCAAGTTTAGGTGTGGGCGGTCGCGTCCGGGCAGCTGTAGAACCTGGCGTGCACGCTTTACCTCATGTTTAGTTCATAGGTCGTGAAGTGGGCGCCATGTACTGACTCTGGGAAGCCGCTGCGTTTGACTCCGGGGCGCCGCGGTGCATTTGTACTACAGCGGATTCTTTGTGTGGGCGCCTTCGTTCATTGTTGTTGCGTTCGTTCATTGTGTCTATCCGTTTTGTATTTCTGTTAGTTGACCTCTTTCATTGTGGAGCCGTGACGTGTTTGCTTCTGGTGTGTCTGAAGTGGGCGCCACCTACTGACTGTGGGAAGCAGCTGCATTTGAGCGCAGTGTGCATGCGTATCGGTGCGTCGGTTCATAAATTTAAACTGTGGTTTAGTAATATAGATATGTAAAGTGACTCCCATTTAGTTTAATCCTGTATGTTATTCTTTGACTGTCATCGCCCCTGTTTGCAAACTTTCCAAATCGGACTGCTCTGCACTCTTGATCTATCTCCACAATGATTAGGGAATACTTGAAGATTATGATGCAACATTTAGTACTTCAGTAAATACTTTTCTGAAATGTGAACAGACTTACTGTGACATGAAGTGTATAAAATATAGAAAGGCACTGACTTCACGCGTTTTGCACCAGTGGAAAAGCACACAGTGGATTGGAGGGCAGGAGAGGGAGATGGAGGTGCGGAGGACTACAGTAACAAGTGAATTTAACTTAACACTAGAATAACCAGAGCCTATGAAAAAACTTGTAGATCCAGCCCACCTTAAATCCCATCGCACCTCTCCATCAGCATCTTTTGTCCTGTAAATGTGCCGATAAAGACAAGCAGCAAGCAGCCTACTATTCCATCCCCCCACCGCCGCAGAACGTGCACAAAGTTCTCCAAGTTCATGCCTTGACTATCTGGGAGTGAGGTGCTGGAGTTTTAGAATGGAAATAATAGATCGTTATTTGGAACAAATGCATTTAATGTGTGTTCCGTTTCTACAATAATCTGTGTAAACACATTGTTAAAACAGAAGCGTTCTTCATAATTTAGTAGTAAATGACAAAATGTTGGAATATTCCAACTATATTATGTGTGAAGCTTGAAGTCCAAAGATCAAATAAACACGTTCACAAAAGGTTCAAGGATAAGACAACAGCTTCCGTGGCGTAGCGGTAAGATTTGCTGACTTATAATCAAGAGTCCCTGGTTCGGTCCCAACCGACTCCTATGTTTGCCATTTTCAATAGTGAGCTGCTTTTATTGTTAATATTATACAATAAACACATACATTTGGTTTGCGTCTGTAACAGACGGTGTACATTTATAGTACTTGTAAAAGTTACAGGTTTTTTTTTTTTTTTTCACTTGTATTCTCTCAGTCACGATCACAATACATACTACCACCCTAGGGATCTGACGCTGTTAGTTTTTATTTGAAACTGGGAATAACTGTAGATGTGAGTGGTGTTTTGTTTTTTATTCAGTTTTATTGAGTGTTCCTGCTCACACTGAATTAGTATGCACCTTATGGTCTATCTTGGGAATCTTGGAAAGTGAGAGGATGCCTGAGGAGTGGAGAAGAAGTGTACTGGTGCCTTTATTTAAGAATAAGGGGGATGTGCAGGACTGTAGTAACTACAGGGGGATAAAATTGATGAGCCACAGCATGAAGTTATGGGAAAGAGTAGTGGAAGCTAGGTTAAGAAGTGAGGTGGGGATTAGTGAGCAGCAGTATGGTTTCATGCCAAGAAAGAGCACCACAGATGCGATGTTTGCACTGAGGGTGTTGATGGAGAAGTATAGAGAAGGCCAGAAGGAGTTGCATTGTGTCTTTGTGGACCTGGAGAAAGCATATGACAGGGTGCCTCGAGAGGAGTTGTGGTATTGTATGAGGAAGTTGGGTGTGGCAGAGAAGTATGTAAGAGTTGTACAGGATATGTACGAGGGAAGTGTGACTGGTGAGTTCTGTAGTAGGAGTGACGGATGCATTCAAGGTGGAGGTGGGATTACATCAGGGATCGGCTCTGAGCCCTTTCTTATTTGCAATGGTGATGGACAGGTTGACAAGCGAGATTAGATAGGAGTCCCCGTGGACTATGATGTTTGCTGATGACATTGTGATCTGTAGCAATAGTAGGGAGCAGGTTGAGGAGACCCTGGAGAGGAGGAGATATACTCTAGAGAGGAGAGAAATGAAGGTCAGTAGGAACAAGACAGAATACATGTGTGTAAATGAGAGGGAGGTCAGTGGAATGGTGAGGATGCAAGGAGTAGAGTTAGCGAAGGTGGATGAGTTTAAATACTTGGGATCAACAGTACAGAGTAATGGGGATTGTGGAAGAGAGGTGAAAAAGAGAGTGCAGGCAGGGTGGAGTGGGTGGAGAAGAGTATCAATAGTGATTTGTGACAGATGGATATCGGCAAGAGTGAAAGGGAAGGTCTACAGGACGGTAGTGAGACAAGCTATGTTATATGGGTTGGAGACGGTGGCACTGACCAGAAAGCAGGAGACAGAGCTGCAGGTGGCAGAGTTAAAGATGCTCAGATTTGCATTGGGTGTGACGAGGATGGACAGGATTAGAAATGAGTACATTAGAGGGTCAGCTCAAGTTGAACGGTTGGGAGACAAAGTCAGAGAGGCGAGATTGCGTTGGTTTGGACATGTGCAGAGGAGAGATGCTGAGTATATTGGGAGAAGGATGCTAAGGATAGAGTTGCCAGGCAAGAGAAAAAAGAGGAAGGCCTAAGAGAAGGTTTATGGATGTGGTGAGAGAGGACATGCAGGTGATGGGTGTAACAGAACAAGATGCAGAGGACAGAAAGATATGGAAGAAGATGATCCGCTGTGGCAACCCCTAATGGGAGCAGCCGAAAGAAGAAGAAGAGGTGTGTAAATGAGAAGCCGAGAAGCCATAAAAGCATTTTTACAACCAAGTGAAATTGCCATGAATATTGTTCACGGATAGTGAAATTAATGCATATGCCACTGTATGACCAAGGCACCATAATATGCCTGGTGACTTAAGTCATCTGAAGGTTCATGGTGATCCAAGTGGGTAAGTGACAAAATGATTGCAGTCAAGTGCAAGGACAAGAAAGACATTTGTTCCCCCAGACATTGTTAACATTGCAACAACTATCAATGCTTGTTTAAGGGGAAATGTGGAGGTCACTAATCCTTGTGCTGTTGTAGCCTGTAGTAACACAATGGGCGGTGTCCATTGTGCGGGTCAAGCACTGACATTCTATCCTGTCAAGCACAAATAACAGAAAAGTACAAGTAAAGTCTGTCTGGATTGAGATGGCAGACTCTGCGTTGGTGACTATTTGAAAACATGTCACATGAAGGACGTGCACTAAATCTGCACCAGTATAGCAGTAAGACACTAGATTTACCTTTCTTGTAAGAGAGACATGCGAATACTAATATAACATGTAATAATGTTTTATCTTGTTGGAAAAAAATTCAAAATTTTTGGCTTGCTTTCCTGGGGGTAAACATAATGCTAAGTAGGCTACACAATCAGGAGATATTTTGTATGGATTTCATATATGCATTATAGGTATTTGAAGTGTCCCAATTCCATTTTTCTTTTTTTCTTTCCATGAGCAGAAAGTCCTGTTTTTGTGGAGGAGTGTCAGTACACGAGTCATTAGTGCTGCATGTGGTGTACCACTAGAAAAACAGCAAAAATAATAATAGTGAAGCATACTAAGGCACCTTAAATACAAACGTACATGTAGATAGATAGATACTTTATTAATCCCAAGGGGAAATTCACATACTCCAGCAGCAGCATACTGATAAAGACAATATTAAATTAAAGAGTGATAACAATGCAGGTATACAGACAGACAATATCTTTGTATAACATTAACGTTTACCCCCCCGGGTGGAATTGAAGAGTCGCATAGTGTGGGGGAGGAACGATCTCCTCAGTCTGTCAGTGGAGCAGGACAGTGACAGCAGTCTGTCGCTGAAGCTGCTCCTCTGTCTGGAGATGTTACTGTTTAGTGGATGCAGTGGATTCTCCATGATTGACAGGAGCCTGCTCAGTGCCCGTCACTCTGCCACAGATGTCAAACTGTCCAGGTCCATGCCTACAATAGAGCCTGCCTTCCTCACCAGTTTGTCCAGGCGTGAGGCGTCTCTCTTCTTTATGCTGCCTCCCCAGCACACCACCTCATAGAAGAGGGCGCTCGCCACAACTGTCTGGAAGAACATCTGCAGCATCTTATTACAGATGTTGAAGGATGCCAGCCTTCTAAGGAAGTATAGTCGGCTCTGTACTTTCTTACACAGAGCATCAGTATTGGCAGTCCAGTCCAATTTATCATCCAGATGCACTCCCAGGTATTTATAGGTTTGCACCCTCTGCACACAGTCACCTCTGATGATCACAGGGTCCATAAGGGGCCTGGGCCTCCTAAAATTCACCACCAGCTCTTTGGTTTTGCTGGTGTTCAGGTGTAGGTGGTTTGAGTCGCACCATTTAACAAAGTCCTTGATTAGGTTCCTTTACTCCTCCTCCTGCCCTCTCCTGATGCAGCCCACGATAGCAGTGTCGTCAGCTAACTTTTGCACGTGTCAGGACTCCGAGTTGTATTGGAAGTCCGATGTATATAGGCTGAACAGGACCGGAGAAAGTACAGTCCCCTGCGGCGCTCCTGTGTTGCTGACCACAATGTCATACATGCAGTTCCCGAGACGCACATACTGAGGTCTGTCTTTAAGACAGTCTACGATCCATGCTACCAGGTATGAACCTACTCCCATCTCTGTCAGCTTGACCCTAAGTAGCAGAGGTTGGATGGTGTTGAAGGCGCTAGAGAAGTCCAGAAACATAATTCTTACAGCACCACTGCCTCTGTCCAAATGGGAGAGGGATCGGTGTAGCATGTAGATGATGGCATCCTCTGCACCCACATTCTCCTGGTATGCGAACTGTAGAGGGTCGAGGGTGTGGCGGATCTGTGGCCTCAGGTTTTGAAGCAGCCACCGCTCAATGGTCTTCATCACATGTGACATCAGAGCGACAGGCTGGAAGTCATTCAGCTCACCTGGACGTGAAACCTTTAGGACTGGGGTGATGCAAGATGTTTTCCAAAGCCTCGGGACTCTCCCCTGTTCCAGGCTCTGGTTGAAGATGCGCTGTAGAGGACTCCCCAGCTCAAACGCACAGGCCTTCAGCAGTCGTGGAGATACTCCATCTTGACTCTCTGCTTACCTGGGCTTCTGTAATTGTGGGTTGGGGTAAACTCTTGCCTATGCTGGTATCAGCAGAAGGATGGGTGGAGGGTGCAGTACTCCGGTGGAGATACTCCATCTTGACTCTCTGTTTACCTGGGCTTCTGTAATTGTGGGTTGGGGTAAACTCTTGCCTATGCTGGTATCAGCAGAAGGATGGGTGGAGGGTGCAGTACTCCGAGGTGAGAGTGGGTTAGGGTGGTCAAACCTGTTAAAAAAGTTGTTCATCTGGTTTGCTCTCTCCACGTCTCTCTCGATGGTGGCACCCTGCTTCGAGCTGCAGCCAGTGATGATCTTCATCCCATCCCACACTTCCTTCATGCTGTTTTTCTGCAACTTCTGCTCCAGCTTTCTCCTGTACTGCTCCTTTGCCACCCTGAGCTGGACTCGGAGTTCCTTCTGCACGCGCTTGAGCTCATGCTGATCACCGCCTTTAAAAGCCCTTTTTTCTGGTTCAAAAGGCCCTTGATATCACTTGTAATCCATGGCTTGTTGTTAGCATAGCAGCGTACTGTTCTTACTGGAACTACAATGTCCATACAGAAGTTCATGTAGTCAGTAGTGCAGTCAACAACCTCCTCAATGTTCTCACTATGTGATCCCTGCAGGATATCCCAGTCTGTAGTTCCAAAGCAGTCTCTCAGAGCCTGCTCTGCCTCAGGAGACCACTTCCTGAATGAGCGTGTGGTTGTAGGTAGCTCCCTCACTCTTGGTTTGTAGTGAGGCTGAAGCAGAACCAGGTTATGATCTCCTTTCCCAAGCGCAGGCAGCGGGGTGGAGCTGTGTGTGTCTTTAACGTTTGCATACAGTAGGTCAATAGTCCTATTTCCCCGGGTGTTACAATCCACATACTGGCAGAAGTCAGGTAATGTTTTGTCCAGCGTTACATGGTTAAAATCTCCAGCGATTAGCACAAGAGCCTCAGGGTGCTGTGTTTGTGATTTCGCAACTGCGGAATGGATGATGTCACTCGCTATCTCCACGTTCACCCGAGGAGGGATGTAAACAATAGCAACAATGACGTGTCCAAACTCTCTGGGCAAGTAATAGGGACACAGACTTACGGCCAACAGTTCGATGTCCCTGCAGCAAGTGGAGATTTTAACGTTAACATGTGCACAGTTGCACCATCTTGTATTGACATAAAGTGCGAGTCCTCCTCCTTTGTGCTTCCCGCAGGTACTTGCGTCACTGTCTGCTCTAACTGTGCTAAACCCGGGTAGCTCCACGTTAGCATCTGGGATGTTAGTTGTTAGCCACGTTTCACTAAAACACAACGTGGCTAACAACTAACATGTAGTAGCACTTAGAACTTTTCCCCTACATTTTAATATATTTTTAATATTTACTTATTTTTATTTTGAATTTTCAAACCCTAATCCATATTACTAACCGAGAATGCTAAACCGGATGATGGACGCAGGCACATCCGGCAATGGGCCGTAGCTGCAGAAAGACGTACTGCGCAGGCGCAAAAAGAGTCCGCGAGAGTCGGCTGAGGAGCCGAGAAAGGCGGACAAAAGAGGGCGAGAGAGGCGGATGAGGGGCCGCGAGAGGCGGACAAGACCACAGAAAAAAGGAGTGAGCACAGGAAAAATGGAGAAATGAGGCGCAACGAGTACCGAAAAAAGGGAAAGGCACATAAAAAAGTAGTCAAACGCAGGCAAAGCACGAAACACATTGCACACAAAACTAGACCCAAAAAAAAAAAAAAAAAAGAGGCTCGCGCACAACAGCAAGGCACCCCCCCCCCCCCACAGGCACCGGACGGGACAAACACCAAGAGGGGGATTCAACAAGCCCATGGAACACAAAAAAAAGAACACAAAACCACCCCACAGACCCTACAAGCAAGGGACGGGACACACACAAAGAGGGGGATTCAACAAGACACAGGAACACAAAAAGAAAGAAGTCGCTCGCGCGACAACAATCCTCAACCCCCCCCCACACACAGACACATCCATAAGAAGTGACACCCAAAGCCACATATTCTAAAGTGAACATCAACACCTTCACACTAGACAGCATAGGTGTCAGCATTGGTGCATCTCCTTACAATAAAACACTATTAACCGTTCAACTGCAGAAAAGGAAACATATTAACAGTTACTGTGATCCTCCTTATTACTTATCCATATTTCGCATGCTGAGAAAGAAACAAGTCATGAATACACGGTCACGGGTACAAAACGAAAAGGAAAGGATAACAGGAACAAACACACGAACACGAAAGAAACAACAAAATAGACGGCTATGCAGCATAGGTGGATCTCATTACAATAAGGCACTATTAACCGTTCAACCGCAGAAAAGGCTCCATATTAACAGTGAGTGCAATACTCCTTATTACTTATCCATATTTCTAAAAGAAAAAATGTCTCGACTCCAAAAACGCAAAGCTCAACTAAAACTTCTAACTAACGATGTACCTAAAAGTAAAAACTTTATGAACTGCATTAGATCCTACAATAGTTCATTTGCTTTTGCATTTACCGGAGTAAATATCAGGCCACCAAAAGGCAATGGCCCATACTGCTTTCGCATATGTGCACAAATACTGCATCGCATTGGAACAATGCACCCTGAAACAAATCAACAACGCAAATATGCACAAATCTACATCCTAGATCCACATGACGCAAACTATCAATCAAAGTGCTGCATCGCAACAGGCACGGATTCAAAACGAAACACCTCCCGTCTCAGACATACGTTAATGGCAGCGAAGGCTACAACGGGCTTCTCACACAGCACAGGCAAATCGATTACAGCTCCAAAACAACATGTCCCAAATAATACACATGCAACAACGCGCCTCTCAAACGGCACAAGCAAAACATACACCAGGAAAATTCATTCGGATTAATGAATGTCATTTGCAATCATTGTCATTCAGTTCACTTCCCTGAAGAAACAACTGGCAATACAAGTTATACATTTACACGTTGTTGTCAAAAGGGTCAAATTAGACTGCCTTCTTTACATTCATATACTGAATATCTACAGAAGCTTCTAACTAACGATGTACCTGAAAGTGAAATCTTTATCAACTACATTAGATCCTACAAATCGGTATCCACTATGAACATTAACGGTGGCACTGCACGTGACATCCGACTTGAAAAAATGTTGTTTATTGATGAATGTTCAATGGCATGAAGTCACTTACTCAACACCATTCATAAACTTCTACAAACGTTTATGAATAATAATATTCGATTTGGAGGAAAGGTACTTTTATGAGGAGGAGATTTTAGACAGTGATTAGCTATTCTTCCAGATGCCATGCACTCAGCTATTGTTCAGTGCACCTTAAAATACGCAGACAATTGGCATTGCTTTCAAAAGATACAGTTAGTAAAAAAGATACGATGTCCAGAACCAGATCATAACAATTGCTTATTACAACTGAGAGATGGTACACTCACCAATACAGATGGACTTCAGCCACATATTATTACAATTCCTCAAGCCTTTATCTGCGACGACTTAGTTACAGAGAGATTTGAAACAGCAATCTCATTAGACCAAATGCCCCTTTTAACACAACGCACTATATTATGTCCAAAAAATATTAATGTGGAAAACATAAATACCCAAGTCATTCCATTACTTCCTGGAGAGACAAAACTCTTTCTAAGCTCTGACAAACTTGACTCTGATCACAACAATAACCATTTTAAATGACCTTACAAGTTCTGAGCTGGAATTACCTTTTACACTTAAACGGCGTGTACAAAGAAATTTTCAAATAAACCTTTACACTGTGCCACACACTTTATTGTGTGCTTTCTATTTGCATCATCTACACCTTCACACTATATCTCATTCATACATCACGCTCTTTGTCATTCCCAACACCAGGGGTTGGCGAGCGAAGCGAGCAGGTGGCGGAGCCCCCTAGTTGTGTTATAATTTGACAATTGTATTGGAAACTTAGATTTTTTTTGTTTTTTTGTTGTTGTATCTATCCTGTTTAATGTTGTTCAGGAGTGCTATACACTGTCATTATAACACATATATTCAATATTATTGTGAACACAAGAATGTTTAGAGACTTGCTGCATGTCCCAACTTTATAGTGCAGATTTGAGTTTGTCACTGGACCACACTGTATTCTTTTGAATTGTGTTATACAATTGTGAACATATATAAAAAGAAACTAAACATGGAGAAATACCAGTGAAGAAAGTCTGCAACTACAATGTCTGATACCAAACCTGTGTTCACACCAAGCACAAGCATTTGCCTCCAGCCTTGACTTCTACATGTAGTATGCCTTCTGAGCACTGCTAGATAGATAGATAGATACTTTATTAATCCCAAGGGGAAATTCACATACTCCAGCAGCAGCATACTGATACAAAAACAATATTAAATTAAAGATTGATAACAATGCAGGTAAAAACAGACAATAAATTTGTATAATGTTAACGTTTACCCCCCGGGTGGAATTGAAGAGTCGCATAGTTTGGGGGTGGAACGATCTTCTCAGTCTGTCAGTGGAGCAGGACAGTGACAGCAGTCTGTCTCTGAAGCTGCTCTTCTGTCTGGAGATGACACTGTTTAGTGGATGCAGTGGATTCTCCATAATTGATAGGAGCCTGCTGAGTGCCCGTCACTCTGCCACAGATGTCAAGCTGTCCAGCTCCATGCCAACAATAGAGCCTGCCTTCCTCACCAGTTTGTCCAGGCGTGAGGCATCCTTCTTCTTAATGATGCCTCCCCAGCACATCACCGCGTAGAAGAGGGCGCTCGCCACAACCGTCTGATAGAACGTCTGCAGCATCTTATTGCTGATGTTGAAGGACGCCAGCCTTCTAAGGAAGTATAACCGGCTCTGTCCTTTCTTACACAGAGCATCAGTATTGGCAGGAAAATGCACATCTTTCTCCTTAGTCTGATCATTTTCATTTCAACACATCTGTGCTCACTTGACAATGTATGCTTTATGCTATGGCTTGTGGTGTGTGAAGGAGTGGCAGAGAGAGAGAGAGACACTGTGTGCTATAGCTGCATCAAAGACTATGGCAGTATCTGTATCTGCCTGAGGAAGATTACAAAAACCTGGGGCTTGTAATCCCAATTTTGTGAGTTCTCATTCCATATTTGTTGAGTGGTGGACAACTAGAGAGAGAGAGTGTGGAAACATCAAGCCTGAGCCTTGCCAATGACCAGAATAAATATGTTAAAGTACAGTAGACTGAAGATAAATGGGGCGTCACCAAATGGAAATATTAGGCCTTCTTGCTCTTGATTTGATGTCAACTTTAATAGGCTTGATTTGTGATGATGATGGGTGTACTACCAGGGATGAACTCATACAGCAGCTGAGATAGCAGAGGACTGAAGTGGAAAGAGTTAACAACTTCAGATTTTTGGGAGTTCACGTATCTAATAACCTAACCTGAACTGTGAATACAGTAAACTTCAATTACAATGTCATTAAGAGCTTCCACACCTTTGGAATCACCAACTGATACAGCAACACTTCTGCTAGAGACAGAAGGACTCTTCAGAAAACAAACCTAGCCCAGAGGATCATTGACTATGGTCTCACAAAGATTAAACCACTCCACGCAGAACATTGCTTTGGTAGACGTTTAGCCATCACAGAAGACTGTTGCAACCTTTGTCATGAGTTCTTTAACTCACTCGCTGCCCTTATAATAATAATAATAATAATAATGATACAACAGATAACAAGTGCATTTGAAAACTGACAACTAGATTCCACAATGGCTTTCATCTACAAGCAATGTGATTGGCGAACACATGCACCTCAGACCACACCTATAACAACTACACCATTATAATTTTATTATTTTTTTCATATCTGCATTCATTTTATTTTTACATGTCTGTATTTTTACATTAAAACTATTTACTTGTTATTGTTTGTATACTGTGTATTATAATGTACTTGTGCATCGTGTATTTCCTATTTATATGCTGTGCAATAAATACCCTTTGTTTTTACATTTTTATTTTTTTTATTTTTTTTTTTTACAGTTGAGAGAGACTTTCCTTAAATATGAATTCCATCATAGAAATTCATGAGTAGTGAGAAAAGCGCTATATAAATGTAAAGAATCCATCCATTTTCCAACCGGCTGAATCCGAACACATGGTCACGGGGGTCTTCTGGAGCCAATCCCAGCCAACACAGGGCACAAGGCAGGAACCAATCCCGGGCAGGGTGCCAACCCACCGCAGGACACACACAAACACACCCACACACCAAGCACACACTAGGGCCAATTTAGAATCGCCAGTCCACTTAACCTGCATGTCTTTGGACTGTGGGAGGAAACCGGAGCGCCCGGAGGAAGCCCATGCAGACACCGGGAGAACATGCAAACTCCACAAAGGGAGGACCCGGGAAGTGAACCCAGGTCTCCTAACTGCAAGGCAGCAGCGCTACCACTGCACCACCGTGCCGCCCGTAAAGAATTATAATTATTATTATTATTATGGGTTACATAGGGAAATAAAGTGTACTTCAAGTTTCACTGGAAACTTTATTTAACAATAAGGTGACAGTGGTGATATACACAGTACAGCAAAACCTTTGTGGTTAATGTAAAATTAATGCAGCCTAAAAGTGTTTGGAAAATTCAGTATTTTCAGTCAAAATATTTTTTCAGAAAGTAAATTATCTGGTTTGTGCTTCTGTTCTTTTTAAGTATACAGTAAATCTGCTCATCTAAATAATATTTCTTCTTCTATAATGCATATTGACAGCATAAAAAAAGGAAATCCTTTTGAACAAGATGCATTTAGATATTTATACTGTACATTAAAGAATATTTAATATATTTATATAGTAAAATAAAATGCATGTTATTTTCAACGTGTTGACTTATGGTTTGCATAATAAGTAAGTAGAGCTGGAGAATATGACATAAATGATTAACCTTCCATCCACATACACCTGCTCTGAGTGTCTGTATGTACATTGACTGTGTGAAAAAATTGAGTCTGAATGGTTCCTGTGGGAGCATACTGGAGTCAATCCTCTTTCTTCTAAATGAAGAGCTGCCCGCACTTAAGCACAGAGCTTACTGAGCAATTGAAAGCCAGTCATCACCCCTACCCCATCTCGGAAAGAATATTTAACTGATTCAAAAGGCTGCATTAATCACAGAGCAAGAGAGCTGAAACATGTGAAATGTTAGCATAATTGTAAATAAAAGACCAGCAGGCAGCAGCCCTTTTGCATAATTTTATTTTATTTCATACCAAATCTGCCCTGTTCTACCAATGTAAGTGGTGTGATCTACAGCTTGTGAAAGCACCTTTTAAATTCTCTGTCTCAAGTGCACTGTTGACCTGACAAGTGTTAAAAACATTATTATGCAGAGTGACAGTAATTTCTTGCTGAATTAGTTACATCTTAAAACTACCATGCACGTAATTAGTGAATTCAGGAGGCTGAATATTGTGTTTCCACCCCTTTAAGAGTGCATCCTTGAAAGAGTGTAGTAAACGAGCCATTGGTAGATCTATATGTGAAGAGAGTATGAAGATTAACTATAAACACCACTTAAAGGCAATACGGTGGCCCTTATTGTTTGAGCAACCTGTTGATCTCAACACCTGAGGAGAAATGTAGAGAGCAAAAACTCATCTATCCATTCATTTTTCAGACTTTTTCCCTTTTTATATTCATGTGAAGCCAGACAATCCTATGTAGGTACAAAGCACAAACTAGCACTAGAAAGGATGTCTTCCCTCATTCTCGCTCATATTAGGCTAATTCTGAACTGCCAGTTTACTGGTATTTGATTCAAATCACCTTAGTTTTGTGTAATGATTGAAATAAAGTACAGGCTCAGACAGCTAGCACATATGCTATATGACCAAAAGTATTTGAATACCCCTCTAAATTATTGAGTTCAGCTGTTTTAGCTGTACCTATTGTTTAAAGGTACATAAAAATATAGCATAAACGTCTTGCAAACATAATGGGTCATACTGTAGAGCTCTTTGAATTTAAATGTGGCACTGTTGTAGGATACCACATTTACCACAAGTCAAAATGTGAAATTTCTGCTTGTTAGATGTGCCCTGATCAATTGTAAGCGCCATTATTGTGAAGCGGAAGCATCTAATAGTAACAACAATTCGGCCACAAAGTGGTGGACTGTATAAACTCACGTAGGGGCCAGTGAGTGAGGAAGCACGTAGTGTGTACAAATCACCTATCCTCTGCTGCATCGCTCACAAGACTTCTAAATGGCCTCTGGAAGCAGGGTAGTGCAAGTGGTTTTATATGGCCATGCAGCTACACACAAATCTAATCACTATGTGCAGTGCCAGGTGTTGGCTGGAGGGGTGCAAAGCACGTCACCTTTGAACTTTGGGGCAGTGGAACTGTGTTCTCTGGAATGGTGAATCCTGCTTCACTGTGTGGCAGTCTATTGGACTAATCTGATGGATGCCAGGAGAATGCTACCTTCTAGTCTGCATAGTGCCTACTGTAAAGTTTGGTGGAAGAAGTATAGTGTTTAGACTTATAGTGTATAGACTGTTTTCCAGGGTTTGGGCTAGGCCTCTTTGCTCCAGTGAAGGGTACAATTAATGCTAAGCACATACAAATGTTTTAGATGATTGTACATTTCCAATTTTGGGAAAGGTGTTTTTTTTTTTTTTTTTTGTTCCAGCATAATTTGAGAGTGGAATCTGTTATAGTGAGGGGGGAAAACTCTATATTAATACCTATGCTTTTGGAATGGGGTGTTCATTCAGCTTATATATGTGTGATGATGAAGTGTCCACAAACATTTGTCCATATAGTGTATGTATAGCTTTACTGTATTAACAAAAAATTGCAAACCCACAGCATTTACACATGTGAATACACAAATTGCATTAAACTAACAGTAAAACAGAGCAGTATGATATGTCCACACAACTGATTCCATTCCTGAACGCCGTGTTAGTGAGGCTTTTCCCCTAAGACCCAGTACGCAGTGTGCATTGCTTCGCTGCTTGTAGCTAACGTGGACAGATAGCTTTACTTGCCAAGAAAGTCAAAGGCTGAGAATCCGTATGCTTTAATGTACAGTGGTACCTCGGTATATGTCCTTAATCCGTTCCAGATCTTTGGACTTATGCCAAAACTAATTTTTCCTATAAGAAATAAAGGGAAAACATACAAGCCATAAAAAACCTGGACACAAAAAAATGTACATACGCAGGCTTGGTTCGCAATAGAAGTAAAATCCTGTAGTACTTCTTTATACTCCCTGCTCTGCGCTCCAATAAATGCAAGTTATCGCAAATATACTAATAACCCAATTGTGCTTTACTCACGCAGAATATGGAACCAACTTAGAAAGCGTTTTAAGATGGAAAATCTTTTATACGTGGCACCTTTGCAAGAGAACCACCTCTTTCAACCCTCACAAACATATCCAGTTTTTAATACCTGGAAAAGTTTTGGGATTAAAATGCTCAGAGATCTTTATATAGACAACGTATTTGCATCTTTTGAACAATTACGTTCCAAATTCAACCTTCCAGCTACACATTTCTTTCACTATCTTCAAATTAGAAATTTTGTTAAACAGAATCTGCCCGATTTTCCTCACCTCGTACCCTCCACCATGCTGGAAAAAGTACTGCTCAATTTTGAGGAATTAAACACCATTTCCGCATTATATAAAATCTTATTAGAGTCCCTACTTCTCAAAGACCCAAGAGGACATTGGTAAGATGATCTCTTAATCAATATATCAGAAAAGGAGTGGAAGGTAGCAAAGCAGAGAATTCACTCGAGCTCCATATGCGCAAAGCATAGAATTATTCAACTAAAAGTTATATATCAAGCTCATCTGTCTCGCTTAAAACTGTCCAAAATGTTTCCAGGGCAAGATCCAACCTGTGAACGCTGCAACCAAGCTCCTGCCTCACTGGGTCACATGTTTTGGGCCTGCACCAAACTAACATCATTTTGGACCAAAATTTTTAAGTGCCTTTCAGACAGCCTTGGGGTCACAATCCCTCCTAACCCATTAACAGCTGTGTTCGGTGTTCTTCCAGATGGACTTGAAGTGGAGAAGGACAAGCAAACGGTGATTGCATTCACTACTCTTTTGGCACGCAGACTTATTTTGTTAAATTGGAAGCATCCTAACTCTCCTCTGATAAGTCAGTGAGAAACCGATGTTTTATATTATTTGAAATTGGAAAAAATCAAATTCTTAGTTAGAGGATCTGTACAGAATTTTTTTAAAACCTGGCAGGATTTAATCAATATTATTTTAGAATAAGAGAAATAACTATTACCGCATTTAATTCCCTTCTTCATTTTTTTTTATTTACCTATATATATATATATATATCTTCCTTTCTTCTGTTTATTGTTGCCTTATTAAAAAGCCCTGAGCAATTCTCCTTTGGCTAAGCTCTCCTTCTCAGGGGTGGGGTTTGATTTGTCTTCAATTTTTTTTTTTGTTATAAATTGATCTATTTGTATGGAATGATTACAATAAAATTAATAAATAAAATAAAAAAGAAATAAAGGGAAAACTATTAATCTGTTCCCTTGAACAAAAATCCTATTGTTACAGGCATATTATACATTGATGGAGTTGTATAAAATAAACACTGCTTAATACTAAAATACATAAATAAAAAAACAATTAGATGAAATAAATGAAAATTTAACCTCACTTTACCTTACCGTCGTTCTCAGCATGTGGTATGCAGCAGCCAAGTCCCGGATACGTATGCCACCTTCATACTTTTCAACAATCTCTTTTTTCACCTCCATGGTGATCCTAACCATTTTCTTCATTGCTTGGTTCTTCTCATTAACTTTCTTAACTCATGGTTAATGAATTTACTAAAAATTTACGCGAAAAAACACGAAATCACGTGAAAATTCACAGAGAGTTATAGCGCGGGTTGTTCACTGAATGCTATCAACTGGTGTACTGACGTTCGTGGGCAGTCGTGGCTTTGTCTCGAGAGAGGTAAACAAGGGTAGCGTGCGGTGTCCTAGCACACGAGTCGTATTCCAAACAAAGGTCGTATGCCAAGCAAAAGTTTTCGCGTCCAAACAGGACGTTATACCAAGTTAGACTTATTCCAAAGCGGAAGGTTTCTGGCAAGAAGTCATACAAAGTATCAGAATGTGATAACCATTGACAATTTGAAGGTAAAAAGAGGATAATCTCTTTAACCTAAAATACAATATGGCGGGAGGCAAAGTTAAGATTAAAGCAGTGCCAGTAGCAAACAGGGAGCTAGGGACAGACCGATATGTATCAAATTAAAAAGAGGGGTAGGAATATACCATAACTGGCTAATAACAATATTAACTCAGGCTGCTGTAGCAGCACTTTCTATATATTCTGTAATATTTTAAGTATATGCTAGACAGCTTGTAATGAACTTGATATTTCTGGTGTCTTTTCCCATGAGCAGGAGTAGTAGTTTGGTGATGTAGCATTGACACCAAGTGCCACGACAGGATAGTGAGAAGAGAAAGCAAATAGAGGAGGGTCAGTAACCATTGATAATTATTAAAAAGCAGAGCTGCAATAAGACCAGCTAATCAGTCTGTGACGGACATATTTATGGCTGTGTGTGGACAAAGAGACAATGTGCTTGGTTTGTTTGCTACCTATAACAGGTTTAAGTAAAAATGAATAAAATCATGCAGTTTAAGAAAAAATGCATACATTTTTGTATTGTAGGTCACAACTTAGATGCACAATATAAGAGAATGGGAAAAAGTCTTATTATTGTGAGCCTTGCAGTTGTGCCGCCCACCTAGACACTGAACTGGACAAAGCATGTACACATAAAAGATCAATAAATGGATGCATTTGATGATTAATAGATAGCCCTTATATTCATACTGTCCTTGAATGGTAGATTCTCTCTTTAGGCAGGTTGAGTAAGAAATGAATCCTTCATTTGGCTACACATACTTTAAATACTCAATAAGTGGTAAAAGGAGGCTTTTCCTAAATAATCTGAAAAAAGTTTGCACATTTTGGTGGTTAAATGTTTCTTCCCTACTGTACTTGCAATTAAAATGTGAACTTAGTTTTATCAGTTTAGCCTGTCAACCTTCTTACCAGTTAATGCCTTCCTTTCAACAATCTAGCTGATGGGTGTCAAACTCTGGTCCTGGAGAGCTGCAGGTTTTCATTCTAAACATCTTCTTCATTAGTGACCAGTTTTTGCTGTTAATTAACTTTTTTTTACCTTAGTTTTAATTAACTTGACTCAGGCCCTTTAGTTGTCTCTGTTTCCTTAATTAGCAGCCAAACAATGAGACACAAAACAAGCCGCCACATGACCAGCTCACCTGTGCCCATCACACAATATCTGAAAATAAAGAAAGGTGATGGTCTCAGTAAGGTTAATCTCTCGGGTCACCAAAACATTTTGACGGTGTTCTTAGCATAAACAGAAAACCTAAACAGTTTTGGAAATGTCGGCTGTGGCAGAATGAGAGCAGCAACAAGCCATGGAATTAAATAATGATTTTAATTAACAGCAAGAATCAGCTTCTCATTAAGAGATTGGTTGGAGTGAAATTGGTTGGAGTTTGAAGTCCCAGTTTAGCTGGTCATCTATTGGCTTGTTTCACATCTCATTTCTGTTTGGCTGTCACTTAATGAAGAAAGGAATACATTTAGAGGACTGAATCCTTAAAAACAAGGCTATTAAAATGAAGGGAAAAGAAGTTAATTAGCAGTGAAAAGTGGTCACTGATTAGGAAAAGGGTTAGAATGAAAACCAGCAGCCACTGCACCCCTCCAGGCCCAGAGTTCGACACCCCTGATTCTAGCTCATAAATCAACATGATTTTTGGTGGGAGTATCTTAACTTTCAGAAGGAAACTTGGTAGAATCCAGCAACCATTGCTACTATTTGATGAAACATTCTGCACACCTGTATACACCTTAATAATACTACAGCATAAAGAAAATTTGAAAAGAATACAGTTCAAACTGAGCCAATGATGTTAAGTGTAAAAAAAAAAAAAAAACCCAAAAAACTGCTCCTTTCTTTGTGGCGGAGTGGTGGCTCTGAGTCTAGAAAGGTTGTCAGTTCGAATCGTGTAAATGCCAGAAGTGGTTCCTCTCCATTTTACCCTTGAGCAAGGCCCTTAACCAGCAATTGCCCCATCCTGGGTATTATGTTAACCTGCATCCAGCCCTACAAGCAGGTCCTCCAACTTCCAGGGAAAACTTAGGGGTTGATGGCAGGATTGGCATTCCAGCCACTGTAAAACAAAAAAACAAAAAAAAAACTTGCACTGTTCCATTCCAAATGAAAGAGTATGGTGCTGAGGTATAACCCTTTGCACAGCTGCACTCAGATGATAATTTGGGATCCTGAGGTGGTTTGACATGTGGTGGTTGCGGCAGTGTGCTGTATCAGTACATGCCCCCAACCTCCTCTTCTTTTCATCTATTTGGTATAATTGTCATGCACAGCAAGCATATCTGATGTGTAGATGGCTCAAGCTTAGCTTTAGGCCTGCTTCCTTAGATTAATAAAGTTCTTTTTGGCCCTCTTGAGAATGCATTACAAATATTAGCCACTAAGTTAGAAATTAAGATGTGGTGAAAAATGCTCTTCATGCTGTACCTGCTGTAACTGAGATCGCTGACAGCAGTTATGTTTATTAATGGAGAAGTGTAACAAGGAATATTCTGTCAGTGTTCATTTCTGAGCCTAGTGATCCATAGGTGAACATTGTGTCCTTTGAGGCCCGTTTAGGTACATTATGTACAATGTATTTATTTCTAACTTGGTGGAAACATATACATTTTCATTTATTCATGTATTGAAAATTATTCTTCAATGTTGATGTGCTTCTCAACAGAGGAGCAGTTTCTGTATTTTTATGGGTTATGTTAGCAGAGTAAGCAACTGTGGAGCTGTAGAAACAGAAAATGTCAAGAGGTCAAAAAGTCATAGATCACACAGTATGAAAATTTTAAACAGTCTTCTGATAATGTCTTGTGTGTTCTCCTGATTGCTCTCTATTACTGGCCTATTTTGTATACTTATTTAAAAGGAATAGTTTGAGAAGTGTAAAAATGCAACATTAAGAAAACTACTTCCCATAATCAACACATCCTTTTGATACAAGACATACACGGTGTAATGGATGAGAAAGCAATACTCACAAGTTAGGCTACCTTCATGCAGTAGTTTATATGTGACACAGATGTTATGGTTTTATAGTGTGAGCAACAAAAAAAGCACATGAAATCAGAAGCTTTCAGATGACATTTAGACCTCATCTGTATGTGGTAATACACCTGCTAGATGTTAACAACTTGAATGTGACCTGCATCTGATTGCATGAATTTGAATTGTCTGGAAATTTACACTCCCTGAGTAATTTTACTTCGCCATTTATGGGACCTTCTTCATATCTCTTCATTGAAAGTCAAGATGGATGACTGTACTGACGTAGCATAACAACGGAAAGAAAGTGAGGTGGCTGACTAAATAAGAATTTGAGGTTGCTCTCAATTAGGGTTGTCAGATTGGGCATCACTACTTGAATATAATTCAAATTGAAATAAATATAATGAGAAGTCAAGCAAAATGACACCATTTATTGGCTAACTAAAAAGATTGCAATATGCAAGCTTTTGAGGCAACTCGGGCCCCTTCTTCAGGGAAGTTGTACTGCAACTTCATGAAATTGATATGAAAAAATTCTTATTCAAAGGCAAATGTTAAATTGTGGATGGCACGGTGGCGCAGTGGTAGCACTGCTGCCTCGCAGTTAGGAGACCTGGGTTTGCTTTCTGGGTCCTCCTTGTGTGGAGTTTGCATGTTCTCCTCGTGTCTGCGTGGGTTTCCTCTGGGTGCTCCGGTTTCCTCCCACAGTCCAAAGACATGCAGGTTAGGTGCATTGGCGATCCGGAATTGTCCCTAGTGTGTGCTTGGTGTGTGGGTGTGGGTGCCCTGAAGTGGGCTGGCGTGCTGCCCAGGGTTTGTTTCTTGCCTTGCACCTTGTGTTGGCTGGGATTGCCTCCAACAGACCCATGTGACACTGTAGTTAGGATATAGCGAGTTGGATAATGGATGGATGGATGTTGAATTGTAAAAGAATGGACTTTTATTTTAGTTTGCATTATTTTCAGCAGGGTGGCACGGTAGCGCTGCTGCCTCACAGTAAGGAGACCTGGGTTCACTTTCCGGGTCCTCCCTGCATGGAGTTTGCATGTTCTCCCCATGTCTTTGTGGGCTTCTTCCGGGTGCTCCGGTTTCTTCCCACAGTCCAAAGACATGCAGGTTGGTTGCATTGGCAATCCTAAATTGTCCCTAGTATGTACTTGGTGTGTGTGTGTGCGTGTGCCCTGTGGTGGGCTGGCGCCTTGCCCGGGGATTTGTTCCTGCCTTGGGCTGAAATTGGCTCTAGCAGACCCCCTTGACCCTGTATTAGGATATAATGGGTTGGATAATGGATGGATGGATGGATGGATTATTTTCAGCATTGTGTTACACCCGACACACTATGCTGGAGTACTTCTGTATTTTGCTTGTGTTTTGCACATCACTTCCACAATCAACATTTTCATAATTTTTACTTGTTTGTTTATTCTGTCATGCATAAAGCAGAAAGATCACACTGCTCTGCTTTTTGGTTAACAGGTTCACCAGCAACAGATTTTCAACACTACTCCATTGCTGTAAAACCTATTGTTTTGCTCCTGATCCTGTTCCATTTCAGTCTTGAACCTAAAACTGTTAATTATTCACTGTAATAAAATACAATCTGGTTCTATTTTCATTTGACATAATGGGATATAACTGCCCTTTTTCTGAGTTTCCTTTTATTGTTATAACAGCTTTAAAATCACCATTTTAAAGAGCATTTTTAGTGTTGCAAAGCATACTATACTGCCGCAACCAATGTGTGTCTTTTTGGGTGCAGGCTTGACACATCTCTCTATTATAAAAAAAAATCCTGGGAGGGAGACTAGGGAGACGAGACGTGATCATCTCAGAAGACAATTTCACGTTCCGCGAGAGACACTTTAACGTCACACAAAGACAATTTGATGTCCCACGAGAGACATTTTAACGTCACACAAGACAAGGCAGTGAGACAACATTTAAAACAAGTTCACGGACATCTAACCAAGCAGTTGTTGGAATGCTTTAGGCAGGCAGACATGTGCTCCCAGCTCTTAAAACAATGACAAGCAAAACATGCAGCTCGCCAGCAGCAGAAAGCCAGCAGATGATCCGACTGCTTCTCCTTGCTTGTGTACAGCCACCCTAACCCCCCCTTCACAACACGAGCGGCAGAGACGCTAAGTGGCAAAAGGACAGCTGCTATACAGGCTTTTAAATGATTGACATGCAGCGCGACAAAAAGAACACACAGCTTGCCAGCAGCAGCAGCAGAAAGACAGCAGGTGATCCGATGGCATCTCCTTAGTGTGCGTTCAGCCCCCCCCTTCACAACACGAGCAGTGTTATACATCCTGCGAGAAAGATTTAACCACGCCCGGGGTCAGAAATAAAGGACAAATACTGTTTTTACAAAAGTTTTTAAGTAAAAGTGAAAATAATGCATATGTAACAATTCCCATGAAAATAACAATCTCTTTAAATTGTATATTCCGGTAAACCAAACCCGGGGGTGGGCGAGTGAATCGAGCAGGGAGCGGAGCCCCCTAGTTAATTCAATAGAGTAATGAAAATAAGTGTTCTATTTTTGCTGAATCTGTAAAGGGGAAAATGAGTTCTATTTAGTTTAATCCTTTATGTTATTCTTTGACCACTAGACCCTGTGTATTTTTGTTTTTCTTAGGAGAATTTAAGTTGCTGTTAATGAAAGTGTTTGCCAAATAAACAATATGAGGAGGCAAGGTTATTATAGTTTTGCCTTTTTATATTAGTTTTTATTTCTAGATTTTTTTCTGACCTTAGTTGGAAATTCAGTTTAGTTTTAGTTTTCCTTCGTCTCTTTTGAGTTTTCATTTAGTTTTTATTTTACAAAGACATTTCTATTTTATTTTTATACATATTAGGTTCAGTTTTAGTTTAGTAATTATGGTATGGTTAAAGAGCTACTATGAAGTTTAGTTTTTGTGTCACAATGAGATGGAACTGTACACTTAACGGGATTGAATATACTGTAATATGAGTTTAATGATAGTGGAAGCTTTCCACACTACACAACATAGTTTACTATTTGGTTTTGTTTTTGTCTGATAAAAACAAGCATAATCAAAACCAGGTACTGAAAATGAACAATTTTACAATTTCTGAAATATTTTCTATGTCATTTGTGCCAAACAAATCTGCGCTGACTGTTGGCACTTTTTTTCTTTTCCTTTTATTGCCCAGAATGAGCCAATTTGTAATGAAATTTAGGTGAATTTTAAGGTGTGAGGGTGTTTTACTCTAAATGTCTACAGCACACAACATATCCTGCTCCAACGACAATGTGCTTATAATGAATGAATACTCTTTTTTCTACCCTTTTTTTCAAAAAAAAAAAAATTTTTTGTACTAACTTACTATTTTCTTCTAGCAGGGTTTTGTATACAACTTGGTCAGCGGTAACTTGTTTAATGACAGTAGATTTAATCCTAGCCTTAAAGACTGAAGAACAGTCGTAGACTACTAAGCACTGTTGTAAGTCGCTCTGGATAAGAGCGTCTGCTAAATGATGTAAATGTAAATGTAAATGAATGCCTTCAACATTGCATTCAAAAATCTCAAATACTGGGCTTTGTTATTTTCTACCAGCTATATTGATCTCTGATTACATTTCAGACACAAAAAATTTATAGACAAAATTTTGCCACCTGTTGGCCTGAAAAGATATTAAAAATTAGAAAACAGAATCTACTGTGTTCTGACAGGTGTGACCATGAAAACCACAAGGGCTTGGGAAGAACAAGGCTTTTAGGCTTGAATCAGTGTGCAGACCCCACATAGCTGTATTGAGGGAAACAAAGAAAAACAAGCATGTAGTGTCAAGGTTAGGGGCAATGAGACTTGAATAGCCCATGCATAAGAACAGTAAAGCCATAATGGGCAGAGCAAGAGCAGATAATAAGAGTATGGACAGGCACAAAATGACAAGAGGCAGCATCTGAGATTAAGAACAATATATACATTATCTAAACCTGTTTATCAGGGCAGGATCACTGGAAATCTGGAGCCTACCCAAGCAGGTTTGGATGCAAGGCAGGAAAAAATCCCTGGTATGCAATATGTATGATTTGGCTGATGTTAAGAACAAAAAGAATATGATATTTCAACTATCTATTTTGAGAGAGAGAGAAACAATGAAAAAATGGGGACAAATATTTTAAAACATAATTCTGCTACTGGATTATTTTCACAATATCAGGTATTTTGAGCTGTGAATATTAACTAAAAAAGGGAAATTAATAAATATAGCATAAATACAAAAACACATTAGTATATTTAGCTTTTCATCACTTGGCAGACTCTCTTCGCCTAACTACCTACCTGTAGTTCAGTAGAGACATTGCCAACTCAGGAATTTTACAAGGTTTGTATCGCTTTGTTTTTAAACAATGTTTTTAAAGCAAAAGTGATTGGTCAGCAACAATATGCTGATCTTGTATTATAACCTTGTCAGTCTCTCGATCAGTGCCATTTTATTTTCAAAAATCGGGAGTGGTTTCCCCTAGACTTTCTCGTGTACTCGGATATGGGGATGGATATTTGAGGAGTAAACCGCAAGACGATGATTATATTATGTACATTAAAGAACCATCAACAACAAATCAAATCAAATTAATAATATATTGAACAATTATTATCAAAGTAACGTTGAATAAATCAGACTCTGCAGCTGCATGAATAATAATAAAAAGAAAAATCGAGTATGCATTCAGGTAAAGTACCACTTCCGGTTGATGGATTTGGCCCAAAAGTTTAATACAGATATACAATTTTGGTGTTACAAACACATCACAAATTCTGTCCATCTACATGTATCTAGTTGCATTTTTGAGTTATCTTGTTTATATATACACACACACACACCCACACACACACACACAGGCATAATTCCAAAAAACGATATTTTCGGACTCAGGGAGGTCTAGAACGTCAGGATTCATCAAAATCTCAAGGTCGATTTTTTTTCATTATTACTATACTTTCTCTATACTTTGTATACTTCATGTGCAAAGTGGCAGGTGAATTACTATCAACATAAAGCAGGCACCTGAGAAATAAACTGAAATGTTACTCACTTGTGATATTTCTGTCCATATGGTAAAGATTTTGTTGACCAGCAAATTCCAATTTCAGGTGTTTGAATTACATCTTGATATACAACAAGTGCAAAGAAAGGTGGTACATAAATCACTTTCAATTCCACACGCTTTATGCACATATTCAGCTTGCTCCGTCACTGCAAAAATGCTGTGTAAACACCCACCCTCCGTCACCAGCTGCCATTAACTGGATGAATATGTGCTGGCGGCTCGTGGTAGATGACTTTCAGTTTTAGAGTTAAAAGTTATAAAGGTTAAAAACTAATAGCAAGAACATTCATTCAAAAACGAAAACTAAAATTATTTTTTTAGTAAATTATTATTTTATTTCAGTTAGTCTTTCCGGGTACTTTAATAGTTTCGTTTAGTTTTAGTTTTTCATTTCGGTTTTGTTAATTATTTTATTTCAGTTTACGAAAATGTTTTTTTAATAATATTTTCAGTTTTGATTTTAGTTTTCGTTAACTATAATAACTTTGTGAGGATGAAATATTTAAAACTCATTACAATATAACAATTAGTACACTCCTTTTGTTTATAATAACTTTGTGAGGATGAAATATTTAAAACTCATTACAATATAACAATTAGTACACTCCTTTTGTGAAACACAAATAGGCTGTGCCTCGACTATGCATTGTCTTTCCGTTAAATAGAGATTCATGTAGTGGAGGATTCTGGTGAAAGTTAAAGGAAAGTGAAATCAAAATGAAAACCAGGAAGCATGTTTATTCTTCAAACAAAGAAAGTTTTTTTTTTTGGAAACTGGAAAAAAAACTACTATGCAGCTGAAGAGGAAAACATAATAGCTTAAAAAAAGTATTTGGACAAACTATTAGGACAATTTAGCAAATTGCCATTTAAACAAGGTTGAGGGTCCTATCATTTTCAAAACCTCTTATGGGCTTTTTTCCTATATGGCATCTTTATTGGAAATTACATTAGCAGAGTTTAACTGGAGAAAGAAGAAAATCAGGAGGCAAATTGTATACATTAATGATGCAATAATGGAAATGAAGATAAAAATACAAATATGACACATATGCCCCTCTTCTCTGTTAATAATTCTATACTGAAGTGTACTTGAAATAATGATACCAGCCTGTTCAAGAACAAACAAAGAGTAGGACACTTATTGACAGTGGCATAATTCTAGTTGACGCAGGTGGGGCAATTGTCCCAGGGTTCATGGGACTGATGGGTCCACTGTGACTACATGGTTGTTGTTCCACAAGGCATTATTATTGGTATGCTTGCCTAGTTTATATCAGAATGAAAAGGTTAATGGTATTATCATTCCTGCAACTCCATAAAGCTTAATTTATGTCTATTGACCTTTTCTGTAGTTTATAGTACCTGTAAAATGTTTTCACCCCTTGGAGGTTTTTAACATTTTATTGGCATACAACCTAGTGGATTAATGTGGCTCTTTGACATTGATCAACAGAAAAAGACTCTTTAATGTCAAATCAACAGAAAAGACATTTTAATGTCAAAGTGAAATCAGATCTCTGTAAAGTGATCTATAGTAATTAATAAATAATAAATAATAATAGAACATACAAGTGTTAATCCCCTTTAAAATGACACAATTAAATCATCCCTGGTGCAACCAATTGATTTCAGAAGTCACATAATTAGTTAAATGGAGATTTGACTGTAGTCAATGAGTTTCAGTTAATTGCAGTGTAAATGCACCTCTGTCTGGAAGGTCCATCTTTTGGTGAGTCAGTATCATGGTGTAACCTACACAATGAAGACAAAACGAACATACCGAGCAACTGAATGCAAAGGTGGTTGAAAAGCACAAGTCAGGGGATGGAGACACAAAATATATTCAAGTCCCTGAATATCCCTTTGAGTTCAGTTAAATCTGTCATTACAAGATGGAAAGATTATGGTGCAGCTGTAAATTTGTATAAAGCAGGCTGTCCAAAACAGTGAAGCAAGCATGACTGTTCACTCACGATCCCCATTTGCAAGGAAGTATCGAGAAAAATTGCAGAGTTCAGATTAGTGTTGCACAGTATACCAGTACTGGAAAAAGTATTGAAAAATCTAACTCATGAAACAATAGTATGTCAGAATTTTGCTAATTTTGGTACCAGAAATAAATTATTGCATACAGGTATCTCATGTTCTATTGGACATTTATGAGGGGTTTAACCCCCTCTTCCCCATATATGTATGTCATTGTACCATCCTTACAACCCCCTAACTCCCCACTCTTCAAAGCAATATGACATCACATTTACACTGGAAACTCAAGGGAGTAATTATCTATTATTCGCTTTGGTATAATTTTGGTAGCAGTACTGAGGTGAGAAAGCTGGTATCCGTACCAAAATAAAAATTTTAATATCGATCCAACACTGGTTCACATATGAAAAGCTGATACCTGTCCACACAGGCTCAAGGCTGTCATGGCCGCCAAAGGCACATCTACTAAACACTGACTTGAAGGGGGTGAATACTTTGAGATCAATGATTTTGTGTTTTATACTATTAATTAATTTAGACCACTTGTTTTCACTTTGACATTAAAGAGCAGTTTTCTATTAATCAGTGTCAAAGAAGCCAAATTAAATCCACTGTGTGTTGTATAACAAAGTGTAAACTTTTCCAAGGTGGAGAAAACTTTACTGAGATATGTGCGTAACATATGTCATTCATGATGATCGTTTTTTAAAAATTATATTTAATGTAATTTCACATGGGGGAGCAAATAAATTTTTTGCACAAGGACTCATGAAATTCTAATTATTGTACTGCTTTTTGTTGTTTTCTTGCTAAAATATAAAATTTAAATTCAATATAAACTTGTAATAATTTCATAGCTGAATTCCCTAACAGATTTTCACAAGTTTTATTACCATTATCACCAGTGCTACAAATTTTCACCTCTCTCTGGAATTTGCATGATTCTAAAGGCTGATTCAAACACCGATGTACAAGTTCATTTGTCCATCCGTGGCTCTGAGGCTAGGGATCTGCACCTCCAATCGGAAGGTTGCCGGTTTGAATCCCCCTACTGCCAGAAGTGATTTCTCTCTGTTGGGCCCATGAGCAAGGCCCTTAACCTGTAATTGCTCCGTCCTGGGTATGATGTTAACCTGCATCCAGCCCTGCAAGCAGGTCCTCCAACTTTCAGGGAAAACTTGGAGGTTGCTGGTTGGATTGACACTCCAGCCTCTGTAAAAAAAAAAAAAAACAAAAAAAAACACAAAAACCTCAGACTGTTCCATTCAAACTAGTGTGGTGCTGAGTTGTCACCCGTTTGCATGCCTGTTAGGGATCCTGGATTGGTTTTTCATGTGGTGCGTGCGGCAGTGTGCTGCTTCAATGATTGCTCCCAACCTCTCTCTTACTGATCTCATATAATCTAGTTTTTGGTTGTGCAGGCAGCTGGAGCCTATCCCAGCAACATCAGGCACAAGTGTAGGACTATTCCAGTATCTGGTAGTGTTTGAAGTGTCTGGCCTGTTCCAGTCAGTGGCTAAAGCTCTATATGCAGTCTGGAGCAGTAACTACTGCCAGTCCTGATTAGTGATTGAAAGATCCTCAAGTTCAGTCTATTGACGTTTCTCAGCAGTGCCCAGAGCTACTGCTTTTGAATGCAAAAGGAAATAACCTGTCTTTAGATGAATTACAAGAAAAGCTGTAAAAAATGAACAAGTCAAAAAGCACAAATAAGGAATAAGACCTGCTGAATGCGGAGGGAACTCAGCTCTTGTTTTGTATTAAAGAAGTCTTAATTTGTTTCTGGTTCTGCTGCTTGTCTCAGTTAACTTTGCAAGTTAATTTAAGTGGCAGCTTCCTGCCCACTGACAGCAAAAGAACAAAAAGTAAAAACCCATCGTGCAGTGGTAGCTAATTCAGCAGCTGTCCTTGATATGGAGGGTAGGCAGATTGTTGTACTGCGTAGTGACAGCAGAGCTTTAAGTGGAATCTCAACAAAGAAAGGTTCTGAAAAGAATGGTATGTGATGTGCTTCTGTGTAATATTCACAATACTGAGAAATGGAATTTTCTGGTTTTTATAAATGCCAATTTACATGTAGGATATCAGTATAGTTTTAGAGAGCACAACTGAACAGTGTATTGGAACAAGGGCCAAATTCATTACAAACAAAAAGGAACATTCCTTACTAAGTAATAAAATGCCAACAGCACCTTAGAGCAGTGTCCCTAAAGTTGTTTTAAATGAGGACATCTTTGTGTATTCTACAAGTACTGTCTTTTTTGGTTCCCTTCAGATCATTAATTGAGTCCCTGTAGATTCTATATAACCTCTTGCTTTTTTAGAACTCTTTACTTGTGTGGAATCTCTTTTTAAACATTTAATAAGAATTCTTTTTGAACATTTTGAAATCACTCATTTTGATGTCTAGTTATGCAAGATGTTGCGCTCTTTGGGGTTCTCCCTCATTTTTAGTTGATTTTTAGAACATATTTTATGCAGCATACTACATTCTTATGATAAAGAATAAACCAATAGGTGTCTAGTCTTCAACAAAAATAATCAGAAGGATTTGAAGTTGTGCATGCCACATCAACTGACCTCAGGGTTTCACCCCTAATGGGATTGAAGGGGTCAAAGTTTCTGCTTTCAACGAAAAACAAAAAGGGGCGATTAGTAACATAGACATGTGGAGTGTTGTTTTATGCTATTTCTTAAGTTGCTGATCATGAATATGATAATTTTGATATTTGATTCTTTACAAGCGGTCTGTCCTAACTCTATAAGAGCCACTCCCAGAAGGTTAAAAATGGCAATTTTCAAACATAAGCATGTGGGGTATTTTATGGTCAGTGATTATGAACATAATATATGTAGTCATATAGTTTTTGATTTTTGATCATTTACTAGGACCTCTATCAGACAGTGAAAATGACAAATTTCTATTACAATTGAGAATATTTTGATTTTAAACATTTAAACTGAAACATACATTTTAATATTTCAAATAAGTGATGCAGCTATTCTTGTTTATTATGCACTTCTACCCTATGATGTAAATTATTGCATTTCTTATGAATACCCCAAATTAGGGCAGTTTGTGCTAATACATTTTTTAATCTAGAAAATGTAAAACCGACTACTTAAGCATGGCAAGGGTTGCCAGGGGCAAGTGCAGCACCAACATGGCACATGGCAGAAATAGATCCTACATTAGATTTGCAGGAGAGACAAAGAAAGAGCAACACCAACAGAAGCAACGGTGTGTGGGAACACAGAGGCAGTGTGGTAGGCTGTAAACTAAATTTTTTGCAAGGACAACCGACAGGGAGGCTAGTGGCCAAACATGCTATATTTGAATGGCTTGAGTACTATAGACAGATGATGGAGTGCTCTGACAGACAGAATGCCTAAGAAGCCTTTAGTGAATGTGCTTTGCATTGCCAGCTTTTGAATCTTCAAGACATATTTTGGCTCGATTTATTTGTAATGATTGTTGTCTTAAGCAGTCAGTTTCAAACTTGCTTTATCCACTTACAGGGTTTAGGAGGATGAAGTTGATGCCCATCCTAGAAGTATCGTGTATTAGGCAGGATCCAGTCCTGAACAGGATTATAGTCTAAACGGGTTTGCAGCTAGCATAAACTTTAAGTAATGTTATGGGGCAGGGAATAGTGTTTCTGCCCCACAGCAGTCTGATCAAAATTAATTCCCTGGTTTAGAATCTTAAAATTTCTTCATATTGAAATAGTCCAAATATATCCCATTAAGATTTTGTCAGTTAGTCTGCGTATTTGTCTAAGTATGCCATGTGTTGGGCTAACATCTCTTCTAGGGAAGAGTCCTGTTTGTGGATGTGGCTGCTGAGTTAGAGAATATTATCTAGCATGCTGTTCTGTAGAAAAACTGGTTAACCCTTTGTGACCAAGCATGTCAGTGGTTGTTATGCCCTTATTTATTTTTATTGCTGTACCAAGACACTTCAGTCCTTTTGAAAAAGTACAGAATGTTATGATTCCATCAACAAGCAACATCAGTCTATATGTCACCACAGAGAAAACTGTTTTCCAATGTATAGCTCCTAGCAATGTGTGAATCAGTAGAACAATGCATTTTTCTGGCTTTACATATTATAGATTGGCTATAGGTCTAAACTTGTTTTAATCTGCATGTGAAAATGGTGAATCTGCCATTTCCAGGCATGTGACAGTTGTCTGTGTTCCTTGTAAGATGGGGGATCTTCTAATTGATGTTACTGCCTCTTTTAATGTAAAAACAGATATTAGAACATTAGAACAATCTAGATGAGACCAGAACAGGTCATTGAGCCCAACAAAGCTTGTCAGTGCTATCCACGTAATTTTTCTAAAATAACGTCAAGTCTAGTTTTGAAAGTCCCTAAACTCCTACTGTCTACCAAACTGCTTGGTAGGTTATTCCATGTGTCTGTGGTTCTCTGTGTAAAGAAAAAACTTCCTATTGTTTGTGTGAAATTTACCTTTAAGAAGTTTCCAACTGTGTTCCCATGTTCTTGATGAACTAATTTTAAAGTATCAGTCATGATCCACTGTACTAATTTCCTTCATAATTTTAAAAGCTTCAGTCATGTCTCCTGTTGATCTGCTTTTGCTTAAACTGAAAAAGGCACAGTACTTTTAACCTTTCCTCATAATTCATTCCCTGTAACCCTGAAATCAGCCTAGTCGCTCTTCTCTGGACTTTTTTTAGCTCTGCTATGTCTTTTTTTTGTAGCCTGGAGACCAAAACTGCACACCGTACTCTAGATAAGGCCTCACAAGTATGTTACAAAGCTTCAGCATAACCTGTTTGGACTTATATCACATGATGTGTTGACTACAACTGAGCATTCTGTTAGCCTTCTTAATAGCTTCTGAATACTGTCTGGCAGTTGATAGTGTCGAGTCCAGTATGACTGCTAAATCCTTCTTATAAGGTGTACTTTTGATTTTCAGACCTCCCACTGTTTATTCAAGCCTAACATTTGTACTTCTTACATGCAATACTTTACATTTAATTAGCTTACATGTTCTTAGCTTTCAGTGGTTTACAATACTTATGACTGTTATTTCTTCAGAAAACTTTATACTGCATATTAATTTTTAGCCAATAAAAAGATGGAATACTCTTCTTGTTCAGCCATACAGCTACAAGTAAAGAATTTGGGATGTGAACTGAGGTGATGTCAGGGTTTCAGATGCCACTTTGTCTGTTATGGCTGTATTAGTGCCATGTTTTGCCAGAATATTTCTTCAGATAACATGTACTGTTATTGATTTCCTTGTATTTTGATACAAAATTACTGCAAGTAAATTTCACAACAGTAACAGACTCACTAATTATTTTGCCTAGAAATGAAGAGCAGAAAGTATCTGTGTTGTTGAAGAAGTTTATTTTTTTTATATATATATAGTGTCTGGTATCAATGTCTGTCTCTGACACTCTAATGACTTTAAGATAAGTACTTAAGAATGAGGGTAGATGTTATTAAGAGACAGTGCTCATTTATAAGAGACAGTTGACTATAGCATCCTGCCCCCATTTTAAGTGCTGGAATAGGTTTACTGTCTGCATCTCAGTATTGGTCACATGCAAAGGAAGAATCCCTGGATAAAGAATACATTTGGTGTCTGGCTAGAGTCTGATTTTTATTTGTTTTTCCAGTATTATTTTTTGAGTATGGACTGAAACTGTAGGTAAGGAGTACATCCTAATACTGTATGTGTCTGTTTTACAGAATTCACTATAATATATACTGATCTTATGTTTTACTTTTTATTTTTAATAGTGAATGAACTGGGGGGGGGGGGGCATTTAAATAGGTGCCTTTGCAAAGATCTGCATAATAGCTTTTGGGTTTTAGTGAGCTTGCCATGATTGAAAACATAGTTTCTGGAGGATCTTTGTAAACATTTGGCTATTTTGTTGATTTTAAATCTAAGTTCTGGGAAACATTTGTCAAAGTGGAGCCACCCAGAAGGCATAAGTCCAAGTCAATAGGTCCGTTTCCTGCATGGATAGTGATGAATTATAAAAGAGGTGTGTTGATGAGTACTGTAGTGGAAGGATTTTTATAAAAATTTCCATGATGCACAAATAACTTGGGTGTAAAACCATGGGCGGAAAAGGAAAGTTCATGAAAAGTAATGGAAAGTTACAAACAGGAAAAAAAAGAGAGTGCAAGAGCACTAGTGTGTTTTTAGTTTCTCTGCCTGACATTCCCACACTGTACGTGATCTGAATGAATTGACAGAAACAGTTGATTTTAAGGATCTTAGTGTCATGTTTTGTTTGGATTTAAACTTAAGTGACTATATTTTTCACATTTTTCTATGCTTCAGGTTATTTCTGCGGCATTATGATCTCTTCCATCTCTGTACCTGGGTTAAGTAATAGAAATGATTAGCCCACACTTTAAACCATCAAAAACAGATAACAGTAATATTCATGTTAACAACTTGAGTGAGTGTTTTTTAGCTTCTAAATATACTAAATTGCAACAGAAGTCACTGGCATGAAAGGAACCCAGTTCCACTTGTAAATGGATGAACATTTAAAAAGGGCAGACTAAATTTTAAAAAAAGGGAAAACAAGGTAGTCTAATGACTGTTCTAGGTAGGGAATCCATTCCCGGGAGGATTCCCGGACATTTTTCATTTCCGCATTCCCGGGAACAAAACTGCTGGAATTCCCGGCTGTATGGGAACAGCCAAGCTTGCATATATAGCGTGTAAAAGTGTAAAAATCGATCAAGAAATAACAGTTATAGTTGAAAATAATTAAGGTGGCACCATTGCTGCAGCTTGCACTTCATCAGACAACAGCTTTGAACAGCAACTTGAAATTACAATCCGTCAGTCTGTTGCATCCGCATTATCTGTGCCAAGAAACTTGCCATCACAAAATGATGACAAGAAACTGGATGCATCAGTAAAAGCTGAAATGGCGGTGTTTCAGAGCAACAGCAAGCGCGGGCGTTGTTTAGAACAAGTATATCATTATCTGATGACTGTGCTGTCTACTTTAGTGGAGGCAGAGGGTGCTTTCTCAGGAGCTGGCGTACTCTGCACGAAGGTGCGCTCTCATCTGGACGACCGCACACTCAACACGTTGTGCTTTTTACACTCTTATTACCGCAACTAACTAGATACATGTACTTATATGACAGCACGAACTGCTTGTAGATAAGGTTAGTCTTTTATTGGTGTCAACATATTGCAGTAGTTTTATTAAAAATAAGTGTTGGTCGTTCTAAAACCGTTCACATGTGAGATGCCCGTGCACTGTGTCATCCCCGGGAGCCCGGGATTCCCAAATTCCCGGGAGTGGATAAACCCGTCCGGGAATGGATTCCCTAGTTCTAGGCATGTTGTCAGATTTGCATTTCAGCCCAAGGTTTACTTAGGCATGGCCTATATTTTTGATATACCATATATAGTACAGTTGAGGTCAATGTATTTGGCACCCTTGCATTTTAGGTATATTTTGTACAGTATCTTCAGAAATCATTGCAAATGTGCCTACTTTTGATCATCAGAATATTTCTGTAAGATGTCTACAGTTACACGCAAAAAAATATGTCTATTCAGCTTTCATATAGTTTTGTTTTCTTTACAGAAGTAAACAAAAAATGACCCGAACACTATGAAAGACATCCTGGTAGGGCTGGGTATTGGCACTAGTGTGTCTTCGATTTTGTTCCAATTCTCAATGCCCCATTTTGATTCAGTATCAATTTTATCTTTACTGAATTAGCGTGCACTGATATATTTGAAGTGGTGGGTTTCTCAGAGATTACTTAACCATGCATAGGGAACATTAATATAATGTGATAAATTTCAGTAACACTTTATTTGAAGGGTGTGTACATAGTGACTTCATGACATATGCATAAGCATGGAATGACATTTAAGAAGAAATACTTGATTACTAATGAGCAGTTAACATCAGTATTTGGAAGATGTGGAACAAAATATTATTGCTCTTTAAAAAAGAAAAAAAAAAGTAAAAGTTTTTCACAGCACTGCTCTATTCACTTATTCACCATAATTTAACTAACATATGTATTGTCACATCAGAGTCCACACATATTATGAAGGGCTCCTTGTTTTAATACAATGCAATGGCATCTATAAATGATAAAATATTGATTCTTAAATTATATCCAATAACCTATTCATGTGTTATGAATCTCCATGTTGACACCCTTCAGCTAAACTGTTAGCTAAATTTATTCCCCTATTCGACTTTTTAAAATAATCTTGAATTCGTTGAAATTAAAGATACAGCGGGAAGACTTGTGTTTTTCTATAATTGTACAGTTACTCATGTGTAGCAGACATGATTAATCAGTCTTGAAAATGTATCTTTACAGTTTCTTCTCGTTCAAAAAGGAAGCATTTTAAATTTGGCTCTAGTGCCGTTGCTTGTTGACTAGCTCACTGGATGAATGGAACATAAAAGAAAAAGAATCGGCTATCTTGACTGACAACTGCAGTAATGTGATCTGTGCTGAACACCTTATGGAATGACTTGATGTCAGCTGCTTTGTGCACAGGCTTACTTTGGTATCGCAGACAACTCTGAAAATTCCAACAATTTCCCACTTGCTTGGCCGAGTGTGACGCGTTGCAAACTTTTTACATCATAACAGTACAGCTAGACACATGCTTAAAGACCAGCAATGTTTATTGGACTTGCCAACACACAAAGTTGTGATTGATGCAGTCACACGATTCATCAGCGCATTGGAAATGCTACAAAGGTTTTAGAAACAACAGCCATCTCAGCAGCTCTGCATACTATATAGGCAGTGAGTTTGCTCGCGGTGTGAATGGCATGCGCTTGTCTACAACACATCCTTCACAGGTGCCCCATTGTTTCTAATGTAGTAACATATGATTCATCATGTAGGAATCTGCTGCTCTGGTTGTTCATATGTCACAAGTTACGGCTACTCACTCTGCTGACCTGAGAGACGTGTCAGTGTTTTGTTTAAGATCTTCATAAAACATAGGTACAATAGCTTCACTTATTTGCTTTCTGTTTGGAATAGCATACCAGAGTTTGAAATCCTGTATCGTTTGTTGAAAGCTCGTGTGTAGGGTTTCATATCTTTACAGATTAAAAACTTCTATAAATTGCAATTTTTTGGGCACAAGGCAAATGAAATGGAAGCTTGGACCTACCTGCCATCTCCAGTGTAGATTGTTTAGGTTCTACTTGTTTGGATGTCGACTGAGATTGTTTATGGGTGACATCAGGATAAATGATCTCACATTTTATTTTGTTACAACAACACTTCTGAGTTACACATCTTACATATGGCTCTGCTTTTATGCAATTGCCCTTTACCAATGCACAATTTGAATCCGTAGGCAGTCCACACGTGATTTAAATGTCAAAGGTGCTGATTTCTGTGGTGGAGGACATACCGTTTTATACAGTCCTACCGGCAGCTGGGCCTTTCTCATTCTATGCAAGGTAATAAAGTGCTTTTTCTTTAGCAAGTCTTAACAAATGCATTCTCGACATCTACTGGATCAGATGCCAAAAATGAAGATAAGCAAAAATCTACATGTAGTAATTGAGCAAGATAGAGATTCACAAGATTGATCTTGAAACTTTTAAGAGTTGAAATTAAATCATTTAAATAAAAAATAATAATCGGAAAATCAATTTTTTTTTTACCCTTGCCTACACCCTCGTACTGTATATTTCCATAGTACTAGTTTGCACAACCTTTGGCAATGACAGACTCCAAACATATATCTTATAGCCATCTATAAGCTTCTTGTACCCTTCTGCTGGCAGTTTCTTGCACTACTCACTTGAAATCTGTTCTCCTGCTTGATTGTTTTTAGGTTTCCTTTTACAAATAGCATATTCCAGCCCTTTCCAAAGTTTTTCAAATCCGACTGATATTGGGGCTAATTGCTGACCATTTTAACACAGCCCATTTTTTAATTTTTAACCATTCTTTTGTGCTTTAGGACCATTGTCCTACTGAAGGACCCATGATATTTGTCCTGTACCTAGTTTTGTGACACTGGATAGCATTTTCCTTTCTAAAATGTTCTAGTGATCCTATGATTTTATGATTCTCTTAATAAATTTAAGTGCAGTCCCATAACATTATGGAAGCTCCAACATATTTAAATATAGTTAGGATGTACTTTTCTTCATAAGCTTAATTTCATAACCAATAAACAAATTGCTGGTTTTTATTGCTAAAGAGCTGTACTCTGGTTTCTTCATTCCATAGAAGTTTTTTTGCAGAAGGATTTTGCTTTCTCTAATTTAGGCAAAGATCAGTTGGATGTTTTTATTTGTCTTCTAATGGTGGTGTCCTCCTTGGCCATTACCAAAAGAGCACTTCTCAGTTTAGTGTGTGAAATATGGAAAACTTCAGATCACTCTGGGCCAACTATAAGGTCTTTGTTTTTTTTGTGTTTTTTTTTTCCCCAAACATTTTTGCCATCCTTCAGATATTTTTTTTTTGTTCAAGTTTCCTCTTTTCACCACATCCCAGATGGTTTTTGACATTTCCATCAGCAGTAAACTTTTTAATAACATGAACTGTTGGAATTTGGTACACTTTTGCATTTTTATATTTGGTAATAATATTTTTTCCTTTTGGTTTCAAACTTCTCTTTTATTTTTTGCATTCCCATTTATCTATCTTACTAAACCACAGTTAATTTATGCACGGCGGACGCACCGAGGCGCATGCGCACTGCGGCCTTGGCGCCCACCCCAGAGTCAAACGCAGGTGGCGCCCGAACAACACAACCTCTGAGCGCCCAAACAACACAACCTGTACAGTCAAACACAGCGGCTTCCCAAAATCCGACAGATTCCCAGAGTCAGTAGGTGGCACCCAAACAACACAACCTGTAAGCGCCCAAACAAGGTGGCACCCAAATAACACAATGTAATGCGCCGTGGCGCCCGCCCCAGAGTCAAACGCAGCGGCTTCCCAAAACGCAGTGGCTTCCCAGAGTCAGTAGGTGGCGCCCAAACAACACAACCTGTAAGCCAGAGTCAAACGCAACGACTTCCCAAAACGCGGTGGCTTCCCAGAGTCAGTAGGTGGCGCCCAAATAACACAACGTAATGCGCCGTGGCGCCCGCCCCAGTGTCCAACGCAGCAGTTTCCCAAAACGCAGCGGCTTCCCAGAGTCAGTAGGTGGCGCTCAAACATCACAACCTGTGAGCTACACTTGCTCTAATCCACTGTGCCAGTAATACAGATCACATAACGATCACAGACTCTAACCCAGCAGCTTCCCAGTAGTGCTGGGCGGTATACTGGTTCATACCGAAAACCGTTTTTTATTTTTTTTATGATATGGATTTTTCTTATACCGCAACACCGGTTTAAATTGCCTAAACGACGTTCGGAACGTGGCGCAGCGGGAAACTGTTCAAGTGGGGACCTTTTTCACTGCTACACCGCTAAACACAGATTTGTTGCACTAGGGCTCTTTTTCACTGCTACACCACCAAATAGTGGGCGGTAGCATAGGTATATGGAGGACTATTTCGGACAAAATTAAATAAATAAATAAATGCGCAAATAAATTAAAGTTCTGTGAAATGTGAAAAATGGACAGAGAGCATTCCGAAACTGAAGCCGACGATAAAGTTGAACATGAACAACAGAAGAACTTTTGTCGAAAAAAAGGAGTCACGTCCGTCGCCTGGACATACTTTAGTTTTAAAAGGTCAGATGTGTAAATACTGTTTCTATACTACTGGATAATACTGCAAGCCAAGTTGTACTTGTTTTTGTACTTGCTAGTGTATGTTTTGCTTGAATTCATCCTGCAATGTGCTGGCGACTCGTTCAGAGATGGACGCAACTCTGAATGGATGGCATAATTAAACATGTATAACGAAGATATTTTTAAAGTTCTGAACACTCCGTCGGCTAAGTTAATAACTTTTCACAAAGACGTTTATCGTGTGGTGATTGGTAATGTGGAGAAAGAAAAAGGAAAGATAGGAACTGGGGTTTTGGTAGAGAGCAGGAATATCATGAAGTGAATGGATTCTGTGCGGTGATTGCTGCAGGCGCCTGCTCTTAGTGCGGAGGAAGTCAGTTTAAGAAGCATAGTGATTAACGACTGGGTCGGGGAACACTTAACACAAAGTATTTGATGTGCTGCATTAACTTATGACGGGGTTTGAGAAAATCTAGTAAATTAAACATTGATTTTAGGATGAAGTTTAGTTTACAACATTCTACTTTAATTATAAAATAAACTATGAGAATAAAGTGGAAATGTCGACTTTAATCTTGACATAAGCGTCAACATTAAAGTGGAAATGTCAAGAATAAAGTCAACATTTCGAATTTATTCTCGACATATAGTTTGTTTTTTTCTTCCGTGTCCATATTTTTTTTCTTCACAGTGGCCCTAATGCGCTTCCATAGGGCTATACCACAAACAGCATTGTAAATGCAAGTTGCAGTTTTATTATTTATGTATATAGCTTAGCTTGAAGCAAGGTCCATATTAATGCAGTTTGCCTAAATGATGGTACAGTTGGTAAGATGTCATCACCAAGTTGCACTTGTTTTATTTTATTTTAATTTGGTGAATACTGTGTAATGCACCTGGGCTTGAAGCCTTGAAGTAATGGTGCAACTATCAGTAATACTATTATGTATTTTATTGTTATTATTTATTAGTTTAAATATTATGCAGTTTAATGATGGTAAAATTGTTTAAAAAGTCACTTTAATGTGTCAGTGGACAGAGATTGTTAACATTAACAGAAAGTGTAGTTGGTTTACAAAAAATATTTACTATTTATTCCTTTTCTAAGACGTGTTCAGTGCAATCCAACTTTTGACAAACACCTCTGGATATTTTACTAAGTCTAAATGCCTCTTTGGATGGTTGAAAATATGTTGTCAAAATCATAGTTTAAGCTTTTGCAAAATTTGTTCAGTTAAAAGGTTCTATATTTTGACTGCATCTGTCATGCAATGTGATTCCTTCTCTTTAGTGCCACCCCCCTTGAAAACTATCACTTTATGGGGCCATGCAAACCTGGATTAATACTTGTATGCACATTAAAATGTCTTTTTGTACGGTGTACAATTCTCATAACAGTCGAATAGGTTATTCTTAGCCAGTCTACTGCAGTAATTGCAGTGGAAAATGTGGTTAACATCCACTCATACATGAGGAAAAAAATACCGTCTAATACCGTGAAACCGGCAGAATTTAGAAAAATACCGTGATATAGAATTTTGGTCATACCGCCCACCTCTACTTCCCAGACTCAGTGGCTGGCACACGAACACCACAACCTGAAAACTAAACTTGCTGTGCAGAACTCTGCCAGCAGTCGGTGTCAGCAAAAGCAACGGAATCGCGTCTCCACGAAACGGAACCGCTTTAGTACAGATATGCTTATTTAATTAAATGACATTTCCCCAGACGCACCCACCCTCCATGATATGTCATCCATCCAAATATCAGACGGAACAGAAACTGATTGCCAGTCTTGGATTTCCGATTCGCTAGCGAATCGTGGGCTTACTTATTGGATAAGAAATGAAAGCACCCTTTTTTAAGCATTAAAGCTGTCATTCTGCCATGTGAGTAAAAGCAGTCAATTTTTGAGTCTAATTTATAGTTGCACCAATCAAATTGAATTGAATTGTTCAAAATGGTGCAAATAATTATGTTATGGTAACATTTCAGTTTTTATATCAATTCCACATTATTTTCTCCTACTGTTTATCAAACAAATCATGGTATATAGTCCAAAGCTGTTTCACTGTGCACTGAGATATTGTATATGACACACTTAAAATGCGAGGGGGCAAATAATACCAATCACTTCAAAAGGTGCAGATTTTTCTAGATCAAGTACTTTTTTGGTGAACTGTCACAGTTGGATATGCACCTGGAGGGTTTAACTAACAAGAGCACAATGCTGGTCTGCCTATATTTCTCTAATAATTCTTTACAAATTTATTATGAATATTGTGCAAGTTAACATGATCAAATATTTCTGTTGCGCGGTAATTACATTTTCTAATAGTGATGCTTCTACTGAGTGATCACCAATCTAAATTGGCTGATTTTTAATTTTTTTTATTTTATACTCCAGATGATTTACCTGATGGTTGGTAAATTGGCCAATCTCAAAATTTGTTTTTGTTTTTTTTTTGTTTTTTTCAGCATTTGCTATTCTAAGCTTTACAGTAATGTAGTAGTAGTGTTCCATTATACAATGTATTATGATACCTAAGGAAGTGCACTTGTTGCTCTGTTGTCAGAATACCTCCTACAAACTAAAAACAGCCAGGCAAACGTTAGGAGAGGGAGTACTGACATATTGGCTTTTACATTAAAGAAAGTGGCATACTAAACTGAAAAAAGGCAACTGAACCTTTGGAATCATCTTGCGCATTGGAAAGGAAAAGGCGCAACAATGTATGTGATGTCGAGGGGAATTTGGAGTGAAAGAAAAGGGGCCCCCATTGACAAAGATGTGTGTCTTCAGCAGAGAACCTGCTTTAAAGTACTGATACCTTTTCATTTTGACCTTTATTTTAAAATGGACACCCCTTGTTTGAGTGTGGACAGTAAGTGAGCTTGTGTTTAGTAAGTGCAGCAACTTAGAAGAGTAGAAAAAGAGCACAGAAAGAAAAAAAGTGTTCTTCCTGCTTATTAAACTGTAGGGGTGTTAGCTTAAGAGCCTAATTTGTTGATTGTATTTGCAAAGCTATTATGTTTGTATCTTCTTGACAAACATTTGGTTTGTAATTATGACAAGCGTTTTATTTTTTTGTGCCGTGTGTTATGGATAAATGTTTTGTTAGATAAAAGTAGGCATTTTAAAGGTATTTAATTATTTTTATGGTGGCTGAGCAATAAGCTTGCAGAATTGATGTCTGCATTTTTTTTTATTGTAAACACTTTAATAAAAGAATGTAAAGCTTACTCAGAAGCTTAGTGGAAAAAAAACAAAAATAAAATAATAAAGAAATTGGTATTGGAATCAACTGATTCATGTTACCTGAATTATCAGCCTTCAAAATCAGATTAGAGCATAGCTATCTTACATGTTAATACTGGACTTGCTTCTTTTGTAAAGACATAAATACATTTTCTCAAGGCAATGTAGCATCTTATATCCTTAGAGCAAGTCTCATGGAATGGATGCTCAACAATAAAATGCATATGTCTTGTAAATGTTTTAGTCATTGTATTTGATTTTTGACTTGTTTATAGTTAGAATTCTATCTAAACTACATATTATAGATTAGTAATAGTATCTTAATAAAAATGGGTTTATATTAACCCTGATGATGAGAGAGGGGCCTGGGTGTTATTGTATACTTGATTGTTTTATGTTGCTGAAACCATTATTAAATTGCTATTTTAATCTGTTATTATTAAACAGTTAATTGTAATTGGGCGGTTGAGCAACATTATTCAAGACATTTCATCTCTGCTGGTCAGAGTAGTTAACAATATGCCAATGAGTGCATATACATACACAAAATGGCAAACCTATGTACTGTATTTATCTGTCTGTCTATTTATTTTTATGTAGATCGACTTAGAAATGCTGCAAAAAGCACCTTGTAGAGTTTTTGCTTGGTAAAGACTTGCCATGGACCGAGCTGGGTAAAGAGAAGTTTATTTTAAAATAAATATAGCATAAATATCCAGCTGCCCCAAAAACTGACTTCAGTAACTATGATTAAAAATTAAAGTTCTTAATCAAAAACTGGATGCAAAACAAGTTAAGCAGGTTTTGGTTAAAAACGATTCACCTAGAGGAATGTTCCATCTTGCTTATTGGCAATGTCTGTTTCTGTTAATAGTATTATTTCCAAAAGCAGCTGCCTCAGCCTTCTCCTTGTCCTAATAAGTAAAGTTTTTCTTTTAATGTTAGGAGTTTGATTACCTTGCTTACTCCTTTCTGAACAGTTAATGCAATCAGCATTGAGGCAAACTCCTCCCACAGCAGAATTCCAAATAAAGGCAAAATAAACTGCATGTGAAGGTACATTCTGTGTATCATCGAGAGCTTTCATCTTCAAGGATCTGATTTCAGTTCTCACTCAGGCCCCTCTCCATAATTGTTGTTTGCAGCTGTAAATCGGCCACTATAAGGATAAATGTGTATTTGATTTTTGAATACAGTACCACAATAGGTTCCCTTTGTCTATAATCCTGTAATGGAAAAGGTTCAGAAAAAGATTAGATGTTTGGAAAAAGATAAAAAAATAAAGACATAAATGAAACATTTAAATTCATCCATGACCATGAGTGCTTAATCTAATTCATGGAGACTAGAGACTAACCTGATAGCACTGGGCACATGGCTTGCTCAAAGATAGATGTTAATAGATAGAGATAAATAGATAGATAGATATACTTTATTAAACCCAAGGGGAAATTCACATACTTCAGCAGCAGCATACTGATACAAAAAACAATATTAAATTAAAGAGTAATAAAAATGCAGGTAAAAACAGACAATAACTTTGAATAATGTTAACGTTTACCCCCAAACCCATCAAACCCCCACCCCCCCCCAAGGGGTGGAATTGAAGTGTGGCATAGTTTGGGGGAGGAACGATCTCCTCAGTCTGTCAGTAGAGCAGGACAGTGACAGCAGTTTGTCGCTGAAGCTGCTCCTCTGTCTGGAGAGGACACTGTCTAGTGGATGCAGTGGATTCTCAATAATTGATAGGAGCCTGCTGAGCGCCCGTCGCTCTGCCACGGATGTCAAACTGTCCAGCTCCATGCCTACAATAGAGCCTGCTTTCCTCACCAGTTTGTCCAGGCATGAGGCATCCTTATTAATGCTGCCTCCCCAGCACACCACCGTGCAGAAGAGGGCGCTCACCACAACCGTCTGATAGAACATCTGCAGCATCTTATTGCAGATGTTGAAGGACGCCAGTCTTCTAAGGAAGTATAGCCGGCTCTGTCCTCTCTTGCACAGAGAATCAGTTTTGGCAGTCCAGTCCAATTTATCATCCAGCTGCACTCCCAGGTATTTATAGGTCTGCACCCTCTGCACACAGTCACCTCTGACGATCACGGGGTCTATGAGGGGCCTGGGCCTCCTAGAATCCACAAATAAAACAGAATGAAAAGATCTAAATTTACTTAGTTAGTAATTCACCTCATTCATTCATTTTGGTTTTTAGATTTTTTGTATTAACATCCTGTAGAAATAGCAGGTCTTTATTATTTCATCACTTAAACTGTGACACTTCGTTTTTTTTTTCTGTAATTATATTTGCAGGCTTGAGGTAGTATTCATCTTATCTTACAGCTTACATCAGCTATTATGTGCATGCACTTCACTGTTTCATCCTTTACTTTGATGTGAATTGCTTTGTAAAGCTCCTGGAGATAATGCTCATTGTGAAAGGTTGCCATACAAAATGAAGATCGATTGACTGAACCTAGACTGTGCTCAAAGAAATTGTCTATAGGAGGCCATCAGACATCAGACATCTTATTGTAATTTATGTACATTGTTAGTAGAAATTGTGATGTAGCCTGGGGCTTTGTCACTAAGCATAGTACTGTAAATGTGTGTGTATTTTATTTATTTATTTATATATATATATATATATATATATATATATATATATATATATATATATATATATATATATATATATATATATATATATATATATACACAGTCATATGAAAAGGTTTGGGAACCCCTCTTAATTCTTTGGATTTTTGTTTATCATTGGCTGAGCTTTCAAAGTAGCAACTTCCTTTTAATATATGACATGCCTTATGCAAACAGTAGTATTTCAGCAGTGACATTAAGTTTATTGGATTAACAGACAATATGCAATATGCATCATAACAAAATTAGACAGGTGCATAAATTTGGGCACCCCAACAGAGATGTTACATCAATACTTAGTTGAGCCTCCTTTTGCAAATATAACGGCCTCTAGATGCCTCCTATAGCCTTTGATAGGTGTCTGGATTCTGGATGGAGGTATTTTAAAAAATTCTTCGATACAAAATCTCTCCAGTTCAGTTAAATTTGATAGCTGCCGAGCATGGACAGCCTACTTCAAATCATCCCATACATTTTCGATGATATTCAAGTCAGGGAACTGTGATGACCATTCCAGAAAATTGTACTTCTCCCTCTGCTTGAATGCCTTTGTAGATTTCGAACTGTGTTTTGGTTCATTGTCTTGTTGGAATATCCAACCCCTGCGTAACTTCAACTTTGTGACTGATGCTTGAACATTATCCTGAAGAATTTGTTGATATTGGGTTGAATTCATTCGACCCTTGTGTTTAACAAGGGGCCCAGTCCCTGAACTAGCCACACAGCCTCACAGCATGATGGAACCTCCACCAAATTTGACAATAGGTAGCAGGTGTTTTTCTTGGAATGCGATATTCTTCTTCCGCCATGCAAAGTGCTTTTTGTTATGACCAAATAGCTCAATATTTGTCTCATCAGTCCAAAGCACTTTGCTGCAAAATGAATCTTGTCTAAATGAGCATTTGCATACAACAAATAACTCTCTTTGTGGCGTGAGTACAGAAAGGGCTTCTTTCTCATCACCCAGCCATACAGATGTTCTTTGTGCAAATTGCGCTGAATTGTAGAAAGATGTACAGATACACCGTCTGCAGCAAGATGTTCTTATAAGTCTTTGGAGGTGATCTGTATATGCTGCTCATGTATTTTTCTTGGCCTGCCAGACCTGGGTTTAACTGCAGCTGTGCCTGTGGCCTTCCATTTCCTGATTACATTCCTTACAATTGAAACTGACAGTTTAAACCTCTGAGATAGCTTTTTGTAGCCTTTCCATAAACCATGATATTGAACAATCTTTATTTTCAGATCTTTTGAGAGTTGCTTTGTGTCCCATGCTGTCACTTTTCAGAGGAGAGTCAAAGGGAAGCACAACTTGCAATTGACCACCTTAAATATCTTTTCTCATGATTGGACACACCTGTCTATGAATTTCAAGGCTTAACGAGCTGATCCAACCAATTTGGTGTTGCAAGTAATCAGTATCGAGCAGTTACATGCATTCAAATCAGCAAAATTATAAGGGTACCCAAATTTTTGCACAGCCAGTTTTTCATATTTGATTTAATTTCATACAACTAAATACTGCTTCAGTAAAAATCTTTGTTTGGCAAACACCCCAGTACTCAGATGTTCCTAGGAAATGAAAGACATTCCACTGTATCTTTTTTGTTGAAAGTAGATTAAATTATTATTCAGACTGAGAGGGGTTCCCAAACTTTTTCATATATTATTCACATATTATATACAATATAAAAAAATGAGCACAGAGACACTGTCAAAGGTTTGAGGAATTCTCTGTATACTGTTGCACAAAAAATAAATGAGGGTAGTATATGTAGGTGGGTCTGCAGGAAGTGATGTATAGGAAGAGTCATGATCTGGAGTCTTGAAACCGGATGTCATGTGTAGGAAGAGGCGTGATCATGAGGGTTGGAACCGGAAGTGATGTTATTGGGTGGTTTCTTCAGTTCTGCCAGGAGAGAGGGAAGAAGAGTTAGAGGGCAGTGCCAACCCCTGGTTCAGTGGGTAACTTCATATATTTGAGCCCATAAACTGTCTCCCAAGCACATGTGTGTGACTATATATTTATATATACCATCTGTTTGCTGCTTTTATTGTAGCTTTAATTTTGCTGCTTATTTGGATAATAATAAATCCTAGGTACTTAAATTTGTTAACTTTCAGAAATTCATAGTGTTTTTTTTTTTTTATTTTCTGATCTTCTTAAATTTCCAGATGTGATTATATTTATTTTTCTTATTGTTGAATTCCATCAAAAAAATTAAATTCTTACTGTAAATGCATTCAAAAACACTTCATTGGACCACTGAAGGATCTGTTCTATGCTTTGGAGGATAAAGGCGGTGACATTGGGGTGGTCACGTCACAAATTGTAAGGAACATAGTAGAATAGAGCATTACACATAGATATTATATAGTTAAGTTTTAAAGGGTCCGTACATAATGAATAAATGAACAAAACCAAGAGAAATAACACAGAAACCTAACAAATGATGGTTCAATGTTAACAAAACAAAAGAAAAACAGAAAATGAATACAAACCAAAGAATAAACCCAAACACTCACATGGTCCAATTATCAATTCAGTGTTGATTTTAAGAAATTAAATGTGTTTTGTGTCTAGTGACTATACCTACTTCTCACAACTGCTCTGATCATTTCTAAACCGAAACAGACAGACGGACAGTTCTGGTGAGAAGTGCTTAATTATTATACACAAGAAGATTTTCTGAAGATGGGTTATTTAACAATATTTTAGGTAAGATGCGCGTGTTTCAGGCAAGTGTATCATGCAACATGAGTAATTTGAAATTTTTATTCTTGGATGTTTTGATATTATTTGCTTTTGTTCAGTGTGAGTCCTCTTTGAAATGAATTCTGCTAGGGACTTTAGTTATCTTCATTGTCCATGAAAACATAACGTTCATAGTTTTCTGAGCCATCACTACATACAATGTGTGGAATGTAACATAAATTATAACTTTTGGGTGGAGTGTTCCTTTAAGAGGGAGAGCAGGTACATGGACAGAAGCTGCTTTTTCAAAACCTAGGCAAGGAGCTTTACTTTGTAGGACTGTATGTGATTGCCATAACTCTCAGTACACCTAAGGAATTAAAAATGATTAGAGGTACTGTTCCCTTTGGCTCAAACATAAGATAAAGCAGGAGAATTTTTTTATAAAAGGAAACAAGAAGAGAAAATAACAAAAACAAATGCAGGATGCATGATGAAGCTTAAATTAAACCATGACACAAGGCAGAAGTCAGCTGCAGGCACGATGCCAGTAATGTTAATTTCATGCTATGAAAAATAAAAAGAAGGATAAAAGTACAAGATTTCTGCCAGATCAGCCAAAACCGTTTTATTTCTAACATTTTTTGTTTATTTTTGTCAAGGAGAGTTAACTTTTTCCCCTTCATTAATTGGTTGTCAACACATTTTTAGAAGATCAGCCCTGCATGTGTCTTCAGTAATTGTGATTTGGGTAATTAACAATGAAACTGCTGTTAACTGTAAATGAAGCTTCATTTGCTAACAAACATTAAAAAGTCAATTAAATTTTGGGAAGCTTTGCTTAGTATGTGAGCTCCCATATCTACACTAACATCATATAGTGACCTTTCTCCAACCTTAGTTATCCCACCCGGGTAGATGTTGTTGTACTGCTCAAGGTTAAAGTAAATTGGCCACTTAATTGTGGTGCTAGTGTAAAAAGGTTTTTTTTTTTTTTTGCAAGATGTGTATTGCTGAATTAGCAATGTCTCTTCTGCCTACAAGACACCTTCATTGTAGGTTTGCATTGTTATGCCCTTGTTTAGTGTGTCAGTTTTATACAATTTGCACTTCCAATAGTGTGCAAATTGTATAATTGTATAGTGTATTTTTAGGAACTGGCTTGACACAGTTGCTCTTTTCAACCTGTCATATGGATTTATTTCTTTTGTGCTCAACAACTAATAAGATTACACCTTTCTGCAAGTAATGCAAAAATTAATTCTAAAAAGTTTATGGAACATAACTAGAAAGTTTACTGCTTTCATGTGTATATGGGCAGGCTGTGGTAAGATGTGAACAACATGGATGAATAAATAGATTGTAAGACTCCTCTGGGCATCAGTGCTGAAGGTATAGTTTTTCTATATGCGTTGAAAGAAAATATATGTTGTGGGATATGGCCGGCCATTCATCCCGGGCCAATACCCCCAGGCCGCCAGATGGAGCCCTCCCTGCAACATGGAGGTGCCCCGAATTCCAGCAGGACCTCATGGACAGTGGAGTTTTAATGCAAAGCTCTGCTGGATACCATGGGGGCCGCCAGGAGTCGCTTCAGGGAGGCCCAGGGATTTATATTTTCCGTATAGCCCGGAAGTATTTCCAAGTCATGGAGATGGAAGAAATGATATACTTCCGGGCTGAAGAAAAAAGAGAAGTTTTTACCTGACCTGGAAGTACTGGATAAACACATGGACTGAGGGCTCAGAAGCACTTCTGGATCGAGGACTATAAAAGACTGTGGGAAATCCCAGACGGATGAGCTGAGTTGGGAGGCAGGGTGGCTAAGCGTCTGGGAGATTGGAGGATTGTTTATTTGTTGTTTATTGAGTATAGTGGAGTGGTGGTGCTTTGTTCACTTTATTTATAATAATAAATATTATTATTGGAGTTTTATCTGGTGTCTGACGTCTGGTCTGAGGGTTCAAGGGGTCGACAGTGCCTCTATTTATCACAATGTACACATACTGTCCTATATTCTGACCTGTGCGACTCATTGTAGTGGTGAGCTGCAATTGTTAAGAAAGATGGTATGAAGGAAAGAAATTACAGAGTTTTTCATAATATCCGTCACTTTTCTGATGCACACACATACAACAATCAACAACTTAATGTATGTTATAATGGCCAATTGTTTTAATACCATGTCTCCCAGAGCACATGCAGACATCACATAGAGTATACTAAAGCCCAGAACTGACATGTCACTTCATGGTTTCTCATTTCAGAAATCCCTAAACTCTGCTGGCACCCTCTAATACAGCTTGCTGTCTTTATCAAGGAGTTCTATTGCAATGGCCAGTTTATGCCTCTTTTATCCATTTGTTTCTCTCAGATGTAATCATTCATGTGTAAACTTTAAAAGAGGTCAGTCTTTTATCAAAATGTCAGACTCACAGTGGGGAGCGGTATGTTGACTGTGTGCTTTGTTTTTTGAGAGGAAACAGCTGAGTATTCTTTGTAATTAATTTGGATAATTTGTTTCTAAAAGCTTGTGCCGTTGCTTATTATTGGGCTTGTCCAGTCCTGAGTGAAGGTTTGTTAGATGGAAATGCTGAATGAGAGTTATACTGGTCTGTCACAGTGCCTCTTTGGAAGTCTCGGCATATATTCACTAATGAGGCTGAATAATTAGTAAAGCTCCATCCCTTTTTTTAAATAAAAAAAAAAAAGTGAATTTTTTTCTTATTGTGTGCACAAAAACACACACGTAAACTCTGTATTTAAAACACTCCCGTTCAGATTGAATGATAAATACTTTATTCTATTCGGGGTTGGTTTTATTAGAAATAATATCCAGCTGTACACCAATAAAACACTCATTTTTGGTAGTGAAGCCTAAAAAAACTAATTTGTATCTTGGCTAAACTCTTATCATATAGTATTTACAAATGCTGGTTTTTCTTTAGTTACACTTCATATTTTCTTCATACTTATTCAAAAAACATTTTTGTCAGATTATCAGCAGCGTTTTCCACCTGCTTGCTTTTTATCAACTGATTGAGTTTGTTTACTTTTAATATTGCTATGTTTTATACTGCCCACATTGCTAATGGCAGCTTAAATTTGTCACCTTCATTTACTCCCACAGGCTTCAGTCTGTGCTTAAAAAATCACAATTATGAAGGTGATTAAATCATTTGGGTTGATGTAATATAATAAACATTGTGGACAATGGAAATACATTGACATTTGGCACATAAAAGTCTTCCCTTACTTAGTCATGATTGCTTAGAATGAAGACATTTCTCTGGTAATATGGATGCAGGTTACTTGATTGCCTCTTACAAACTGATGAACACTCTGTCTTTCTCCATCTCACATTAAAATTCCAAAACACTTTGGAACAAATGGGTTCAATAAAGAATGTTTTATGCTTCATTCATAAGCTATCGGACTGTTCTGACTTTCACCATCCCACTGCAGTATACTCATCTGAGCTCCTGGTCACACTTTTTGGAATAAACACGGTAAAATTTTTGAAATGTCAAAAATCTCCCATTGAAAAGCTGTGGCGATTTTGCAGAGTCATCTATCATAACACTGAGAAACTTTCTGTGCTACTTCAATTATGAATTAGTTTACGGTTACCAATTCACCTTGAGAAAGATTACTTTATCTTGTTCTGTATATTTTGTATGCTTTCTTCTTTTATTCATTCAACAGTTACACCTGACAGCGAGTGTTTGTGATGTATTGAAGTCTCAGACATGGTGAAAGTGGGTTTAAGGCATCCAAAAAGATCAGACAAGCATGCTAGGATCTTCATTGGCCAGAAGAGGCTCACCCAGTCCTGCTTACTCCCAGCTACTAGCTGAGTGTTCAGCCTAACTAGGTTCAAAATAACTAATTTCAGCCTGACTAAAACTGTTTTTTTTTTTTTTGTTTTTTTTAAATAATAATAAATCATAGTACAAGTGAAGAAAAGGCAACACTCACAAAGATCTCCAAAGTAAATTCATGAAACCCTATTGATGCCTCTTCCCAGACAGAACATATAGCTACTGTAGGGAGAAGATCTCCGCAGCAGTGATGTCATGGTGGAACTGCCTCTTGGGGAATCACCTACAAAGCACATGGAATGTCAAGACATTTAAAGCAACAGCATACAAAAGTTAAATTATAAACATAATAGAAGTGACACAGAAAAATGAAAATAATATTTAAAAAATAACGATAATAACAAATAAATACAAGCCAGGGACAAACTGATTGAGACACAAGAAAGTTAGTCAAATGCTGGAAGAGGTGCTGGTTCATTTCTCCTACTATTTTAAGTAAAGTAACTGTAAAAGTTAAGAGATTTGTCTTTTTATATATCTAGAAAGAAATGTAAGAGGAAATTTAATTCTGTAAGTATCACTCCATAACAACAGAGTAAACAAATATGTACTATTTATACCACACTAAAAACAATCTTACAGCTGCATTATCTGCACTTTATAATGATTCAACATTATCATCAAAACTCCACACGTGCTCTCCATCATAGTCTGAAGCAGACAACAGTTTTACCTTGAGACTTGAACAAATTTTAACATTTCATTTACTTATTTCAAAAATTTTATGCTTAAGAAATTTGAACTACAGTTAGTCACAGACCCTCCACAATCAACAACTAACAATAAGATAAGCAATAAACAATCATTCCCATTTTTTTATATCATTTGAATTGGAATCTGCTGTCTGTAAAATCTATTGAGTAGTGTTGATCATTGAAACTCACCAAAGTGTTTTTCACAGTGAATCACTGTATTCGTGGTGACCTTGTTCGTCCTATATCTTCCCAGAAATTTGCTGTGCAGTTGGCTTAGATGACTTAGATATAAACTTTCTTTTGAGGGGTATATTGGCTTCCCATGATGAGAATATTATGAGTACTTTGGGATGGCAGCACAGCCACATGGCTAATTTAAATACATAATTAGCCATGCACTGCAGCTATGATCCAAAACAAGCTATAAAGGAACTCTTCCCCCTCCCCAATAGTAATAATAATAATAAAATGCAACCCTGTGAAATAAAAAAAAAAAAAATATTATTGAAAGAGTTATTACTGTTTACAAGGTGTTCCAGTCTTCTCTATGGGAGAAGAACATGCATGGCATCTGCAAAGAGATCAGAAACAAAAAAAGATGTTAAAGCTGCACCTGGAGCAGTGACCTCAAACAATGAAATGAACTAGTCTAACTCTGCAGCTTCATGGCAAGGCTAATGTGTGCCCCAGGACTGGAATTCTGTGAACACAAGGAGATATACTGTATAAATGCTTATTGCTAGTTTGTGCCCTTTTGCTGTATTTTGTTTGTGGTTATCATTCTATTTGCGTCTTTTGTTTTTTTGAGGCAAGGTGATGCAGTGGTTAACACTGCTACCTCACAACTCTAATCACATTTTTGGACGCAATAATCAGTCCAGCATAGTTGACTGATGCTACCCTACCCCTCAGGAACAATAAAACACCATTGTAATTCACTCAAAACTAGTTTAGTTCCTCCTTGCTAAATTGACTTTAATGCATGTCATGGAGTTCAGCGAAGATCCCAGATATTTCAGTGATTTTGCCATACTCACAGTAAAGTGAATTCTGCATTATTTGCTCTTCACAACCACTGAGTGATCACAAGCCTATTTGGGCAACATTTTTAACTTCATGATATTGTAAAGTACTCATTAAAGCATGTAATTAATGATGTTTATTTACTCATACAAATATATTCAATTAGCAGGTATTTTCTAATATGACCCACTGCTAGAAAATACTAAATAACAAAAAATGTGATATTTGACTGAAGTAAAAAGTAAAATGATCTCTTTTAAATCAGTGAACTAAGTCCCTGAACACATGTGAATGTTGCATCATTGTACAGAGTCTGTCTGTTTTCCCTCGTTCTGTGGCATACTGAGTGAGGTTTTGTTTATCTGTAATACTTAGAATGTAAAATTTATTTTTGGTATTTGGTTTATGATACGAGGAGGTTTATTTCTGCCTCACCTTTTCTCAATTAATATACTACTCCCTTATGCTCTTTCTTTCTCACTTGTACTCCAAAAAAATGTCTGCTCTAGTATCATTTTTGGACTTTAGTTTTAAACTCTTATTTGTTTCTAGAGATTTACTTTTCAGCATTTATTCTTTATTTATCTTTGAATGACAAAAAAACAAACATAAGAAATATAGATGATAGCTAACAGGTATATACAGTATGTACAGTATTAGCTTCAATTGCCTCAGCAGCTTATTTGTTTCTGTTACTTTTCAGTATTTATTCTGTATTTATCTTTGAATGATAGCTTAAAAATTAGAAGTACAGGTGATGGCTAATATGTATTGTGAAAATGAACAGCCTTGACACATGAAAAGAGGTTTGGGGCAGCCACTCTTATACTTAATTTCTGGCTGCAAAAAGGCAAATAAAAAGCAGAATTGTGTACAGAATTGAGTCCAAGAAAGAACTGAGTAACAGAGAGAAGATAGCAGGTTTTTAAGGTTGGTCAGGAAAGTGACGTACTCGGGGCCGGAAGTGACGTCTTCTGGCTGGAACCGGAAGTGATGTTGTCAGAATCAGGCAGAATTTCCCATGTCTGGTCTGCAGAGATAAAAAAGGAAGGTTTATTGCACCCCGTCACCCCGTTACCCCCTGGCTTGGTGTGGAATTAAACTTTTTTTTGGTCTTTCTAGCTGCCTCCCATGCGCATGTGTGTGGCAGCATATACTGTAGGTATTTTAATTTGACTGCTGATAAATAAATAAGAGCAACTGGAATTCATCCACCCCCCCCCCCCCCCCCCCAAACTAATGTAACAGATTCACCACAGATCAAAATATGCCCCTTGATCCTTAAACATTGATCGTATGTTCCAGAGGACATCTAATTTTGCTTAATGTAATTGCTGGAAAATGTTTTCTCTGACAGAAGGCATGCTGCCAATCCTGAGCTTATGCAGACATGAAGAGTTTGTTATTAGGGGTAGGCACCACTGACATAGAGGAACTCTTCTGTTAAATGAAGCCAGGCATCTTTTCACCAGTTTGTCATCATTATGCCTTCCATGATTCTATGCCAATGCCACTGGTGGGAGAAATTAACACTTTATTATTAATCCATCTTGCTTTTACTGTGAGTGCTGACTGCTCTGAAGTGACACTGTTATGAATCAACAAATTTTCCAGGTGCAGCCAGACCTGCTGATGTAACACACTTGCAACAGTCTTCTTTAGCTTACAGCAGTGGATTTACATATGGTATGCACATTAGAGAAGCGATGTTGAAAGTAGGCCATGATAGAATTGCTGAAGGTTAATCCTTTTTCTAATTTTGCTTTCTTTTTAACCATGAAAGCATATTTTATTCTGGCATTTCATCTCAAGAGAGAGGAGTAGTAGATGAATACAACTAATCATAGGTAGTGAATTGTGGAAACCAGAGTTGGCTTTTTTTCAACTGTATATGTAAAGATACTTATGGTGAGGAGTCTACATGAGGTACAAAAATTTTGTTGAGGTTTATTTTTTTTTTCTTTGCTATGGCTTGTTGACAAGATGTTGCACTGGGCCACCATCATGCGCACACTTGTTTAGGAACCTACCCTGTGTAATTGTCAGATTAGGGATGAGTGATTTTCCCATTTCTTTCAATCTATTATCAAACTCTGTAAATCTAGATCACCCTCCTAAGAGCCAGTGTCTAACCTTGCAGCACTGGGTGAAAAGCAGGAAGGGGCACACTCACATACTGTACATACCCCTACTCACTCAGATGGTGATAATTTAAACCAATTTATACACCAACGTACCAGAGTGCCTGGAGATACTGTAAACCCCATACAGACATGGGTGAGCATGCAAACTCCACACAGACTGTGACCATGCAGGAGTCTGCATGCAGTATTTAGAGTGACAGGATAAACTGAGCTGTGTAAACTGTGATATTTCCTGTGTGGACTAGAAGAGTTTAACATTTTACTTGAATGGATGTGCACATACAGATACATAAAATACGTCTATGTAAAGTTATCTAATCCATGTACATGATAGCATGCAGGGTGCTCTTAAAATTATGATTCAGGAATGTGGAGTTGTATTGTCAGGGCTGTGGAGTTGGAGTCAGAGTCAAGGAGTCAGACAATTTGGGTACCCTGGAGTCGGGGTCGGAGTTGGCAAAAATGTACCAACTCTGACTCCTAATAAATTTAAATTGTAATGGAAAAAAAATACAGCTAGTTCAAATGCCCCATTTCACAAACAATAGTCATAATTAAGTACTTCTCTCATATAAGAATAAAGCCCAGTGCATAGTTGTGTTACTAATAGTGTGAAGTTCAGGTGAGCTATTATACAACAACAACAACAACAACAACATTTATTTATATAGCACATTTTCATACAAAAAGTAGCTCAAAGTGCTTTACATAATGAAGAAAAGAAGAATAAAAGACAAATAAGAAATTAAAATAAGACAACATTAGTTAACATAGAAAGGAGTAAGGTCCGATGGCCAGGGTGGACAGAAAAAACAAAAAAAAACTCCAGAAGGCTGGAGAAAAAAAAAAAATCTGTAGGGGTTCCAGGCCACGAGACCGCCCAGTCCCCTTTGGGCATTATACAACCTGACATTCACATATTATAAAGTGTTTTCATTTTATTTCAGATATAGTGTGTTTAACAAGTTGATTTGAGTGTAAACAAGTGTAATGATGTAGGTGGAGGTGTGTGCTATGGCCTGGTGTGTGTTCAGGGGTTCTTGTCTTTTGTTTAAACTGGCCAATACGGTAGAGAGTCAGCTTCCTAGCCAGTAGTTCTCTGGTTAAATGACATGTATGTTGCCTTCCTTCAATCCACATGGAAAATACATTAGCATATTAAATACAGAGGAGTCTGAGTCGGGGAGTCAGAGTCTGAGTCAGAAGTACTGGAAACTAAGGAGTCTGAGTTGGAGTCGAAGGATTTATCTACTGACTCCACAGCCCTGTGTATTGTTGACCATTATGTCACCAACAACAACCTATAAGGCCATCAATCATTTGCATTAGGTCATTGTGGAAAGGCAGTGTGCTCTCCACAGTAACTGTGATGGACAAATTCTGCAAAACCACTGGTTTATTGAGTCCATTTAATCAACTTTTAGGGCCACAGGAAGCCAGAGCGTATCCCACAGGATCAAGGACAAGGCAGGTACTAACCTTGGATTGGGCACTATTCTATGTCAGAAAAGGTTAAACTGACTGGAAATGGAATTCCGTGTCCAGGAGTGGAATATTTTCAGTACTCTTCATAAACTGTTAACTTAACAAAATTAACTTTAACAAAACTACTTGGAAGTAGAGTAAGAGAAATTTATGATGAAAGCTAATATTGCAAAAAAATTAAAGTTGCCATTATGATATGAGCTTTTTATACCTTGTCATGTCAAGTTGTGACAAGCCATCTGAAGTCCAAAATGTAAATTTAATTGAGGATCAGTTTTCCACAGTTAAATACCTTAGTTAGTTCTGCAAGCTGAACTTGAAGGGCATGTCTCCTAATAAGGCAAAAACTCACATAAGGTTGAGGAAGGGAGAAAAGAAAAGAAAAAAGTAAAATAGAATGTGTATGGTTGCAGCTTTGCAAAAACTGTATTGGTCTGTCTGAAGAGTCACATGTCAATAATCTTTGACGAAACCTGTCACTAGCAGGTTACTCATTTCAAAAGAGTTGAATAATTAAGTTTGATTTGGGAAATGCATTGCTATTGATCTAATACGCTGATAGGCCAGCTTGTTTAAATGCTTCAAGAATGGCAATATTCTCTTTGGAAGGGAAAACCAGCATTTGTAGAACATTATGGTGTGGTCTAAAATATGTTTAAAGCTAATCGGAAGGCTCCAAAAATAAAGATTGCCTCAATGGGAGGGAATAAAAATATCTCAAGTTACTCACAAATAACAGGCCCAAATCTGCTTGTAATAAACAGGCTTGGCAATATAGAAGACATGTTCAGCACCGATATGTGAGTGGAATTGAATTATAAGGGGAGTCTAAGGTTTTTGTGGAATTGGTAAGCAGACCCTTCCAGCTGGCTGGAAAATGGTATGAAGAGGCCAAACCCACAAATCTGTAATTAAAGTGAAGAAGGAAGGTAAACATTTAAAGGTATCAGAGTTATTCAATAAATTCAGATATTCAAAAAATGTCACATGATAATTACAGGGCAGTAATTTATGGCCACATGATGTGTGTTTTATTATGGGCAGTTTGAAGGTTGCTACGGCACCTCCTCACCAGTTTAATTTCTAGCTGAGATGTCTCCTGTGTGGTATTTTCAAGGTTTTCCTGTGTTTGTGTGCAACATACTCTTGCTTTTTATTTCAAGTGACTAAAACATTAGTTTTTCTGGATCTGCGTAGTACATGCCTATCTGATAAGTGTTTTATATAAATACAGTACAACACCTGTAGAAATATATGTATATTTCATATTAAAGGAAGTAATTCAGTCATTAGACAGTCTATAAACTGAACATAAAAATATTAAGTGTGAGGTTTGTCAAAGACCACATGATAATGAATAATAACATATCGGTCCTATTAAAAATCTAAATATTTGCTGATATGTATTAAGAATCATACTTAATGTATTAATATTATAAATATTAATATTACAAATATTGTTTTTACAGAAGTTCTGAAATAAAAGTGAAACTAATGAAATAGCAACAATTCAAAGAAAAAAAATCTTAAAAGTGTGTATCCGGAAAACCAAACACAGGGGTTGGCGAGCGAAGCGAGCAGGGGGCGAAGCCCCCTAGTCTTCATTAAAAATCAGTGCTATAAAACCAAATGGTATCTTTTGGATGCAAACAAACATTTTAAAATCCCCAATGAAGTATTTCCCTTGTCTAGATTTCACTACAGATCACTGCAGATATGAACTGCTGTACTCACTGTTGCCACAGTTTCAGAGTTGCCATTTCCCTCGGTTACCGCAGCTCTCTCAGGACCCCTTGCTCTCATTCAGGAACAAGCCACACTTTAGATCTTCTCGACTCCATGCAAAGTTCCTGCAATCTTCCTTTACTCATGTCTGCACTCCTTTAGTTGTTGTACACTCTAACTTGCCGGCCCTCATTACTACTCCCTTTTAAAGAGCTCAACAGCATAGATGCAGCACCTTCTGTCCCTCATCAATGAATACCTCTTCAACCGTCCTCTTGTTCTCTCTTTTTTCCTTTTTTTTGTGTTTCTTCCTTTTCACCACACTAGCTGTCTTTTTATCTTCCATGCAACTCCGGCTACCATTAATTGATTATACACACCTCTCCCTTGTAATAAGCCTGGCATGGGTAATCGTAATTGCATGTGTGTCGCACCCAGGACGCAGTTGTGAGACAGCAGTGGTCCTAAACTTTGTAAAGAGTACAATAAAGTTGTCTGCTGACATGATGTACCCTCTCACATTTTTTGGACATCTTAACTAAGGAATTATTCATTGTCCAGTTTGAATTTCATGCAACGTTATGTCTTTGTCTTCTAGCTTCCCCATCCTCTGGTGTACACGCTATAATCAAGTTTTACAGAAAGAAGTGGCATTTGGTTTATTGATTTGCTGACAGTGGATAAAGTTAACAAATTAATTACTAAAAATTAAATGTTTTACTGTGGCCTCCCCTGAAGTGAAAATCCTTATTATTGGGGCAACGTTTTCCTTTGAAGCTTTGGCAGTACATTGTCAGGAAGAATGAAACGAGCAGCTTCATAATAAATCACTGGTAATATTCTAAGTGACCTTTAGCATATTTTTGTCAAAACCCATGTAAATAAATATGATAAACTGTTTTGTAGGCTACTTGGAAAAAATCAGCATCCATTTTTAAGGCAACAAAACTCAACCTCTGAAAAATAACAATGAACTAGTTTTTACATTGTGTTTGATTTTATAAAATATGCTGTAGTTTGTGCGTTCTTGGATTTTATTACCCATTTGCAGCCACATGCTGATCTACTAATGATGTCCAACTATATCTCAAGGACACCACTCATGCCTACTTATAAAAGGAATCTGTGTCACTATTCTGGCTTTGACTCCTGATCAGTGATGTGTGGGACAGATCTCTTTTAACTGCCTCCCAGACAGTTTTCTGTAAATTATCTGTTTAAATCATGAACTGCATTGCCTAAAGTGGCATCAGACTTGCGTTGTAATTTATTTTTTTAAGAAAACTTTTGCACATCTTTTTATGGGTACATTTTTTGGTTTCTTTAGCTTTAACCTACACATTTTAAATGAAAGTGAACCTGAATTGAGATGCATTGCTGTTTTCTACTGCTTCAAGTGAGACTGTCACAAATACTGCGGTCACATCCCTTTTAATGAATGTGAATGGGACTGCAAAATTGAGATTCCTGGTCATTTTTCTTCCAAATCTATGTGTATACACATTTAAATTCTGTGTCAAGTGTTTAAATTACTAGGTTGCCAGGGACAAGGGAAAAACCAGGATAGCATAGCACAGCACAGGACAACACAAAATCCAATTGAAGACTTCCAAAGGGCCACACTAGGGGCAAGAAAGGTCCCTCCCATGCTATTCTTGGAATGTAGGGAATACTAGGTGACAGTAAGTTGACATGGGTATTGTGGGGTGTAGTGGTAGGATAATAAGGAGAAAGGGATGAATATCGCATCAACTATGTGAAACATGATAAAAATTGTATTATCCCAGTGTTTATCTCTTTATTTTAATAAGAGATAAAGTACAAGTACCACTTCAGTGTTTGTTGAGTACCTGTAATTCCAGTTCCTCAAAAGTACTGCAAAGTACTCTCATTTACATTTTCTCTCTCTCTTTTTCTCTCTCTCGATCCCATCCCCATCATCATGTCAGTTGGGCTTTTGCGATAGAAAGTCCCAGCAACACAGTTACCCTTTAAAGGCCCCATCTCTGAGATTGCTCCTCAGCAACCTATAATACTATTAAATGAGGCTCTGTGCTGCCCCATATCAGATGGGTGAGAGAACACTGACCTTCCAAAGCTTGTTTGTTAATGATCAGCCAAGCCCCATGTTCTCCATCTAGTGGTTTCATAATGCCACTGGCGCTTCTAGGGACCTGGGAGAATAATTAATACTTCTGATCAGGCCATATTTATCTCATTTTGCTGGTGTTGATTTCTGTTGCCCTTGTGGGGCACCTAAACCCATGCTGGGCTTACTAATAATTTGTGGAAGCTCTCCTCCCATCTGGAAGATTCTTTCTTTTCCAAAAAATTTCTTTCAAAATACTATTTGATGAACTTGAAGCCTATCCTGTTAGTACATCCGGCATCCTTGCCTTATGTTTGTTATAATTTTCAGTTCCCATCTGCTATAGCTAGATAAGGTAAGCTGTAAATATGGAAGGAAATCGCCTTTATGTAGTTGTTTCACTTTATCCTTTAAGAATGCATTGAGAAAATTGGGTTCAAAATCCTTGCAAGCATTATAGGAAGCTGAGAGAGGATAATCAGTTAGTCTATCCTTGTTTCATACAGCACCTTCAGCAATGAATGCTATTACAGATAATTTCAGAAAGTGATTGGTTAATCTTACAAAGTAGTATTAAACTATGCATCAAATACTCGTATGAATCCTAAAAATAATTCAGTAAATGTGGATAGGATGGTATATGAACATGGTAAGGATAAAGCTGAGAATGAAAATGAAGTGCCACAGATTAAAGAATGCCAGATTTAGAATGCAGAGCAGAGGTGACGTAGCTGAGCTGACTGATTCATGGCTCCTAGGAGTTTCCCCACATTAAGCATATACTGTAACAGGCGCCAGCATGATTTACTACCCCTGTAAGGCCTATGCTGTATTTTAATACTCTAGTGGAACTTTTTTCATGTTCACTCCAAATAAGTTTTTAGAAGGCAAAAAGTGAGTGAACATAAATTGTGAACATTTCCCACATCCCAAACGCTGTGATGGGATGCAGAATGCTTGAGAGCAACACCATTGTAGTTCAGTTACAAAGTAAGTGTAAGTGTAAGTTTTTCGTACATGCATAAAAACTTCTTTACAGATAATTTCACAAATTGTTCAATTAATCTTATAAAACAATGCATCAAATACTCATAGGAGAGTTTATACAATTTAGTAAATGTAAACTGTTTTTTTTTTCAGGTAAAGAGTATTCATCTAAGATTTCTGGCTGAACTTGGTCTACATAGTTGGTTACTTTATATAGTCATGAGAGGGGGGTATAGCCTGACCTGGGCCACAGACTGTGAATAAGAGAGAAATGCACTGGCTGTGTGAGAGTAGCCTTATGTGTCACTGTGGATTAAGGGAGGCAAAACCCTTTGGTGTATTTGTTTCCCCCAAGGAGAGTGTCTTCTGGAGTACCTTAGCAAGTTGGGATCATTGAGCTCAACTGGGAAAACAACATGGATCATCCAGAAGTATGCAATACAAAATACAAAAGTATTGAAGCTGCCCCCATGCCTAACCCTTAAGGGTGCAGTGGTCTTGAGCCCCTAGAGGGTTGGATGACTTGGTCATCCGAAGAGTTTAAATCTACCCTTGACCCAAGAATTAAATGTAGGGGTTTCACAGCTTTGGGAGAGTTTAAGGACACTCCCTTGAGGTTAGAATTAGATGTGGGTGAAGGAGAAAGAAGCAAGGAAAAAAAGGAAGAGCACTCCATAGTAGTTTTGGGATGTGGAAAAGTGAGGAAACCATTCCATCAAATCATTAAGGTAGACTCTGTTCACTGCAGACCCAGTGGGTCTTTAGGGGTTTTCTTTATGTAGATTTTATTCAATGCTTTGTATTTTTCCCTTGATTAATACCTTCCAATATTTTCATTTTAAACAATCCACTTTAGTTTTCATTTATGTTGAAGCTTTGTTGCATTCTTGTTTGGGTTGGAATATTATTTTATAGCAGCTTTTCTATCACCAACTGTCTTGAACTTGGTGGATTCCTCTTGTCAAATGAACAGAATGATTACAATTTCTTTCAGTTCATTACTTCACTCTACCTCATGTTAAAGGCACATAATTATGCATAACACAAACCTTCACTGGTCTTTCATACTGTAATCAGATAGAAATATTAAAGGATTGTCATGGCAGGTAGGAAGATGGCCCCTCCTACAGTCTGCTCACTTCTTCCTTTTACTATAAATGAATCGTTTCATATGTGTATATTATTAAGCTGGATTTAACTGCTGTACAATTAGGATGACCTTTTTTTCTCCAAATGGCTCCATTGCAACCTCTGATACTGTATGTGGCATCCTTTTATATTCAGAAGAGTGTAAACCGATACAAAGAGTAATTTTGTCACTAGCAATGTGAATGTGTTATCATGCCATCCTCCTGTGTTGTAAACCTACTGCTTTACAACACAGGAGGATGGCATGATAATAAACTAAATTCTGCTATTTCACAGATCATTGTTCAGATGTAGGCACACTTAGTGTCTGTGTAGTTTTGTATGGTCTCCCCATGTTCAGGTACTCTGTCTCTCTTTTTCCATTTCAAAGATATTTACTTGAGATTTAATACTCTAAACTAGCATCGTGTGAGTCATTTTGGGTTGGGTGGTGTGTATATATCTGATTAACATGTTTGGTTCCTATCTTGTTTCTGATTCTTCCAGAGCAGAATCTGATCTTGTTGACTTAAGTTGATTGTGTTTGATAATGGATGGACAAATGGTTTGGACAGCTTATAATGCTATCTAATAAACTATTTTCAAAATCTCACACTGCAGACCACCCCCCACAAAAATTACAATACAAAACAATCAACAAATAAGCCACTAATACATAGATAACAATTATATTAATGAATTAACAATAAGTGAAAAAAGGCCTTTAAATGGTCAATAAAAGAATAAACTTGTTTTGCCTTCATGTTCCTTAGTGCAAGGATTTCACTGATTCTTACCTCAAGTCCACTGTCACTTCACAGAGGCCGACAAGGCCCTTGCCCAAATTCGCCTTTTAAAAGGAGAAGGACTATTCAATCTTCTTGGTTTCTCTTGCCTTCAGTAGAAATTAACCCAGGTTCATCTGATGGCATCCTCTAGGTGGTGTAGTTTTTCGCTTGAATGCAAGAGACTTCCTTCACTTTTTCTCTTGGCACAGTTTTTTTTTTTTCTTTCTTTTCCCTGTTTTGCCACTGCTCTTTAACACTTTGAAGCATTGTCAGGCCCTCCCCCTTTTAGTTCTTATTGGGCCCCTGAGTCATGTGCTTCTTCCAATATAGTCCATTACCTCTTTAAACTGATTTACTATTTATAGAAACAATGAATGGTACAAACAGACACACCAAATACATATGACAACTGTTAATTACAGACTCCCCTCCTCAAGTCCTACTTTGGGTCATAGTAGGGTTTCATGTTGGTGACGTGGTATGTATCAGTTTTAATGTTACTATCAGTTTGCCATTGACATCGGTAATTAACAGGCTCTAATTGTTGATTTACTGTAGCAGGACCCCCTCCCCAAGTCCTACTTTGGGTCATAGTAGGGTTTCATGTTGGTGACGTGGTATGTATCAGTTTTAATGTTACTATCAGTTTGCCATTGACATCAGTAATTAACAGGCTCTAATTGTTTGATTTACTGTAGCAGGACCAAACCATTTTGGTGCAAGTGTAGATTCAAATCTACTGTAGATGATGCCTTAGAAAGAGTCCTCAGCCAAACCCAGTCCCCTTCAGAATATTTAACTTATTATAAATCCAGGCTTGGTTGGCCTTGGATCTCGTTAAAGAGAGATTACTGTGATCTATTCATTTTTTTAGATTTCAACACTTAGAGGTAATGTAATGAATTGTGAGTTGGAGGAGTCATAAGCCATCCTAGGGGACTTAATATTTAGTCTTCCAAGATCGAAAAGTGCAGGTGACTCACTGGCGCTCTCGTGCCATGCTGAATATAGCGCCATTCCTACACATAATGCAGTAAATTGCTGTAGATTATGTGATTGGTTCAGGTGATTCAAGCACCTCTATGGGCTAAAAGCTGTTTTTAAATTTTCTGTCCAAGATTTTGATGGCACAGGGTTTACACAAGAGGGGCAGTTTATGCCAAGTGGGGTGCTTTTTTATTGAAGTGTTTGAAAGAGATTTCTACAACTGCTGATAACTCCGTCCCTTCATGTATAGTTCTGTGAAGTTGCCACAGCCATTTGGATTGCTTTCATGTTGTGATTGTGTTACTGTAGCTGAGCATATTTTACAGTGGTTAAAACCAAATCGTGTGTGTATCCTTAGGCTCTTTAGAAAGGAAAGGAGCATTTGTGCCATTGTTACTATAAGGTGTATTACTTGTACAATAGTAGTACCAAGGATAATACTGGGAAAACTACCCGGAAACAACAAACAATATTGAAATGTGTGGAATCCCACCTTGTACTTGTATGTGTTATCTCACATGGGATTAAAATATGATGAAGTATGCCTTATCTTCAACTTTGCAGTTGTTTGAGAAAATGTGATGGAGAGTGCTGTGTATTTTTGGGAATGTGCGCTGATTCAATTAATTGTTGAGACGTCAATTCCTGTGACTGTAACCCACCCAGGCATGGTCATCACTCTGAGATCAATGTAGCCATCCAGGCAGGGTTTATGTACTTTTTTGGAGTTCTACCTGAGGGGGAGTAGAATGTAGACAAAAATACATTCATCCAGATGAGTATTTTGTAGTGAAGTAAACAAAGGTGTAAAGTGTTTTTTTTAATTGATATGTCATAATTGTCTGTTTAAAAAGTTATTTGTTAACATGCCCATTATCTTTGGCACATCCTTCATATATCATGTACATGAAAGTAGCATTTCTGGAGCTGACCCTTGCAGATAACAAACTACTTCTGCTGTTTAATTTGAAAAAAAAAAAAAAAACTGGAGCATAACCTGTTCTTTTCTGTTTAAGTGCATTCTCTGCCAGTCTGCTTTACGCTCTAAAACACAAGCTCATAAACTGATAATTTGTTGCTCCGAAATACATTCTCAGAAGTCATTTATAAGCTTACTTAGATAAAATCATACACTACTTTGCTAGCTTTTGTCTTGCTTCGCCATACAATTCTTGCATATTAGTTAAACTTACAGTACCCTATCCAATCCTTTCTTGTTTATCTTTTTTTTTTTATTATTTCTCCCATCGCTTTTTATTTTTTGAGTTCAGACAAATGGCTTTAATTTCCTCTTCTAGCCCTACCCCTCCTCTTTAATAAGAAATTAGAACATTATATAGCCTGTAGTCCTGAGGAATTTCCCATTTTTGTAGAGTGATTATTTTACAGTTAGAGAAGTCGTCATCATATAAAAACAAATAATATGTTTGCCTGCCCTTTTGTTTAAAAAAAAAAAAAAAAAAAAAATCTTCTGATCTCCTAGACTTCAAAGAAGGACTTGCCCCATTGCAGAGCACACCCACATTCACTCATATGGGGTCAATTTCGTGTCACTGTTTAACTCAACATGCACACGTCTTTAGGATTTTTAAGACTAAAATCCTTACAACTATATATGTGAATGTGTAAACTCCACACTGACACTTCCCGGTCCAGTATTTTGAACCTAGTCTCATAGATATGAGAAGCAGCAGCTCAACCACTGCACAATTTGTTTACACCGTACTGGAAAATACAATGTATTTATTTATGTCAAATCATGGTTCTGCAAATGGCATCTCCGGACCACCTTAGTAAGAAAACATGTAATATTGTGTATGGCTACCAAGGTCAATTTCAAGTAAGCCAAAAATACAAGTATGAGAGAGTCTATGGAGCTCTTTGTCTGTGCTGTTGTCCCTAGAGTAATTCTAAAGGGAGAGGTAGAAGGTATTTTAATGTGTCTCAAGGGCATTTAAGGAAATGCATGCATTTATGTTCTGGTTTTTGTTTTTAGTATTGAATTTGTTTGGTCTCAAATAGGCGTTCAGAGACTCTGGCATAAAACACATATTTAGTTCAATAAACCGTTTCTGCCAGTAAGGCCTATTCTTTTTTTTCCCTTTTTGTTCCAACCAATTTAACATTAATAGGCGCCAGACTTAGTTTTTAGTTGTTACATACGTTCCAAATACCATGATGAAAAGAATGTGAACCATACACAGTGAAAATAAAAATCTGTTTGAATTAACATAGATCTCAGAGATAAACACATATTATGTTTCATGGTGACTTGATGACTTCTCTCCCCAGTAATATAAATTATGCTGCTTTTTGTCAGCATGATCAAAGAATTTTGAAGAGGAATGAAATTTAAAATATTGGTCTGAGCTGAAGTTTGAGAGTGTGGCTCTGTTTTTCATAGCTGTGGGTGGAGGAACATTGCAAGCAATACTCTGGGAGCCACCCTGAGCTGCAGGAAAAATAGAAGATGGCTTACGCTTTTCTGTCCTTTTAGGTGTTTAATTTTTAACCCATTTGTTATAAAGTCCAGTTCTAGTTTAAAAAAAAAAAAACTATCATCAGTGAAAGGATTGGTTGATTTCAACTAGCTTTTTGTCAAGACTTCAAATAGTTTTGATAATTTCACAAATAAGTCTAAATCAATCATTGTAAAACAGATATCTCTGTTTTTGAATGTACAGTGCCTCTAAAAAGTATTTACCCCTTGGAAATTTCTACATTTTATTGTTATACAACATTGAATCATAGTGGATTTTATTTGGCTTTTTTGACACTTATCAACAGAAAAAGACTCGCTTGTTTTTATGAAAATGAAGGCTGTGTCCATATTTATGAAATGATTCATAGTAAGGCGGCACAGTGGCGCAGTGGGTAGCGCTGCTGCCTCGCAGTTGGGAGATCTGGGGACCTGGGTTCGCTTCCTGGGTCCTCCCTGCGTGGAGTTTGCATGTTCTCCCCGTGTCTGCGTGGGTTTCCTCCGGGCGCTCCGGTTTCCTCCCACAGTCCAAAGACATGCAGGTTAGGTGGATTGGCAATTCTAAATTGGCCCTAGTGTGTGCTTGGTGTGTTTGTGTGTGTGTCCTGCGGTGGGTTGGCACCCTGCCCGGGATTGGTTCCTGCCTTGTGCCCTGTGATGGCTGGGATTGGCTCCAGCAGACCCCCGTGACCCTGTGTTCGGATTCAGCGGGTTGGAAAATGGATGGATGGATGGATTCATAGTAAGAAAATGGTCCTAACTGGCTAAAAAATTTCAGAATGGTGCAAATTGGGTCCTGCTCTAAGTAGTAGGAGTAATATAGCATTTTATCAGTTTTCCTAATTTAGGAAACTACCTCTAACCTAACCAGGATTTAGGGACTGCCAGAAGATGCTGGTCAGCCAGAGATCGATATGCACATCCCAGGGTAAGGTGGAATATTTTGGAAATGTCAGACAACAGTGAACTCTTAAAAAGAGTATAATATTTATAATATTTAATAATACATTTAGTCTGATAACGGTCACAGGACATTATATCTTTGACTGTTGGTACAACAAATACTTCTGATCAGGCATCAGCCATAGCGCCACTCTTGTTAAAAGAATGGAGATAAGTGCCATCAACTCAGAGAGGAAGAGGCAAGTTCGTTGTACCACGTGAACATCACTGACAGAATAAAACTGAATAATAAAAAAACATGTGCAAACTTTTACAAGTAGCCATAATTTTCACCGGGTGTTACAGACTCAAATCAAATGTATGTTTTTATTATATTATAGTAATAAAAATAATAATAACAGCTCACTACTCAAAACTCCGAGCACCCAGTCTCGAACCCAGTACCTTTAAGTTATAAGGCAGCAGTTCTTACTGCTGCACCATTCAAGAATACATATCAACTTCCTGTCAATTGACATTTGAGCTTGGGGTTTCAACTCATTGACAGCAACATGTAAATCAAATGCTTTTTTTTCCCCTTTGGTTATAATCTTGAATAAAAGCGCAAGTGTTTGTTTTGTATTTGGACTAAAGTCTTCACACATTATACATTATATACATGTTTGCCCATGAGCTGAGCTCTGTCAAGGTGGGGAATGGGACAGCAGGCTGCTTGCTGCTTGTGCTGATCGACACATTTACAAAACAGATGCTGATGGAGTGATACGAAGGAATTTAAGGTGGACCGGGATTAAGAGTTTTTTTGTAGGCTTCAGGGATTCTAGTGTTAAATAGCAAATAAGTTTCAAACATAAAATATAAAGTTGTATACAAACAGCCATCCATTGTGTGAATTAGCTTAGTTAAATTTGATTATCACAGCATGCCAAAGCTCATAACGGCAGAATTAAACACATGGTAGGAGACAACCTTGAATGGGTTTCCAGTCCATTGTAGGATGATAGCATATAGTGGATTTTAATAGATGGCAAGTCAAAAAATTGATCAGTTAAAAAAGAACAATAGATGCACACAATTTTAATCACGTTAAAGAGAATAACCAGATTAAGGCAGAAACCTTAGCCTTATATTAATCTTCGGGAGGTTTTCATAGACAAAACACTTTGACGTCATTAAAAGAATTAAATGCTATCATTGGCCAAAATGGATTCGAAAACAGGCATGTAATCAATTTCTTGTGTTTTATGAATATGTTTAGTCAAACTGACACTTTATTTATAGGATTCTGTTACCTGCTTGCACACAGCAAACGTTTCTGGTTGGCTGTGTGATTAGATAGATAGACAGATCTTTCTTTCTTTCTTTCTTTCTTTCTTTCTTTCTTTCTTTCTTTCTTTCTTTCTTTCTTTCTTTCTTGAAATTTGGCTTCTTACAGAAGCTCTTTAAATAAATAAATAAGGACCTTCCATAAAGGAAGTTGATTAAGCCCTACAAAGGACCCAGTATGGGTGCTCCTTGCCTTACATTCAATGCTGCTGGAATTGTAATAATAAAGGTATTTTTATTTCAATGTGGTAAATTTTTCTTAAATGTTACTCATTACTTTAAAAAGTAATTGGACTACTTTACCTTTTATGTGTTACCTTGCTGCTCTCCAGCTTTTGTTTCTGAACTTAGCATTGTACGTTCAGCTCATCAACACATATGTAGAGATTTCTCAAGTAATGAGACAGATTATTTCAGCCAGGAGAAGGAATGGTGTGGTTGCCCATACATTTGCCTCTGGAAATGTATTTTGTGGATGTATCGCCCCTCTGCTGCTGAAAGCGTGTGCAAAGCAAAATCAATACATGCGTAGACCGACAAAGTGCAGCAGACATGCGCAGACCTTTACAATAACCTGATTTTGGATTTGCAAGCCCACATAATTGGATTATTTGGTGAGAAATCTACCTCTGTTAACCAGGTTTCTCAGAAGCCAATAACCTGATTTCTCTAATCAGAGTAAGTGTTTCCGTGGTATTTTAGAAATCTGGTTTCTGTGAATAATTGTGTTATAGAAGTGCATGTAAATGTGATATTTGACAGTACTTTAATTATACGTCTTTGAACAGACACTAATTCAATGACTTTGAGGCTTTATAAAATGTGTCGTTTACCACTGCTCTTATTGGTTTATTTGTCAATTGCCAACAGTTTAGCAAAAAGCACCTTCAGTTGAGCATGTTGTGTTTAATTAGCCCTAGATGCTTAACTAGTAGTTGCTGAATCATTACCTTGCTTTACCATTTGGAATTACATATATCACAGATGGAGCAAAAAAACAAATCTTTTGGGTGGATACACACATTCAGCTTAGAGTTATTTTACTAGGGGAATCAGGGTTAGAGGGTAAAAAAGTAAATGGTCTGAACACAAAAGCAAAACAAAAACTTTAGTTTGAAATGTTTTTTAAATATATTTGAGGATCTCAAGTCTTAGCAGTTTTATCAATGTCTGTTTCCTTCCATTGTAGATATGGCAACATGGGACATGTAAAGGTCATTTAGCACTTGTTCATTAACAAGCAACAAAGCTGGCTGGAAATCTATACCGTAACAATAAAATGAGTGTCACCTAATAGACGAGCAGTGGAAAGATGAGCCTTTAAGCATTTTTTTCAAAGGCACATAATAAAAAAAAAAGTAATTTCAATCAAAATGTGGTACCTGAATGAATCAGTCTGAAAAGAGCCTGTTGTTGATTTCTCTAGAGACAAATTTTAAGCGCAGTTTTGAATTCTTGCGACTATAGGCAAGTGCTGCTATCTACAGTAAAAACAAATGCAAGCCTAATTCAAATTCTTAACTATACAGTCGACAAAGTAAGACATCAGTAAATTCTTCTGACCATAAATATCAAAAAATAACTAAAGTCCATGAAATGTTTTCTTTTTTCATATATGTAGACATACCAAGATTTGATCTTCATTTAAACATTATCTGTAGATAAAGGTTATATAATACAGTGGAACCTCGAGATACGATCACCTCTGTATACGAGAAATTCAAAATACGAGGAAAGTATGAGCGAAAAATTCAGATCTAAATGCGAGCATTGGCTCGCGTAACGAGCCACGAGCCAGGCTGTGGGTATAGCTCGCGGCTTAGCGAGGGGGGCGTGGTAGCAGTTGCGAGCCGCGATCTGCGGTGTCTGCGTTTCTCACTTAAGTGCACAGGTGGGAAACTGCCCACATCCATGATTGTTCCTGTGGCTGATGGGATGCAGCTGCCATGTCCTCCCCGCATATATAGAGAAGCGCGAGCCGGTTAAGGGGGAGAAGAAGTAAAAGAAAAGAGAGGAGAGAGAGAGCGCGCAGGCAGGCAGGCAGGCAGGAAGTCGGTGCGGGAGAGCGAGCGAGCGAGTGCAGGCTCGCGTGTAGCTGAACAGTGAGCTGAACAGGCGAGCCAAACAGCTGAAGCAGGACGGTGTAGAGAAGGTCAGCTGCATTAAGAGTGTCTCGCCTGTTGCAGAACCCGCAGGTGAGACGCTAACAGAGAAGAAGCACCGGGGATTGTCATCTGTTTTTTAAAGACTGCATCCTTTTGACGTTTTAACCTCGTGTTAAAGGATTGTTATTCTTGTGTATTTTAAACCTCCACTTCACAACTGTTTTAAGGATTATTTATTTAAAGATTTATTGAATGCTCTACTGCACTTTGGACACCTGTTTTGATTCTTTTAATAATCAGTTATATTATTTACCAGTGTTACTTATTAAAGGTAGACTACAGTATATATAATTTATCAGTGTTATTTGTTAGGAAAATTGATTTTTATGTTAATATATTTGGGGTGCGGAACGGATTAACTGGATTTCCATTTTTTTCAATGGGGAAGTTTGTTCTAGATACGAGAAATTCGCTATACAAGCTCAGTGCTGGAACGAATTAAACTCGTATCTAGAGGTTCCACTGTATAACAAACCTCATGCCACATTTATATTTTGTAGTCAATAAAGTAATTATATGTAAACATAAAAACAAATTTTACATATAGAAAAAGTATGTACAACCCTATATTTGTCATTACCTCAAATACTTAAAATTAGAATCTGGTGCACACGATCAGGTACAAATGATTAGAACATCATTAAAGTGGATACTTGGAGGATCTTGTCTTATTTAAACCTCAGACATTTAGTTTGGTTTGGTTATTTGTGAAGTGTGTGTTATCACCATGCCTAGTTCAAAAGAACGCCCTGAGGCATTCACGAAGAAGGTTATAGATGCTTTAAAGAGGATCTCCAAACAATTGGAAATCCACTATCTACAGTCTGTAAGTGAAGAAGATTTCAAACAACATTCAGCCCAAAAGCAGTACAAAGCTGCTTAAAGAAGTCTGCAAAACCCAAAAACATCTTCCGGGTGTTTTGCAAGCAGCAGCCTTTTCATGGAAGTTCTGTGATCTCTCTGTTTTCGTTTTGTCTCTGAACTTGTTTAACTAGTTACTAGTCTTGATCAAGGTTGGATTTTATCTGGCTTCTGTCTTTTTACTAATAGTAGCCAATAGAAATCAGATAAATAGATTTTAAATTGGATGATCTGCATGCAAAGCAAACCCAGGCACCAGTTGATGTTGACTGTTCTTCAAATGGACTGCGAACTTTGGAGGGGTTGCGAAGAGAATCAGTAGGCTACCTTATGTATGCAACACCTGGAAATGCACGAGACACCAAGAAAAGAAATGTGGGGTGTATTGAATACTCTTGTAGTTGGCTATTTTTGCTGTGACTGCGAGTGCCTAAGCAGCTCAGTTGTAACTGTACTGCAAGAATTGTTTTTCCAGAGAGTGGGGGACAAGAATAAAAGCAAGGCAAAAATGATTCAGAACTGGTCTGCCGTCCATTGTAATGGGCAATGTTTGTGCCCTCTCAGATAAGAAGGATAAATTGTCCTCCTTCATAGTAGGTCGCAATGCATACAGGCACAGTGACATTTTGTGTTTTATGGAGAACTGGCATGGAAAAAGACAGGAGGGAGACTTGTAATCTATGTGAGTAAGAAATGAGGTAAAAGAGAGCATATTACAATTTTAACTACAATTTGAAATTCTGGTTGTCAGAATTAATCCATGTTATTTGCCAAGGGAGATAAGTTGCATCATACTTATTAATGTGTATATTCTTCCCATTGCATATGGGATTTCAGCAACAAATAATTTACTGTGTCACCAGCACTTTAATGTATAATCATTCTGACCATGCAGTTATATTTGGTTACTTGAACCTTGTGACTTTGGAAGATACAACAACAGACTTCCATCAGTTTTTGTAGTGTTCTACTCGAGAAAATAACAGGCTGCACCTACTCTATTCAAATGTAAAAGAGGTCTTTAAGTGTAAACTTCTGGCACCTTTGGGCAGATCTGACCACAGCCTGATGGATCTTATTCCCAGCTGCAGGCTTATTAGATGGAATGGAATTTTCCCTCCCACTGCTAACTTCTTCCAATGACCAGTCCTTCCACACCATCCCCTACTACATCAGCAACTTCTGTTGCTTTAACTGTAGTAGCCAGTGACAAGTCCACCTCTGACCATCATTTTGGGCTGTGCATAACTGAAGACCAAATAAGGAGACAATTGAGGAAGCTACACACTGGAAAAGATGCAGGACCAGATGGAGTCAGCCTTAAAGTTCTTAAGGCTTATGGTATCCTCTGTCTGCTGTTCAGTCCATCTCTAAGGCTCCAGAAATTATTGCTGCTGTGGAAGACATCCAAAGAAGGTACGTACCTCTTCACCTAATGACTACAGACAAGAGGCACTTATGTCTCACATCATGAAGACCTTTGTGGACCACCTGGTCCCACTGCAGTTTGCCTGTCAGATAAAGACTAGAGTGGAGGATGCAATTCTATACCCCACATGGCTTATTCTCATCTGTACAAGGGTGGCAGCACTTTGAGGATTATGTTTTTTTTGTTTTGTTTTTTTTTTAAATATACATCTTCCTTGCCTTCAATACCATCCAGCAATCCTTATTAAGGGATAAAGTCAGACATATGCAGGTGCCTGAGCCTGTCCTGGATAATAAAATATCTGTCCGTCAGACTGTAATTTGTTAGACTCAAGAACTTTGTCTCTGATATGGATGTGATTAACACTGTAGCATCACAAGGAACAGTCCTGTCTCATTTTTTCTCTTCACACTGTGCACCTCATACTATAAATATAACACCAGGCCATGCCACTTGTAGAAATTCTCAGATGATTCTGCACTTATGGGGTGTATTGATAAAGGGGATGAGACAGTCTACAGGAGTCAGGTGGAGAACTTTCTTTGTGCAGAAAGAATTGTCTGCATCTTAACATCAGCAAATCAAAGGAACTGGTTCTTGACTTGCATCATACCAAACATGCCTCTGTGTCTGGTTATCATTCAGGGAGTGGCTGTATTTTTTGGTATTTGGTACACCATATTAATCCCAGAGGGTATTAGAGCACAGAGTCAGCCATTGTACAGCACCCCGGAGCAATTTTCATGTTAAGGCCTTGCTCAAGGGCCCAATGAAGTAGTAGAGATGGTCCACTCCTACTAGTCATTGATGTGGACCCCTAAGTAAAAGTTGGACAGGTCTTGTAACACAGAGGAACTATTTAAGAAAGGACAGAGCAGGCTCTTTTGTATTAGGAGACTGTAAGTAATGACATCCTTCACTGTGATGGCCAGTGTGATTTTTCTATGCTGTGTTTTGCTAGGCAGGTAACATCACTTTAAGAGAGGCCCACCAAATCAACAAACCAATTTAGCAGGCTGGCTTACTTAGGGGATACACTCTGGACCCCCTGGAGGTAGCAGTAAAGGAAAAATGAAAACAAAACTGAATGCCATTAAGAACAATGCTGTACATCCTCTCTCTGAAACGCTAACACTGAGTACTTTCAGCCAACAAATTATTCAGCAGAGGTGTGTCAAGAAACACTAAAGGAGCTAACTCTTTTATACCAACAGCAATATGCCTATATAATGCCTCACTGTGACTGAATGCAAATTCAGAAATTTTTCTTCCTTTTTTGTCATTCTAGTGCGTGTGTGTATTTGTGTGTGTGTGTGTGTGTGTGTGTGTTTATATATATATATATATATACATACATACTATATATATATATATATATATATATATATATATATATATATACATACTATATATATATATATATATATACATACTATATATATATATATATATATATATATATATATATATATATATATACATACTATATATATATATATATATATATATACATACTATATATATATATATATATATATATATACATACTATATATATATATATATATATATATATATATATATATACATACTATATATATATATATATATATATATATATATATATATATATATATATATATACATACTATATATATATATATATATATATATATATATATATATATATATATATATATACATACTATATATATATATATATATATATAGTATATATTTATTTATTTAATGAGCTTCTTTAAAAAGTAAGCTTCCTCCCAGGGGCAAATAAACGTACTATCCATATAAAATTTCATCATGAGACCTACAGGTAGCTCTTGCTACTGTTGATGGCAAAGTTCATGAGTCTATGATTAGAAAGAGTCTACTCAAATTACATCTACATCTGTGCCAGAAACAAACCTTTGCTGTCCAGAAAGAACATGAGGGCAAGACTAAAGTTTGCCCATGGACACATAGGCAAAGACCAGTATGTCTGGAACAATGCATTCTGAACAAATGAGGCAAAGAGAGAGTTATGTGGCCTTGGTACCAGAAGACCGGTTTGGTGAAAACCAAAGACAACAGAAGCACCTGATACCAAATGCAAGCAAAGCACGGCGGTGGAAATGTTATAGGTTGGAGCTGCTTTGCTGCCTCAGGGTTTGAGCAGTTTACCATCATAGAGTATGATGTGAAACTGTCTGTCTGAAGATTGAAGCTGAGCTGAAAGTAACCGTTGCAACATGGCAAGGACCCTAAACATACCAGTAAATCCATCAAGGAAAAGCAGAAAAGAAGGAAATTAAGGATTCTGGAATGACCAAGTTAATGCCTAGATCTGAATCCCACTGAGATGCCGAAGTGGGATTTGAAATGGGCTGCTCACAGAAGATACCCCTCAAGCATCACACAGCTGAAAGTCGTCTTTATTGAGGAGTGGGGAAAAAAACTTTCTCCTTGTCAATATTAAGAGACTGTTAGATAGTTACAGGAAATGTCTACTTGAGATTCTTTCTGCCAAAGAGGCAATACCAGCTATTAAAGCCATAGGTGGACTTGCTTTTTAATAGATGGAAATGGCATATCTGTTCAATATTCTGTTAAATAAATTATTGCAAAGTCATATTTTCATTATTTTTTTCCAGTTACATCCCTTTTATTTGTAGATACCGTTTAAATGAAGATGTGTCCACATATTTTAAAAATGAAAAAAAAAATCCTTGGAAGTACTTACTGAATTTTCTACACCAATCTGAATGATGAATTGCATGAAAGAGATTTGTATCTTTGCCAGTAAATCGACAACAAAACTTAAAGGAAGCTTTTTTTGCTCTTATACTGTATCATTTCATTCTATTGTGTATTATTCAGCTTGTATATAGAACTGTTTATTGACTGCTAGAGGGATCTGGTCATGTACTAAGTTAGAAAAGTAAAAAATAATATAGACAAAACTATTAATAAGCACTCATTGACCTACAAGAGACTTTCATCGCTGCTGTTTCAGCGGAGGGCTACTATAAATGCTTGCAGCTAATGACAGGCCGTCATGCTTCAAGCTTATCTCTCTGGTGTCCTTCGATGCTATTGACTGGGTTGGTGCAGAAAGTTATTAAAATAAAATTGATTCTGTCATCTGAAAATGAATTCAGTATGAAGTTCTAAAAGGAAAAATGTAGCATGTTGGAAGAACGATGAATGGCCACTCATTTACTGACCTGCAGTACGTATATCCATCTCCTCTTTTGCACTCCATTATGGTTTACAGTGATTACTAAGCTCATTGTTTTTTATTTCTTAGCAAAAGAATTTAAAAGTAGGTTGTGATAAATTATATTATATAAAATCTGAGAAGGAACAACAGCATAAATCTTTCTTTTATGTTTCTTCTTTAATTATTGGGGCTGCTGCAGTATGTGGGTTTGATTTTACAATTACAAACTATGGAAAATGCTCTCTTAAATAGAAACTAGCGAGCTGCAGTGCTTTGTTCAAAGCAGACATTTCATTATAAAACAACATCTTGAGTAAGCAAAATGATCCTAAAAGATAGAAACAAAGTTTAAAATCATGTTGCTTCACATGCATTTGCTAATAACCAAATGACAACCAACACTTTAGTGACACGTCAAAGTTGTCAGCTCAGTGACAAACATTTACAGTCTAGTGATTTATGTCTTGTTTTCTGTCTTGAATACCAATGGCAAAATGTGCTGCTTTGTCTTATCTTCTCTAATATAAAAGAAAAACATGTAACAAACTTGCACAGGCAGGATTAGGGTCTTTGAGACAAAACAATTGCATATTCTGTGTGTATTCAAAGACAGCACAGAGAAGCATTACAGAAGTGTCAGACTTACTATTGTCAGACTAATAGCACTACAACTGATGGCTTTGTTTTAATATCTCATGATTCAGAAAATCCATAGGGACAGAAACTGCATGTTTTATGATTTATCATTTTGGATCTGGATACACCTCCTGCAACTGCAAATGATAACATAAGTTGCAACTGTTTTTTAAATGAAAGAGCCCATGGTGCACCAAAATCCAGAATACAGTAAAATCTCGATTATCCGTCACTTGGATTAAACATCAAGGCCAAAAGAAAAAAAAAAAAAATTGTGCACACCAGTGCTTACCTGCTACTATGCTACTATTGCTGTGCGGTACACTGCAAGCTCTGCACTTTGGAATAACTGTCCCTTGCGCTTGCGCATAGTGTTCTTCCCCACCACCATATGTCATGTGTATTTTGAAATCACAGTGACAGTTACATGCCTTCAGCTTTAATAGTGTTTCATAACTTTTCTCTTTTGTTATAATTAATCTACTATACATTGTTATGACTGATAAACATAAGAGTGCGCTGTTGGAATTGTCACAAAATATTGAAATTATTAAACATTTAAGAAATGGCAAAGTGCTTCAAGAATTGCTTTAATTTATGGAATAGGAAGAACAACAGTGAATGATATAAAGCGTGATGCCGAGAAAATTGAAAGTGTCAAAAATGGAAACTACTGATCAGTAAAGTTTTTCTGTATTACTGTTCATTTACAGTATTAATGTAAATGTTCTTCTGTATTGTAATTTTCTTTTTAAATTCTGTTAGGTTTTTGTTAATATACTGTATTGTGACATGTGGGCAGCTGGTGATGGGCAGTTGGGGGGCCGAAATGGTGAAAGGACTGGGTGAAGGACTTCTGTTCTGTAAGGAGTGGACACACCTCTTAGGAGTTAAGTGACAGGAGAAGTTAGGAGAAAAGGGAAAGTGTGGCAGAAGGAATTTTTGAGTAGGGAGTTCAGAAAGAATAAATAGGAGTGTTTGTGGCATAGAGAAAGACGGAATATAAGTGACTGGAAATAAACTAATCGGTAGGGAATGTTTTATGTAATTGTTTTGGAGGTATGCTCTGTAATCCAGATAACGAAAGTATAAGACAAAGCACCATTTGTTACAGAATGAAGACTCCAAGTAAATCTCCAAGTAAAGAAAACTTCACTGCCTCTGAATTGTTTGCTTATTACGCTGGTCATTGCAATATTATCTGAATTAATTTTGTTAATTCTATATTATATTTTGTTAATATAGTTTTGTTTAGTAAATAAACAACTGTTCACTAATCCTGTTACGCGTCTTTTCTTTTGTCTGACATAGGCTTGTCAGTCAATTGTCCAAATACTTTTGGGTCCCTGAAAATGGGGGACCATGTATAAAATTGTCTCTGATACCTAAATGTCTCGTACCATGTTTATGTTAAACTCTTTGTTGAACGCCTAAACTTCAATCATTTATTTCTCCATTTCTCTTCCACTGTGGTGGAGTATAGAGTAAAAATTATGAAAATTGTGACAAAGAACAAATACTTATGGACTTAATTGTATTTAGGCGGTCCATGCAATAAATGGAATGTTTTTAATTTTCAGTTTGTTTTCTCTAATATTGGAGGCTTCTTAAATTTTTAGACTGGGGGGTGTTTTGTATCTGCAGAATCTACCAATCTGCATGTAAACCCTTCAAAGTCTGCAAATTGGAATGTATATTAGAATAAGTTAGGGGGAGGACTTTGTGAGAAGTGCCGGTACTCAGAAGGCTAAAACAAGTAAATGTGTGTACTATGTTTGGTTTTCTACCTGTAACTGTATTAAAGTGACTTTTCATTGGTACAAGAAAGAAGACATGGTTTTGACATGTTGTACAAGTGAAGGAGTGAGGTTTAAAACAGAAAAAAAGTGAGAACTATGTAGAAGAGAACACGTGAAAAGACATAATAATGTGATCTATATACAGTGTCCAGCCCCTCTGTCTTGAGGTAATGGTGGACCTATTAATTTAATATTAACAATAGGTTTTATTTATATAGTTTCTCTAGTATTTAAACTTTTGCTCTTAGCTCCAAGGCTGCCAGAGCAGGTTAGGTCTGCCCTCAGTATTCTGAGGGGTGTGGCCTCAAAGATCTGGTCCCATGAGTAATCGATGCAACGGGATAAAAGGCCGGCTATGAGTGCAAATCCTTATCCAATTTACAGATACCAAATCTCTGAAATATTCAAAGTTTATCATTGTGCTCTTTTCTTGCATGTACTTTTTGGTTTTAACCCTCTTGTTCTCCCGACACAATTATCACCTTTCATTTAAGCTTTGATTTCATTTCGCTTTATATTTTATCTTTTTTTTATTTAGTGTTTTGCTTCTCCTGGTTTTTGCTCAAATATGTATTTACCAGTTCACTGAGAAAACACTCGCGCTATAGCACCTGTCGCGCAGTTGAGACTTATAGTACAGTTACTAACCAATTATTACTTGAGCTTGGCTTAATATACTTCATCTATTTTAAGGCTTATATTCTGTGCAGTACATCAACCAATCGCTTTTCCCTGTGTTGGAAATTTACTATTCTTCACTCGTTGTCAGCCCCATTTTTCCATGCAGTATATTAGCATAGCAGGCAGCATTATTATCAACACATAAAAAACGCAAGTCAGTTAATTTTATTTTCCTATTAACATCTCCAAATTTCAATCGAATCAGTCAAAGCATTTTTAAGATTTTTCCATGGACCATGCCACATTGTTTCTTTTTGCTGTGCAGGGCACATTCCCTTTTTTACTCATCCGTCCAACCTCTTTGTTAGCACTAGAATCCCTGAAGCCTACAAAAATATTTGTAATGCTAAGTCAACTTAAATTCCCTTGCACCTCCTCATTAGTGTCTTTGTTTTGTAACTGTGTCAGTCAGCAGAAGCAGCAAGCAGCCTGCTATCCCATCCTCCACTGTGGCAGCTGAAGTCAGACACAAAATTCTCAGAGCTGAAGTCTTTTTATCTGGGAGTTGGGTGCCTGGAATTTTGAATTTTGTGTCTGAGTTGACTTCAGCTGCATTGGTGAGGGATGGGATAGCAGGCTGCTTGTGCTGATTGACACATTTGCAAAACAAAGACGCTGATGATGAGGTGGGAAGGAATTTAAGGTGGCTCTGCATTATAAATATTTTTGTAGGCTTCAGGGATTCTAATACTAATGGTGCTGTTCTGCTGCTGACATTCATTTGCATAAATTGGATCTGTGTGATCACTTGTCAGTGCTGAGCCAAAAAATGGACATATGTTTTCAAAGGCCACTCACTACAGCATTATTATTGACAAATAAAAAATATGGCTCTGCTAATTTTCTTTTTTCTATAACTTTGTCAACTTTCAATCAAATTTGTCAAAGCACTTTTGAGATTTTGAGGTGTTGTAGTTTTTCTTTGTTTTGATATATTGCAATGTCCTTTCTTAATGGATACCTACTGCCCTAGAAGTACAACTCTACCAAATTTCAGCTTTTTAACTAAATGGGAAATAATGTTTTTGTTGATGAATGTGTGAGTGAGTTAGTTGGTCAGTTAGTCAACTTTATATCATATACAGTATATTATGTGTTTAAAAAAAGGTTAATAGTCACATAAGTTGTTCAAACAGTTTTATTCCTTGTGACCAAATGAATATTTAAAAAATGTTTAAAATATAGACTGAAGAAAATTTGTGTCATCTATTGACGTTTAAAGGAATACTCCACCCAAAATAAGTTTTTAATCTGTTATTTACAATATGTTGTTTGTAATAATGGGCAAGAACAACTTTTAATCTTCTGTTTGATGGATGATAAAGATATGTTCTTTAAAAAAAATAGGCTTTTGTGTGAACCAACACTGTACAAACTGCAAACAATATCAAAATGTTTATGAAAAAAAATCTGTTTATTCATGTTGCACAATCCATACTTCAGACATCCAGCTGTATGCTTGCAGATGCATGTATTTTGGCTAAAATATGTCACATAAAAGGCTGGGGACACATTCAAACAAGAACAACCTTTTGAGCTGAAGACTTGTCTTCCCCCCTCATTCATTGACCAGTAGTCCTGCCCAGTCACCACCCCATTTATTAACTACTATGGTTCAAGAAGGCCTTGGTCTTCTGAAATCCCTACAAAGTGTTTGTGCTCAGCTAGCAACAGTTAAAGGCAGAGTTTCTAAAATTTTAAGTCAACTGTAAAATAGTTTAAAATAAGATAGTTGATTTAAATATGAATAGTGATCAAAGTGTCTTGAGCCTTATTTTTGAACAGAAGATTTATTTTGCTGCACAATCCCTACGAACACAAAATTACCTGAAAATGAAATGAAAATGCAGAAAATAAGAAATGAAAAAATTAATAGAAGCACAAAATGCAAAGGTTTGCTTCCTGTCTTTTGAACTGTGGCCAGTTTATTGCTATAAATTTAAAATCTGCAACTGTTCCCTCTATCCCACAAATACTTCAATTTAAATTCCTGTTTTGTTTATTATATATTTAGTTCCCTTAGGTAATATAATTCGTAAAAACAGGTTTATGATTTCACCTTTATGCAGATGATATTCAGCTCTACATGACTATAACAATGACCTTTCTGTTGATTTTTTTCCCATACTTTCAGATTGCTTTAATGAAATTCAAACTTGAGTGAGTTCTAGGATTTTACATTTAAATGTCAATAAAAATGAGGTGTGTGAGATCTTTCAAAGATGTGAAAAATAATTGGTTAATTTTCTAACTTTAGGATGTATCAAAATCAGTTTTTGGTTCCTCTGTTTGTAACAGTCCAAAGACATGCAGGTTAGGTGGATTGGCGATTCTAAATTGGCCCTAGTGTGTGCTTGGTGTGTGGGTGTGTTTGTGTGTGTCCTGCGGTGGGTTGGCACCCTGCCCGGGATTGGTTCCCTGCCTTGTGCCCTGTGTTGGCTGGGATTGGCTCCAGCAGACCCCCGTGACCCTGTGTTCGGATTCAGCGGGTTGGAAAATGGATGGATGGATGGATGTTTGTAACCTTTGTGTTTGATTTTAAACTTTGTATTACTGCACAAATAAATGGGATTTTTAAGTCTGCCTTCAATATATCACAAAATCATCTCTGCCAAAATTTCCTACTGATAAAACTTTCATTCTTTTATTTTTTTCATACTTGGATTATTGCATCTCTTTATATAGTGGTTTTCCAAAGCAATCCTTAACTAAACTGCAGAAGGTACAGAACTTTTGCACATCTTTTGTCATGCACAAGGTTCAGATCCTGTATATGCTCAGTTTTAAGTCATCTGCGTTGGCACCCTGCAGAAAAGCATATTCATTTCAAAATTCATACTTTTGTCTACAAAACTTTACATGACAAATCTACTTCATGCTTACCAATTGGAATAGATACATAGTTAAGTGCCGGACAAAAGTCTCTGCTCTGTAAATGCTCAACTCTTGTTCATACAATCTTACAGATGTAGCACTTTTGTAGCCCATGCCTTTACTTACTACATCTTTAAATATTACAGCTCACTCAGTCAGCATTATATAGCTGTAATCACTACGCATGTTTATTGCCTTAAGGCTTTTAATTAAGTTAGTTAATTCATTCATCCAAGTAGGTCTTTTAATTCACACTTTTTATGTGTTATTGATTGTGATTTATTTACATGTAGTGATATAAAGAGCCTTAGACCCTTACTTTGTAAATGAGCACTAAAGTAGAATAATAAATTTGTGTCCCTCAGAGGTCCTATCCAGGGCCACAATAATTATATGTAAAAATGATTTGGATGAGATTGCAAACTTAAGCAATTCATTATTCATAGATACTAAACTGCACCGAAAATGTACTATTATTATTATTATTATTATTAATGGGAGATAATGTAGAATCGGTCAAGTCTTTACAGAGGGACATGGACAGAATACAGGCTTGTGCAGACATGTGGCTGATGAAATTTAACGTAAATAAATATAAGGTATTACACATAGGAAGTAGAAATGTTAGATCTGAATACCCAATGGGAGGTCTGAAACATTAAAGTTTCCCTTATGAAAAGGACCTAGGAGTCGTGGTGGACTGTTAGGGAGATTAATATTGAATATTTTGATAATTGTTTATAATTTGTTATTTAAGAATTAATAGTGACTTAAAGAAAGAAGCAGCTTTATTTAGATAGATAGATAGATAGATAGATAGATAGATACTTTATTAATCCCGATGGGAAATTCACATTCTTCAGCAGCAGCATACTGATACAATAAATAATATTAAATTAAAGAATGATAATAATACAGGTGAAAAAAACAGACAATAACTATGTATAATGTTAAATATTAACGTTTACCCCCCCTGGTGGAATTAAAGAGTCGCATAGTTTGGGGGAGGAACGATCTCCTCAATCTGTCTGTGGAGCAGGACAGTGACAGCAGTCTGTTGCTGAAGCTGCTCTTCTGTCTGGAGATGACATTATTTAGTGGATGCAGTGGATTCTCCATAATTGATAGGAGCCTGCTGAGCGCCCTTCGCTCTGCCACAGATGTTAAACTGTCCAGCTCCATGCCAACAATAGAGCCTGCCTTCCTCACCAGTTTGTCCAGGCGTGAGGCGTCTTTCCTCTTAATGCTGCCTCCCCAGCACACCACTGCGTAGAAGAGGGCGCTCGCCACAACTGTTTGATAGAACATCTGCAGCATCTTATTGCAGATGTTGAAGGAAGCCAGCCTTCTAAGGAAGTATAACCGGCTTTGTCCTTTCTTGCACAGCGCATCAGTATTGGCAGTCCAGTCTAATTTATCATCCAGCTGCACTCCCAGATATTTATAGGTCTGCACCATCTGCACACAGTCACCTTTGATGATCACTGGGTCTATGAGGGGTCTGGGCCTCCTAAAATCCACCACCAGCTCCTTGGTTTTGCTGGTGTTCAGGTGTAGGTGGTTTGAGTCGGACCATTTAACAAAGTCATTGATTAGGTCCCTATACTCCTCCTCCAGCCCATTCCTGATACAGCCCACGATAGCAGTGTCATCAGCGAACTTTTGCACATGGCAGGACTCCGAGTTGTATTGGAAGTCCGATGTATATAGGCTGAACAGGACCGGAGAAAGTACAGTCCCTTGTGGCGCTCCTGTGTTGCTGACCACAATGTCAGACGTGCAGTTCCCAAGACGCATTGTGTATTTAAATACACCTTTATAATTTCCTTCATTTCCCATGCTTTAGGAATGTTAACCTTCTGTTAACTGTTTCTTTGGAAGTGTAATTTATTGCAGAGGGTTGAGGCATGCCTCAAATCAGTTTGGCAAGGGTGATTCACTTGCAGGACATTTTATAAGCTGTTTTCCCCATGAACTGCCTAGAATGGAGGGTAGCTGTGAAAAAGCTGTTTGTGCCCCCATTGGTCTGAAGTATGGCTTTTTATGATTGGTCTTGAATCGTAGGCCATTCTGTACCATGATGCCCCCTTGGTTCTTGATTTGTGATAAGATTGGTATAAATTAGTCACTCCACTTTTCTCTCTCTCTCTTTCTCACACACCATCTGGCAATGAAGAGACAACCACCTCTCTCTCTTGGTATTTCTCCATGATGAAGGCAATTTTATCTAGACAAACATATTGAGACAGACATGCAACCTGCTTCTTCAATACTCCATTCAAAAGCCATATGGTACAGCAAAGTCCAAACCAGACTCAAGATAATCTGAAAATTAGATATGGACCCAACATGTACTGCTATTTAGGGTGTAATGTTTTGTTTTTTTTTTACCAAACTTACTTTAATTTGCTAAATAATTTGAGCATTTCTATAATGTAATTATTATGAAGTGTAACTCTCACCTGTCTGTTCTATTTCCCTATCTTGTTGCCTGAGGGCATAGGTGTAAATGGTAGTGTAACATATGAAGGCTAAAAGTATGAAATTTAAGACATTGTGTTAAGTTCAACACAATATAGAGTATAAAGGGAAGAATAGGGTCAGGTAGTACCCCATACAACAGAACATAGACTCATCACTATTACCTTTCAGTGATCAGGCAGTGTTCAGAAGCCATTAAGAAGTAGGGAGTAATGTGTGTAGTTTGGTCTCTGGTTTATAAAAAAGACACAGCAGTGCTAGAAGAAGTCCCGAGAAGAATGACTAGGCCGAGTCTAGGGCTGCATTATAGGAGTTATGAGGAAAGATTAAAGGTGGTGAATCTTTTCAGTTTAAGCAAACTAAGATTAAGAGGTGACACGATTGAAGTTTTTTTAAATTATGAAAGGAATTAGCACAGTGGAGCCACACTGTTGGAAGTTTTACACAAACATTAGTACAGAGTACTCTAAACACATGGAACAAATTATCAAGTAGTGTGCTAGAGGGGTAGGACTTTGTAACCTTTATAACTAAACTTCATGTTATTTCAGAGAGGTTAGGTGGATAGGGTTGGCAGGCTTTGATGGGTTGAATGATCTCTTACAATAAAAAAATGTTTTTAATTTTGTTTAATCATTGCTATTTCTTTAAACCTTTGGTATTTCCCACCTTATATAAAATTTTACAGAAAGCAATCATGTGTATCCCAAATCAATATGACAAAAACCTGATGCACAGATGGGACTTCAAAATAATGATCTCTTCAGCCATGTTATAGGTTTGTCACTCAGATCTTGTCAGATAACTTCTTCTGTTAATGTTAGGAATACATCATTTAAAAAGAATTTAATGCAATACTTCATATCTTATATAGTTTATTAGAATAATGTGTTTTTTTTTCCATATTTCCAATGTGTGTCAACAGGTAATTTTCCATATTCACTTTCTGTCCACATTAAAATATTTGGTAGCTTTCAGACCTTTTTTCTTTTGTAAATCTGAAAGCGTTTCCCCTGAATGAAGGCACATATTTTCCTTGACCTTGCCATCTATTAAACTGTAGTTTAATAAAAGCATTTAAAAAAATGACTTACAAAGGAAACATAGAGTAGGGTGTGCATGAAGCAGTGTGTTATGTGAAATTTTAAAGTATTTTATTTTAAATAAAGAGTATAAAATTAATTTTGGCAAACAATTATTAAGTAAGTGTATTCAAAGGAAAAATACATGCAAATGTTGTATATAAAAGGTTATAGAATGGTCACTAAAACTCACTAAATTACAGAAATAAAGGAATTTGAGCAAGGCTGGGACTAGCCCTAAATGGAGTGCCAGTCCATTGCAGGATACACACTATTGTACAAAGCCAGTTTAGAGTTGACAGTTAACCTACTATGAACAGTTTTGGGAGGTGCAAGGAAGATGGTGTAGCTGGAGTAAATCTTCATGGACAAAGAGGAAGTGTTCCAACAGATGGAGATGATTAAGTAATGAAAGCCAGGTCCGTAGAACTATGAGATGACAGTGCTGTGCAAAAGTAACTACTGTTTCACATAATATTCTGAAATCCACTTAATTCAATTCAGGGTCACAGGGAGTTGGAGCATACTGCAGCAGCATGAGACAGTCAAACAAAACCCCGCTAACACTCTGGCAAAATTATTTTGGAGTCGGCAGTTAATGCAACCTGCATTATTTTGGAGATACGGTAAGTTAGCCAGAGTACACTGGCAAAAGTACAAACTCCACTCAGGCAATGACAAGATGCAGGATTCGAACCAGGATGATTCACGAAGCAGCAGTGCTAACAATTGGTTCAACCTTACCCCTCACACATAACTGTGTGATGTTAAAATGTTTTTTGGATGACCACAGGTCACTCTTGTTCGGTAAATAACAAAGGTCAAATGTTCAAGCAACTGTCTGTTCTCCACATGGGCAGAGCACATAGTTAACTCTTCTGTTTGAGAAGCCACACTGTGATGCTGCTGTTATTTGTGTATATAAAATGGCACATGTCTCAAATAGCTATTAAGAGAAATCTTTACATTTTTCAAGGAACAATTTAGTGATAGTGGTGGTTGAATTTTGTAAGGTGTAAATTAAATAGAGGCAGATAATGACGTCATTTTTTTTTTGCATTAGACTACTTCTCTCTACTAGAAAAAGATTGCTGTGTTAGAGTAGGAAAAAAATATTTTCTGTTCTTTTTAAAGTTGCCTGTTACAATTTTTGTGTTTTTGCTTTTCTTTTCTGACCTAGTACGGTATTGCCCAATATTCAGTACAATGAAATTCATGCTTTTATGCCTGACCAACATGTTTATCAAAGCAGAGAGTGCTGCAAGCTGTTATGATCAGTAGTGTTTATTAATTTTTTGTGTGAATTCTTCTATGAATTTTAGCAATCTATATGCATTAGGAACTAATACATGAAACTAATTAGGAGTTTTTGGATTCAATGTTTTCAAATATCACAGCAATTTTTCAGTACAAGCATATTGACAAAGTTAAATTATGTAGCGTTTTGCTACAATACCATCGTTGTTATGTGCGCTGCCATTTTGAGACATTTGCATTTATTGTGTCCCAGGTAATCTTACCCAGCATTCCCCACTCGTGACATTGTATGAGTAATGGTATAAAGGCCCAGGAAATCCCCAAGTTATGTGAATTTCTGGAAAAATCCTTATCTTCGTGTTTTTTCAAAGTACCTTTTTGCTTTGAATTCCAGGATAAGAATTCTTTGTTCTCTCCTTGTTTTCAACTTTGTTTGGCAATTCTAATTTTGACAAAAGATAAGCTTGACTTATGGTTCTGACTTGTTTTTTTGTCATTTTCAACTCTCATACTCTTGCAAGTCAGTACACAGGTCTGCACAGATTTTAGCTGGGTGAGCATTTTTTGAAAGAAGTAGTGTTAAGTATAAATTGCTATATAAGTAACTTGTCTACTGTTTTTCTTCTTTCCTAAATTTCAGATTGAGTGGACTACCTATTCCTGTGGTTACAATTCAGGCCTAACCAAAAACCATAAAGTCTAAATTCTTCTCAACAGGCTTGAGACCTACTGCAAAAAAATTCCCAATTAAAAGGAAAAAAGAGCTGTAAAATCCATGGTTTGAAATTATAAAATGTTGAAGGATAACTGTATGTTTTAATTTAATTAATAAAATAGGTCCCAAAATGGTCCTTTTATGTTTCTGCCAGATTTTGTTCCTGATCTCTGTATTTGTTTTTTGTATGCCTTTTTTGTGTAGTTTAAAGAGTATTATTTATTGTAGGGATGCTCTGATCAGCTTTTTTAGAGCTAATACCGATCACCAATTTCATGTCACTAAAATTGGCCGATTCTGATAGCAATTCAGATTTGTTTTCTTTATTCTTTATCAGCCATGTAGCTGCCTTATAGTCTATATTAAAATGGTATTTGCATAATTATGTGTTATCTGTTCATTTTTATTGTTTAGTGACCATAAAAAATACTAAAATAAATAAAATCCTGTGTTTTATCTATAACACATACCATAAAAAGTAAAAATGCATGTCATAATTACATGGCACAGTTCTATTAAAAGGTTCATCCTAATCAAGAAGTTAGAAAGCTAACGTGCTTAACAAGTTTCCACATAAAATTGACACATTTAACTCTTAAGCTATTAAACCTATTGCTTACTATGCAAGGAGGGCAAATTCTTCTTTGTCTGTTCTTTTACAAATTAAAAATGTGAATTGCTGTACTAAGCACAAACTTGCATATTGTCCGCACTCGGACAAGAAGTGTCCCTTTTAATTACAGGACAAAATGTGAAGGTCTGAACTTATTCTCATTTAATTTCTGCCAAAGATGTGCCTCTCTTTCCTTACAGTCTGCCATTTCTGTTTGTGCAGAGGATGACTCGTTAGACTCCCTTTTCTCAGTATTACTACTCCACAAAAGTTAATATTCTTGCATTTACCTTCTCCAAAAGTCTGCCTGTCGGCTCCCTTTTTACAGGAAGTTTAAAAGTGACACATGCAATTCCTTAACTATCATAATTCCTTGTGTAAAGGAGCACTGCAGCAAAATAACACGAAGCTTAGAAAATCAGGTTCTTAATAATCATTTTTTGAGATAGAATAATTTACTGATCATCGACTGACTCATTTGGGGTGAAAATTGGTCTTAATCAGCAGCTGATCAATCGGAGTATCACTAGTTTATTGTAATTATTAAATTTATATTTTTAGTGTTCCGTTTATGTATTGTGTTTCTATTTATAAATCTATATTGTCTTACGCTCCTTGTGTTTTGTGGATGGTATCCTAGGAGGTGGGGCCCACCTGACATCACCCTTCCCTCTGTCTATTTTAGTCATTGGAAAAAGTGAGGTCAGGCATGGTGCATTGAAGTTTTTTTGGAGTTTGTGAGTATTGTTTTTGTTTGGAATTACTGTTCTTTTCAGTTATTCTTTCTCTTTTTCTTGGGTTATTCTTCAGTTCGGCTGTACTTGGTCTGTTTGCTGTGGTTTGCCTTTTCGAGCAACTCCTTTTTGCTCTTTTGAGCATTTTTGTTAATTTTCCTTTGTTACAAATTATTTGTGATTTACAAAGATTAGAAGATTAGAACAATCTAGACGAAAACAGGGCATTCAGCCCAACAAAGCTCACCAGTCCTTAACACAACATCAAATCTAGTTTTAAAAATCCGTAAAATTCTACTGTCTACCACATGACTTGGTAAATTATTCTATGTGTCTATTGTTCCCTGTGTAAAGAAAAACTTCCTAATGTTTGTGTGAAATTTACCCTTAACAAGTTTTCAACTGTGTCCCAGTGTTATTGATGAATTCATTTTAATGTAACTATCTCGATCCACTGTACTAATTCCCTTTAAACATTTCAGTCATGTCTCCTCTTAATCTTCTTTTGCTTAAACTGAAAAGTCTCAGTTCTTTTTAATCTTCCCTCATAACTCATCCTCTGTAGTCCTGGAATCATCCTAGTTGCTCTTCTCTGAATATTTTCTAGCGCTGCTATGTCCTTTTTGTAGCCTGGAGACCAAAACTGCACACGGTACTCCAGATGAGGCCTCACCAATACATTATAAAGTTTGAGCATAGCCTCCTTGAACCTGTACTCTACACATTGTTCTTTATAACTGAACAATCTGTTTGCCTTCTTAATGGCTTCTGAACACTATCTGGAAGTTAATAGTGTTGAGTCCACTGTGACTCCTAAATCCTTCTCATAAGTTGTACTTTCAGTTTTCAGACCTCCTGTTGAGTTTGCAATCAGGTAACACCAATGAATCTAAATGAATCTAAAAGTAAGCAAAATAACAGCTTAACAAAATGAATAGAAAGGGAGACTAACAACAAAAGTTGTGGAAAACTAATGCCTCAGCAGTTTGGCTGAATCCTGCCGCACCCTTCAAACTGCATTATCAGGAAGCCCCATCACTTTGGGCTCAACATAAACACTAATAAAAGCACAAACTAAAGTATAATTAATAATGATTTAAAAACCAAAAGAGAATTAAATGAAAGAAATAAATAAAAATATTGAGATATACAAGAATGATAAAATAATCAAAACAAAATAGCAAACTAAAATAAAGAAAATTGAGATCAAGAACAAAGTCTTTATTAGACCATGATGTGACAGGGTCAGCAAAGGGTTAAATAAAGCCATTACATCTGGCCAGGATCCTGTTTCTCTCAAACCTGTATTTGATTAAACAAACTGAACAGATGCATAGATGGATGTCTAAGGATGTCAATGCTAGTGTTGCTCTCCCTTTCCTTAGGCAGTCAGCTACTGGACTGTGTTCCTTGCCATATTGCTGGGACCTTTGCAGCCGGAAACCATTTTCCCCAACACCTCTTCAAAGAGGCTTTTGTGTTAGGACAGTCAACCTGTTCAAGCAAGCACATCATTCTTACCCAGTGAGGATCAACACTAATATTCTTCAGTACCTTTTAGTACTTCAATAAAAAAAAGACCCTGTCCTATATTGAAAGTGTCTACTTTTATATTTAAATAATTCTCTTTACTTATGAAATGCCTTTTAAGTTGATTAACCTTAAATTACTTCTTAATGGAAAGAATGCTAAAGTAAGATGTATAGCCTTGATGGATTTTTTTTTCCTTCATAGAATACAAGTTCTAATATACCTCTTTACCTGTGAATTCTTCTTTGAAAAGAATGATTTTAATGCATGATAGGCAGTTATAATAACTGAAAGGCTCATTCCGGCATTTGCATAGTTATTGCATTGGCTCTAGGAAATAGTATATATTGCACTTCATTTTATTAGAAATGAAATTTATAACAATTTTACACAGACCAAAATAGTCTCATTATATGAATCTGGAAAAGAAAATGCTTTTCCCACATATTTTGTCAATGAAAATTGTACATTTACTGACTCTGATTATATCTCTTCAGCATTCTGACTTATGAAGTGGAAATATTACTTCCTAGGGAACAATTTGTCATATGAACATTAGAGTATCTCTATCCAGTCACTAAGCATGTGTTTATTAAAAAGTGATATTCCTCAATACTGAAGCCTTTTGTTTGATATGTTTTAGTTTTGAATAATCTCTTGAGGTTAGGTGTATACGTTCTTCTTGTCTGTCTGAGCTCTGTCATTATTCCCTGTCTCACTTTCAGAGCTACTATGGCCATCTGTGCCCTTTTGAATAGCTTCTCTGGATTTCACTTTTGAATCCATTCCATTCCATTGGGTAGTCATAATATGTGGAGGAGTTGTCAGCCAAAATTAAATAAATCTACATAATAAAACTCTATGGTATGAGTGTGTTTCCGGTTCATCTGGGCAGTCTCATTGGTTAGTTTGGCTTCGGTGTGATTGGTCAGTTTGGCTTTGGTGGTGGAAGTGCCAGTGTGAGACACACGAGAAGGAATAAAGGTATGAGAGGCATGCTCAGAGTCGCCTTCAAAGATAACGGTAAAAGCAAACAAGGTGAGCAAGGTGCCTTGAAATGACAGAGTCTGAGAAACAGACTTTATGGGAATGCAGCTGAGAGATGAAGCATTGGGCAGGAGTGGTTTAGACACATGCTCATACCGAGAAGAGGCACTGAAGGTACATGGAGGGCAAGAGATATCTTTTTTTTTTTTTTTATTTATTCTATTATAATTTATTCTTTTTATTCCATGACAGGTAACGTGGTAAATAAATGCATTGTGAAATGTTACAATCCTCTTTAATAAAACCCCTGTGTGCATCCAGTGTCCGTGTGTGTGTGTCTTCTGGTGAAGTGCACATGTGCGGGGCACGGTGCGATGCTTCAAAGCAGATGCTTGAAAGGCCGCCTGACGCGTCACACAAGATGGAGAGGGCGGGACCTATAAAATATCGCGCGGCCGATCCAGTTGGATTTCGGTAAATGAGGTAAGACCTAAAACATAAGGCACGAAAAATCCAATCGGGTACTGAGACGCGAAGACCAGCTTCCCCAAAGAGGTGGGATTAGTGTCCGCCTGACGCGTCACACAAGACAGAGAGGGTGGGACCTATAGAATATCGCGCGGTCGATCCAATCGGATTTCGGTAAATAAGGTAAGACCTAAAACATAAGGCACGAAAAATCCAATCGGGTACTGAGACGCGGAGACCAGCTTCCCCAAAGAGGTGGGATTAGTGTTTGTTGTTGTGCAAGTGTTCACTCTGAGGATGTCAGATTTGCGATTAAGAAGCTTGGCCCGGTAAAGTGTAAAGTGTCAGTCGTTGAAGGGGTTTTCCTAAATATACGAATTTTCATGATATTACAATAGGATGACTTTTAAACGTAGATTTATTTTCGCGCACATAAAATCCATTGCTGGGGAGACGCCACACATACAATAATCAGCTGCACACCAGCACAGATTAAAATACTTGCTAGGGAACTGCACAGTAGTTGCTGAAGAGACGCAACAGGCACGATTATCGGCTGCACGCCACACATTACATCAGTTGCTGGGGAGAATCTGCTGATTGCCCACTGTTGTGACAGAAAATTAAACGCATATTACGGACATCAAATCCAGTATTACTGTCAGAGAAAATTACAGGCATTTTTCTGTTGCCAAACTCAGACAGAATATTTATAAGAAATGTTGTCTATAATGAAATTTTATAGAAAAATTTCATGAGGTAAAAAAATAGAAAATTTTTCCTAAATATCTTCTTCAGGCAAGAAACCGAATGAGGTCAAGGTCCCTTGCCATTTAATATAGACTGTTCCTACTAATGTTTATGCACTACTGTTCTAGCACCCGTTATTGTAACAGGCTTAATGTCTAGTAAAGAAATAATAACAAAATTGCATCTGAGCATGAATAATTAGACGATTCATGAAATATATTTATGTTGTTACTTATTTCTTTGTGTTTATTTATTTCATTTTTTTAATTTCAATGACACCTTACACAACATCAAATACAGCTTGAATTCAAAACTTTCATCTTCACCTGCTAGAGCCTATCCTTTCAACTCTGACAAGTACTGTGTTTTGATTGGTAAACTGTTGATAAAGGGGGTGCTCACAGTCATCAGTTTGCACATCCCTGTGAGCCATGGGATTCCCAAGGCAAGTAAAATGCATGTTCAGAGTTGTGACTGTACACCTTCTTGGTTGGCACAAGTGCCAGAAAACTCTGTCTAGAATTACTGCATGAAGCAGCTACATTAATTCAAGAAGCCCTGAATTCTTCATCCTCTCAGAGGTCTACATCTGAAGTGTGGTGTCTTCCTATAAATGTAGTACTTAATGGCTAAAGATTTATGTACACTCTATCGATGCTTCAACAATGCCACCCTCTGAACTTTGACAGGTGAAAGTGACCGTTTTCATGTCAATCTACTATGAAATAAATGACTTAAGAAATATTTAAACAAATACACAAAGAAATAAGCAAAAAACATGTCATCACAAATTTGTAGGATTACATATTATTGTGTTTTTATTAATTGTCATTTTCTCAGTGCATAATTGCTGTAATTATTTATTTAGTTTTGTCCAAAATATTCCTCTATAATAATACAAATGGTAATATGGTGTAAATATTCCACCCCAGCCAAGGTCTGCAGTTGTAGTTAAACCACTTTCTTTACATGCTTGAACTATCCTTGTTATTTATTATCTGAGTGACAGGAAAATGCTAGAAAAGAATGCTGGTCACTCTTAAAGAAAAAAAGGAGGTTGTTTAGATTTGACCATGCTTAGGTAGCCTAATGTTCTTGCCTTACCTTAAACCAATAAAGGGACACCAAACATGGTGCGCCATTTACATTTCTTGACTCCCCACTGTGGTCCAGTGCATCCTCAACTGCCACAGATGAAGCATTAAGCTACAACGATAAAGTAGGTTGTGGGCTTCAGAAACTATTCCCTACATATTTAAACCAAGCTACATAAATCTACCATCCCCATTAAAAAAGCACAGAAATAAAATAACTTTTATAAATCAGAATTACATTGTTAAAAAAAAAAAACAAAAAAAAACTGAAGCTCGAGTGACTGAAAGCAACCCCAAATACGCTGATTTAACCATAATTTATTATTATTCTTTTAATTCTTCTGTTCATCCTAGTAACAGGATTAAACAAAAAAGATTGTTAATACATTTGTTATTTGGGTGTACTGGAAATCCAATTAAAAATATTTTTTTCTGCTTATAGAAATCCATATATAGGACTGGTTTGACTTTGACTTTCAGAAAAAAGTAAAGATCTTTTGACAGTAAGTTTGGCAAACTTTTAAAGTAAAATGATTGTTCCTCTTGTAGAAGATAATATCTCTTCTGAATGTAATTTTATACTCATCAAAAAAAACTAATTACACGCCGAGTTAGCAAAGCCTTTGAAGGTGATAGAGACTGTTCAATGAGTTTTTCAATCTCAAAAAAGATGACTTCAGTGCTTTTTCTTATAAATTTGTGGAAAAGTGATAGATTTCTCCTGATGATTTTGAAGTATCTCTTGTGTTATACGGAGGTAGAAAAGCCTGTTTTGCACACTTCATTCAAAAATAGCAGCATATAGTGTGTTTAGAGTAGTTCATTGCTCTTAATTACAGTTTTCAGTGATACTTTATTTGTTGCTGTAAAACGTAATAGACACTGTGTCTCTGGCACTGATCCAGTCCTACTTATGCATGTGAACCTGAGCACATGGTTTAAAAATATGAATGATGCATAATGTAAAAATGTGTGTATATTAATCTAAACAGAAATTTCACATTTTATAATCTTAGAATTTTTGTATGCATTCATGGTTTCCTGTGCCAGAACAAGGCACGTGTGTAATGATTTATTTAGCATACAGAGTAGCTTAATAAATTATCCAGAAATATTCATTTTTCATGCACCTTCATTGTTGAAGGACTGACAATCCATTCAGCTTTGGTTCCTGCCAGGATGATCACAGGTTGAAACTGGGCAAATACTTGGAAAGTGGAGTTAAATGCACACAAATGTAACATGTTGCATGGAGGAAAGAAGAGCATTAATTATAAATACAAGATAGGCAAGGCTGACCTGTGAGAAGTATAAACCTAATGCCATATTTATTAACAAAATGCTGAAAATGGTAAATAAAATATATACAAACTGCTCAAAAAAAATGGGGAAAAAAATCATGCTGGATATCAAGAGAGATATGGACACGGTAATGTGTTAGGAACGAAAGAATCAGCCTACAGAGGGCTGAATTCAAAGACACCCCGAAAATCAAAGTGAAACAATGATGCATCAGGCTAGTCCATTTTGCCAAAATTTCATTGCAGCAACTCCAAATCGTACACAGTAGTTTGTACGGCCCCCACATGCTTGTATGCATGCCTGACAACGTCAGGGCATGCTCCTAATGAGATGATGGATGGTATCCTGGGGGATCTCCTCCCAGATCTGGACCAGGGCATCACTGAGCTCCTGGACTGTCTGAGGTGCAACCTGGAGGCGTCAGATGGACCAAAACATAATGCCCCAGAGGTGTTCTACTGATTTAGGTCTGGCGAACTTGGGGGCCAGTCAATGGTATCAATTCCTTCTTCCTCCAGGAACTGCCTGCATACTCTTGCCACATGAGGCCTGGCATTGTCGTGCACAAGTAGGAAACCAGGACCCACTGCATCAGCATAGGGTCTGACAATGGGTCCAAGGATTTCATCTCAATGCATAATGGCAGTCAAGGTACCATTGTCTAGCCTATAGAGCTCTGTGTATCCCTCCATGGATATGCCTCCCTAGACTATCACTGACCCACCACCAAACCAGTCATGCTGAACGATGATACAGGCAGCATAATGTTCCCCATGGCTTCTCCAGACCCTTTCACATTAGTCACATGTGCTCAGGGTGAACCTGCTCTCATCTGTGAAAAGCACAGGGTGGCAGTGGTGGTCATGCCAATTCTGGTATTCCATGGCAAATGCCAATTGAGCTCCTCTGTGCTGGGTGGGCAGTGAGCACAGGGCCCACTAGAGGACGTCGGGCCCTCAGGCCACCCTCATGAAGTCTGTTTCTGATTGATTGATCAGAGACGTTTACACCAGTGGCCTGCTGGTCATTTTGTAGGGCTCTGGCAGTGCTCATCCTGTTCCTCCTTGCCCAAAGGAGCAGATACCGATCCTGCTGATGGGTTAAGGACCTTCTATGGCCCTGTCCAGCTCTCCTAGAGCAACTGCCCTGTCTCCTGGAATCTCCTCCATGCCCTTGAGACTGTGTGCTGGGAGACGCAGCAAACCTTCTGGCAATACCACATATTGATGTGCCATCCTGGAGAAGTTGGACTACCTGTGCAACCTCTGTAGGGTCCAGGTATTGCGTCATGCTACCAGTAGTGACACTGACCATAGCCAAATACAAAACTAGTGAAAAAACAGTCAGAAAAGATGGGGAGGGAAAAATGTTAGTGGCTTCCACCTGTTAAACTATTCCTGTTTTAGGGGTCATCTCATTGTTGCCCCTCTAGTGCACCTGCTGTTAATTTCATTAACACCAAAGCAGCTGAAACTGATTAACAACCCCCTGTGCTACTTAACTGACCAGATCAATATCCCAGAAGTTTCATTGACTTGATGCTCTACTCTTATTAAAAAATGTTCCTTTAATTTTTTTGAGCAGTATATATAGATGAATGGAATGTTGCGGTCATATTGTATAATATGCTAGTCAGGCCTTATCTGGATCCCTGAGTGCAGTACTTTTCACCATGCTGAGTACGACACAACAGCACTAGCAGATGTGTGGGGAAAAGAAACCAAGTGCATCATGGGACTAAAAGGCAAAGTCAAATTCAGCCTTTTTAGTCTAGTCTTGAAGACCTACTCCAAGTCTTCAAAATTCTTATAGCCATTCGTTAATTTGATACATCTGCTGCATTTATGCACTCTCCTATGACAAAATACTGAAGTGGAAGAGTTCTGCTGGTTTGTAGGAAATGCCTTTTTCGCTGTTTATTTCTTAGGTAAATGAAGATAGAATAATGCATATAGAAGTAAATTTCCGACCATACTATTTTCGCAACAAGCTCCCATGAATAATAACATTTTATAGTAAATATTTTTACACCCTCCTATTATGTATTCTTTGTAATCACCAATTTACAGTTTTGTTATGGAGAATTTATAATTACATCTGGGTCCCTGCCTTGATATTTGATTAATGTTATTCAGTTAATTTTTACATCTTTTCGATGGCATATTTGGTTTTATACAGGAACTGCCATTTATTGTCATGACCTGAAAATGACGAAGAGTAGCATGGCGTATGATGTCATACACACTACGAGAAAAAAGGTTAGCTGTGACATCCTGACACTATAAAAAGATAGCAGATACATTCCTAAAAGAAAACTTTGTGTAAAAGACATTTCTTTGATTCTGAGTTTTTGGCTCACATAGAGAGCTTGATGATAGTTATTTTGACTTCCCAGTTTTGGTCTTTGCTTTACTATTTTGTTTACCTCTCTTATTCTGATCGCTACCTGTTACGTCGCTAGTTTTCCACCCTCTAGCAATACATACACCAGATGTAATGAAGTATTGCTCTTCTAGCTGCCTTCTCTTCTTTACCATCTTTCTGTCTCACTCTCTTGTCCCGTAAATTAATGTTCCTACCTTCTATTGATGCTGTCAATGATACAGAAGGTCTGGATCACATTTTGTAGGTCGAGACACAAATGGGCACTGCCTGTCATAAGGTCGCATGTTCTCCTGGGTTTTGGACCTTTATGGGACAGACACAACAGTCAGGCTAACAATTTTTGCCCTGAAAAATGTTCCCCCAAAACAAAATCCCCAATTAATATTTTTATAACAATTGTCAGTGAAAGCGATTGGTTCTTTCAAGATGGGCACCTGCAAGCCATTCTTCACATACTATGCCATAACATGCTATGCATGAGAGAATCTAGAGCTACCTACAATGTCATGTAGTTGAAATAGAAATCTTCAGTGTTAACACAGCGTATGGATAATATAGTGGAATGGCTTAGCTATCAGCTAACAAAATGGAATTAATTGGTTTTCTCTTGTTTGTGAAGCGGCTGTCTCTGCTGTGCTGCCTTCTGCAAAAAGTAAGATGGTTTTGTTTGATTTATAAATATGCACAGTAACTTTTGAGCTTGAAATGAAACAATATTAATCCACATACTCATAATTAAACAGTTAACTCCCCCTCTATTTTCAAGTAATACAGAGAAATGATAATAAAAAAGAATAATTAGGCTTAAAATTGCAGTAGTTCATATTATTTATGTATTATGCTTGTTTAATCTTAAGAGAGTTGTGCCTCTTTCACACTGCTTAACTTGTACAGTATATACTGTTAAGAATAAATGAGAGGCACATCTACTAGTTAAACCTTGAATTTCACTTGCATTGTTTTCCACTTTTAAGCTGATGACCTGCAAAATTGTTCTTGGAAAAGATGCACCAGATTATGTTGCAGGAATCTTAAATTCACCCACCAACTGTTCCCGACTTAATCCTATAACATCAGCTTCTTCAGCCTGGACATTTGTACAAACATATTCTACTCTACTGATATTCATTAATCTTCATGATATACAAGATTAAAAACGGAAAATAAGTGAGTTGGGATGTTGTCTTCCAGTTTTCACTCATAAACCGCAGCTGTACAAAAAAATCACTGAGCTGTACAAACATGTTAGTGAACCTAATCTGACCCCTCAATACCCTGACTTGCTCAGTTTTTCCTGATGCATTTATCTTGCCAATCACTTGAAGAATTTAACTGTAATAACATTGAATTGACAAGTTGGATCTATTCAACAAGCTAAACACATCGGCCAGCTCGGCAGCACATACTAATTTAGAATAACTGCCTGCAATGTGAAGGTGAAAACATTCCTGCAGTACATCACATGGCTGAACCACTTGTTCCAGCACTTTCCCAAATGAAAGCTACTTAATATCTGACTGAAAAGTAGTTTGTCATGTTTTTCTCAAATTTAGTATCAAATTTTGGTGATGAGATGTAATCTATACATAATTTTAAACATTTTGTAACAATACATCATTTGATCCATGTACCAACAAGCAAGAGCCTTTCCATATACAGAGAACTGCTCATTGTTCAGTTTTTACCCCCTGTTTTTATCTATAATAAACTCTTAGGCCATTACAATACATTTTTTTCCGTTCCTGCAGCCATTAACATATTTCTTTAAGCTCAATCACACGTGTGATTTTAGAAATGAGCATAAATGTAGGGAGGATAGTCGAAGCAAACTACAGTCTTGTTGAAACAAAAGTGTTGATTATTTGACTTGCAAACTGTTGAGACTTCACTCACACTACCAACATTATTGTGTAGTTTTTAGAAAAATGGCTATTTATCTTAGTGTAATAAAAGTTATACAGATGAGTAACATTTTCAAGTGTGTAATTTATCTCCAAATCCAGCAAATGACTATATGAAAAGCTAGCTGTGCAAAACAGATTGAACTCTAACTAGACCTCATCAGTAACGTTTGCAGTGCACTAAGCAATGCAGATGTCTCTGTTATATGTCATTTGGTATGGGTTCATAAAAGCAGTATTGATGTTTGTGATGCATCATAGTTTAGAATGACCGAGATCTAGCAACCAGACAGATGCACAGACAGATACACTGACACTTACACTTTCATTAAGGTGCATGAAAGCTTCTCCAGATTTTACTAGTTAAAAGAAAAGGCAACATGGCTATAGTCTAATCCATACTCATAAGATAAATCTGGCAATTCTGACATTTGTCTCAAAGGGCAGGAAGATGTATATGCACACACAAACAGTATATAGTGTTTGGTTGGGGTGTGTTTTTGTTCACCCAGCAGTGGACTGATGCCCTGTCCAGGGTTTGTTCCTGCCTTATGCCCTTTGCAAGCTGGGATGTGCTACAGCACCCTGCACCAACATCTCCAGTGACCCTGTTCAGGACTGAGCGGATTAGAAAATGATGTGCCATATATGTGAATATATGCAGTGTGTGCATAATATATATTCACAAACATATAATTAGATACATTTTGTTCACAAACTATGTGGCTTCCTCTTAGGTTCTGCAGAAGGCTAAGTTTTGAACTACTTGTCTGTGGTATCAAATGTTAAGAAAGACCAGTCTACTAAACATCAGTGCTCAGTTTGTGTGCCATTAAAAAGAAAAGCATAGATTTATATGGTCATCTGTTCCATTCACTTGTTGAGCTTTCTTTATTGAGATTCAGGGTTGTAAGGAACTATAGCCTGTTCTAACACTAATAGGTTCAGGGCAGGACACTAACCTAGAGAGAGTGAGTGACAGTCTGTCACAGGTCATCCATGCAGCCAGCTATATTCAATCATATTGGGCCTTTCCAATGCAAAGGGAATGATGGGGCTAGGATTTACACTTAGACCTCTGTTTTTTTTTTTTCTCCTCTCTTTTTTTTTAACCCTAACCTTGTTTCATTAGTAAATGTAATAGAGGTGATAGGAGTCTCTCTTTTTGAATTTAAATGTAAGATAAAAGTACTCTCAAAGAAGCCTGTTCTGGTGTTTCTTGATTTTAGTCCCTGTATAAATCTGTAATATGCAAATATGAAAATACTGCTGGAGTTGGCTGTGCCCGCCCCGCAATCCTGAAAACTAGAGTAAGTAGGTCTAAGAATGTTATGTTATTTATTTACCTTCTTCGCACGGTTTGGGGTGCAGAAAAAAGAGCCTGCAAGAAAAGCAACACCTCCCTCCACTGACCAGGTACTCTGTCTCTCCACAACTGATGTCAGGAGGACTCTATCCAGAGTCAATCCATGCAAGGCTGCAGGACCTGACAACATATCTGGCCGTGTGCTCAAAGAATGCACCAGTCAACTGGCTGGTGTCCTCACAGATATCTTCAACAAATCTCTGAGCCAGTTGTCAGTCCCAGCGTGCTTCAAGTCGACCACCATCATACCAGTGCCAAAGAAATCATCAGTGACATGCTTGAATGACTACTGACTAGTTATACTCTTGCCAGTCATCATGAAGTGCTTTGAAAGGTTAGTCATGTCACACATAAAGATGAATCTCCATGCTTCCCTTGATCCTCTTCAGTTTGCATACCGTGCAAACAGGTTAACTGAGGATGCCATATGCTCTGCCCTTCACCTCTCCCTGACACATCTGGATAAAAAAGACACATACTGTATGTCAGGATGCTATTCTTAGACTTTAGCTCCACCTTCAACACAATCATCCTTCAAAAGCTGGTTGTAAAACTGAGCCGGTTGGGCCTGAACACCACCCTCTGCAATTGTATCCTGGACTTCTTGACAGAGAGGCCCCAGTCAGTTCGGATGGGCTGCAACACTTCCAGCATCATCACACTGAGCACTGGAGGCGCCGTAAGGCTGCGTGCTTAGTCCACTGCTCTTCACCCTGCTGAGCTCATGACTGAACAGCCATGCACAGCACCAACCACATCATCAAGTTTGCGGATGATACGACGGTGCTGGACTGATAAGCAGGGATGATGAAACAGCATACAGAGATGAGGTTGAACGGGCTGTCCGCATGTTGTGAAGACAATAGTCTATCTCTCAATGTCGACAAGACAAAAGAGATAATTGTGGACTTCAGAAAATTACATCCTGCCCACATCCCACTCGGCATCAACGGTTTAGATGTGGAGACTGTTGTGTGCACATAACTGAGGAACTTACATGGACGCATAACACCTCATCACTAATCAAGAAAGCCCAGCAGAGACTACATTTCCTGAGGCAGCTGAAGCAAGCAAGTCTTTCCCCCTTCCATCCTCACCATGTTCTACAGAGGCACCATTGCGAGTGTTCTGATCAGCTGCATCACTGTCTGGTATGGCAACTGCAGCATATCCAACCACAAGCGCCTGCAAAGGATAGTGAAGATAGCAGAGAACATTATTGGGGTGCCTCTCCCTTCACTACAGGACATATTTTACAAACATAGTGTCCGCAAGGCCTGCAGCATTGTGCAGGACTCCTTACACCCCTCACATGGACTTTTCACACTTCTGCCATCCAAAAGAAGATACTGCAGCATCAAATCCAGATCTGCCAGGCTGCAGGATAGTTTTTACCCCCCCAAGCTGTCAGACTCCTTAACACCATGTTGCCCCCTGAGATCTTCCACACTGCCTCAACCACAACTAAAAACACTTTCCTGCAAAGACGAGTGTTCATGTAGAAAAGAACTGAAAATCTCATACTGACCCTTAAGTATTTTGACACTCTTGATATCCTTCTGCTGTGAAACACTCTGACCTGTCATTGTTTACACATGTCTTAAACAACTATTATCATACACTGATAATTTCTGTATCATCTATATTTATTATTTATTTATTATATTACATATCTATTGACTATATTTATGTATCTAGATTACAAATACCATACATTGCATCAATGTTCATATTGCCAACTACACATCAATATTGCTACTACTTCTTTGTCTTCTCTTTGCACAATATCTAGTCTTATTTGTGTTTTAAATTTAAATTTTAATTCTATTTTTAATTTATTATTTGCACTTCATGTTGTTACACTGTGGACCCTGAGCTTCGCAATTTTGTCTATCTGTATACTTGCATATGGTTGAGATGACAGTAAAGTTCACTTTGACTTTGAAATACTTACCTTAAAAGTATTTGTCACTACTAACAGAAACCTAAGACAATATGTACATCAAGCTGAATATTACTGATCATTGTACTTCAGTAATAGTAAACCCAGGCTTTGATTGCCACTCTACACAATGCGTGTGCTTGAGGATGCTGCTGATGCATAAGTAGTAAACTAACTATATTTGTGCATGGACTTTAAGTAAATCTGGAGGATTCCACCAGGTGGCTGTGTGAGAAATCCTCATGATGTGATAACAACATCTGGTTTCACAGTGTATTGAATTGTGGGAAGAAAGATGTTCAAGATAAAAATTCTTTGCATTCTGACACTGTTGCGAAGATGTAAAAAAAAAAAAAAAGGGGAATATGCAACACGGTTATTGCCTATTGGAGAAAAGGATGAAGAAAAGCACCAGGAATATTTTTGCATGTCAGCATTTAAGATTGATGATTTGCTTCACTGCATTGAACCATTCATCAAACATCGAAGCACACAGTTTGATCATGTTGGAGCTGCATTGCAGCTTGCTATCACATGTTGATAGTAAGCAACAATACTAACGTCAAAACTTGAACACACATGCTACCCATATTTTTGCTGGTACCGCAACTCAGGCACACATCGTGTTAATTTCTGATGATGTGCTCAGAAGACATGCCAAAAGAACGCTGGGAGCACGTGGCAGCCATGATGCGTGTGTGTAAGTGTTCTGAGTGTGAAGTGTAAACTGGCCCTTAGAACCAAATGTGGAGGTGACATTTACATTTACAAGAGCATCAGGGGATAAAAAAGAAAATTGTTATTATATCCCATATTTGTCTGAACAGGAGAAAGAAGTAGCAGGTTAAACTTATCCACACTGACATTGTTGAAAACTGGAACACAGTAAGCAACTTTTAAATGGACATCTTTGCTATTTATGAAATCAATGGCTGTGCATTGCAGTAAAATTTTTACATTTTTCAGTCCGTTGAGATTAATTATGTTGGCTGCATTAAGTAGATTTACTTGTTTAAATCTTGCTATAGTTAAGTCCTTCACTAAATTATGTTATGCTTGCCAATAAAGTGATTATTCCACCATCCTGGCCACACAGAAATTAGATGAATATGTTTATCTGCTCCTTCATGCATTCTCATTCCTCTGCAATCCATAACAAATTTGAACTGGAGTGTTATAGCCTCAGCACCTCGATGTACTCGGATTTTAAAACCAAGAAGAGCGTGAGTGATGTTTTTTCCTCTATCTCAAGCATGAGATCAAATTAGAAATTCATAATCGTTGTCAGTGAATATTAGGATTTATTATGATGAAGAATATTGTGTGTATTGACACATCGTATATTTGTTTTAGTATTATATTTTATATATTTCAATGCTGTGATGGACTCTGGACCCTTTCTAGACCTGGTTCCTCCTTTCTTGCAAATACCCTGTGAACTTGAATTAGAATTAGTTATAAAAAAATGAAAAGATATACTTATTGCAGCAGTTTTATATTTTGTTTAGATTTTTTGCTTTGTTTTCTACGTGCCAGTGCTGCAGTTTTATTGGCAACAGACACATACGTGTATATAATGGCAAGCCCAAAGTAATTATTTATTTAAAAAAAAAAAAAAAGGCACTGTTTTTGTGTATGTAATGTGGATATCAAATGCCTAACCCCCATTAGTGACATTTTAGCTTTTGTCAATGTCAGCCTTTAATCAATATAAATCATGGAAGACCTTCTTACATCTTTGATAAGGTCAGATTTTATTCAGGGCTAATATTCAGTTTGTGTCACATGGTGGCAAATTATGCAAGTGGTTGATTTAGAACGTGATTGGTGAAATCTGAAAACAGTTACAAACCCTGTTATAATGAGTGTGCACACTTCTGCATCCAAGGTGTTGATAAGCTTTAATTTTTTTGGTTTTCATTTTGGTTTTCACTTTGAAGATCTTTTTTAACGGTGAAAAAGGTCTGACATGTTTTGGGTTTTTTTTTCCTTCATTTTAGCCTTCACAGAAACAAAAGCTGAAATCTCATTATGAGTATATAATCTTTGGTATCCACCGTAGGCCAACTGTGTATATATGGTGTATGAAAGAGTTAGACAAACTTGCAGTAATTCCAAAAACACAGATTTAGTTTAATCATGTTATTTTTTAACTTTTTTAAGAACAGATACTTTTTCAGATTAGACTCTGACATAGACTTTAGCCCTTTTTACCCAGACTCTGACATAGACTTTAGCCCTTTTTACCCAAATAAATTATTGATGCTATTTTGTTTTTTAAAACTTCACACAGCCTTTCCTGTATGTTTAAATTAAATTCAACTTGATATTTCTCCATGCATGGTTGTGACAACCTGACTTATTCTATAACCTGTCAATGTGGAGCCAATTTCTTACTGGTACATTGCGGAAAATTGCACTATATGGGCAGAAGTATTGGGACGCCTGACCATTACACCAACAGGGATTTTAATGGTATTGCACTGAAATACATAGACTTTAATATAGAATTGGTGGCCCCTTTGCAGCTATAACAACTTCCAATCTTCTTGGAAGGCTTTGCACAAGGTTTTGGAGTGTTTCTTTGGGAATTTGTGCTCATTCATTCTGTAGAACATTTATGAGGTCAAGCACTGATATTGGATGAGAAAGCCAGACTTACAGTCTCCATTCCAGTTCATCCCAAAGGTGTTCGATGAGGTTGAAGTCAGGGCTCTGTGCGGGCCAGTCATATTCTTCCATTCCGAACTCATCCAGCCATGTCTTTATTGACTGTGCTTTGTCCACTGGGGCACATTCACACTGGAATAGAAAAGGGTCTTCACCAAACTGTTTCCACAAAGTTGGAAGCATGGCGTTGTCTAAAATGTCTTGGCATGCTGAAGCATTAAAACTGCCCTTCACTGGAAGTAAGCAACCTAGCCCAAACCCTGAAAAACAACCCCACACCATTATCCCTTTTCCACTATATTTCACAGTTGGCACAATGTAATCACCCAGGTAACGTTCTGCCAGCATCCACCAAACCCAGACTCGCCCATTTGACCTGCCAAACAGAGAAGCATGATTCGTCAGTCCATAGAACATATTTCCACCACTCCATCCGATGCTTGGCATTGGCCTAGGTTAGGTGAGGCTTGCATGCAGCTGCTCAGCCATGGAAACCCATTCCATGAAGCTCCCACTGCAAAGTTTCTGTGCTTACATTAATGCCAGTGAAATTCAGAACTCTTCAGCTATGGAATCAGTAGTGCGTTGGTGACTTTTTTATACACCATACACCATGCACCTTAACAGTCGTTGACCCCGCTCTGTGACTTTACATGGTCTTCTGCTTCGTGGCTGAGTTGCTGTTGTTCCTAAATGCTTCCACTTTCCAATAATACCACTTACAGTTGGCCGTGGCCGTGGAATATCCAGCAGGGATGAAGTTTCATGTACCATCTTATTGCAAAGGTGGCATCCTATCACATTACCACTCTTGAAGTCACTGAGCTCTTCAGAACGACCCATCTTGTTTCACAAATGTTTGTAAATGGAGACTGCATGACTAAGGTTGCTTGATTTTATACACCTGTGGCAATGGGGTCTGATTGAAAGACTTGAATTTGATAATTAAGGAGGGCGTGTCCAATATTTTGTCCATATGGCATATGTACCTGAGTTTTGAACTGTTCCATCATTTCAGCAAAGTATGGCGTGACGTGAGACAGAACAATTGAGTTACCTTGCCTTATCAGCCATTTAGAGTTTGGTTAATGGTGCTGGTGACATCAGTATTTGAGCATGAATGTGACATTTGCTGTTTTGCAAAATAATTAAATTATTGCAAAATAATTAAATTAATTACTCAAACCTCTTTTGTCTTGCGACGACACTATATAGATCATGCCGTGTATATGTTCTATGTTTCAATTAAAACCAGAATCCCTGCTTGTCCTTTTTACAGTATGCAAACATACACACACGAGGGCTACCTTATTACAATGCAGTATATTGGCTGTATAATAGGTACATGAAGTGCTGACATACATTTTATGTACTAATTTAAGTGTTTAACATCACATTCACCTTGTAATTTAGAAACTGTGAACTTTCTTCTGTATGTTATGATATGATACATTTCGTCAGAGGTGCATGTGTGTTTTGCTTTGTCAAAGTTTGACTTTTTATCTTTTGTGTAAACAAGTGCTGTGATTGAGTTTACAACTTGGAGACTATGACAACAGTTTGTAATTTGATTAAACCAGGCAGCTTTTAAGAAAGTGACTCAGTCAAATCTGATACTTTAGTTTAATTCAGCATGCATGTGGGAGAGAGAGAAAAAGAAAAGAAAAAAAAAACATGTAATTGAATCGAGGAGTTTAAATAGCTGAAAACAGAGCGTGCTTGTGAGAATGCAGAAATCAGAGTCTGTGCCTGAGGGGTTTTAATTCAGAACTTTTGCTGTAAAACAGCGTGGATGATTATGTTAGCTGACAGCTTATTAAATGTGCAATGAAATAAAATGTACATCTGTAAATATGCAACAAGAAAAAAATTGCACAGATATCTTAAGCATTATATAAGATAATGTACAATTTCCATTGAGGTATAAAGTTTAAACTATAGAAGCTTAGATTGAGCATAGTGAAAGGTTTACCAGCAAGGTTTAAACAAAATTCATTTGCTTGAACACTGGAGTAAATGAGATGAACAAGCTTTAACTGACCTATTTATTTATTTGTTTCTTTGTTTTGTACTTCCTTTTGTCTTAATTTCTGTTGTTCTCTTGCTTTCTCCACAGTTAAATATATCAAAGAAGTGACTCCTCTGTTTAAAAAGCCAACCTTGGTGGCAGACCTCCCGTGGGATAATGTGCGGCCTCAGTCACCCAGCCTCAGTGGCAGTGAGGATTCAGGTTCTCCAAAGCATTTGGCTAGCAACAAGGATAAGAAGGTCATCCCACTGAAAATGTGTTTCATTAGCCGCAACCTGACCATGGCAGATCTAGAGAACAGGTAAAATACTTTGTGGACTTCTGGGAATGAATGATGTGATTGCTTTAGCTTATCTAATTTATTGTAAGAGCATTCCCTTTGGTATACTCTCTTCCCATATCTTTGCATTTCAGTTTTGTAATGCGAGTAATGAACCGTTTAAAGTATGTAAGACCAGCTGAACCAGGCCATAATCGTATTTTGTTTCATTACAAATGGATAGTCATAATAAATGGGTTGTAGTTGCTGTAACTTTGCAGGTAGTTGATAACATTAGGAGGTTCAATCATTGACACATTTTGTAGACTGGTACACAGGAAGATAAGCATAGCCTGTGATGTTTAATGCTCGCAAATTCTGTACTATTAAAGGAACAGATTGTGATCACTTGGGTTTATAAGAAATCACTTGGTAGATGTGGATGTAAATGAGTCTTTTTTTTTTTTCTAGCTACTAGTGTTCTCTACTTTTACTGTCATGCTAACTTTTGTCAAAGACAAGGAATCGCTCAGGGTCCTATCTTTGTCCATTTCACATCATCACATGGAAAAGCTGGCCACAAGCCTTTGGCCTAAGTGTCAGTAAGAGACTAACTTAAGCAGCTGAGCAAAAAGGAATTCCATTTAGCAATGTCTCACTGGTTACATTTATGAGCTTGTCCAGGATCACTTAGTAAAGGATGGAAATCCTTTTAGCTTAGCTGGATAAGTTAATGTTTACTGACTTAGAAGTCCCAGGTTCATGGTCAGTCTCTTTGTTTGATGTAGGGAAATAAAGGAAGGTGGTGCCCTGAACAGTTTCTCACCAGTGACCTTTTTAATACTTCTATTTAAGCCCATTCAACAAATGCCTGCATGTTCTACTAAATAAAATAGCTTAAATCTGTATTCCAAATGTCCAGACGCCATAACTTGCATATGATTATGTACATTTAGAATCCTCTGAATTGCATAGAATGGCAACGTCTTCGTCAAATGGTTTCCATGTGTTTCCCTTTTGGTTCTACGATGCTCCTGCACATTATATTTTTGATATTACAGAAGTGATTGAAGTTAATGTAGGAATTGGTCATCGTGAGTTATGAACCTCTTTTAAACTGGCATCACAAATCACTGAAGCATTATGCTTGCACCACACAAATGATTTCATACAAGCTAAATATTTGTACCTAACACGATCTCATAGTCAAAGACCTGTAAAGGTCAAGCCATAAAAAGAAAGTCATTTACTATCTAAAAAGTTTTATTGGTACGTTTAAACTCGGTTCCTTTCTTTTCTTTGTTGTTTTCCTTTGGGTGTTTAAGGATGCTCATGCACATGTCACAGCATTTGCACAGCCCTGGGAACCATTGTGGCTGGTGACATCAATGACAAGTGACATAAAAAAAGTAATGAAAACAGTGAAACAAAAAAGTCACTGTTAAACATATACAGATGAGAAAAATAATGATAAAAATAAGACTAACTAGAACCCAAAACCTTGTTTTCAAAGCCAAAGACTCCAATGAATTTGTGTGTTGTAAAACTGTAAATATAAAATTGCCATCACAATATTGAGAATAGAAAAAAATGTAGGAGTTTTAGAAAAAAATTCTCCAAGACACAGTACCAACAGAAGAATTTAAAAGATCTTGGGCAGCTATATCTCATCTGCCCTCCAGATGGGAGAGCTGGAATAACAGGGTATCTTCGGTTCCAGAAGTCAAGTGCTCACTGTAAGACAACATATGGTTTTGTGGTATACTGTAGCCACCATGATTGTTAGTTTTAATTTGCCTACATTACAGTAAATGTAAAAAATGTAGCTCAATCATCATCCATTTGTGTTACAGTAATATCCATTCTTCATTTTCTTTCATATTATGCTGTTTGTTCCTGCCGAGTGTCTCTATAATAGCAAGCTAAGAAGGGCAGGTTAAATTTCCCTCCTTCTTCTTGCAACAGTCTCAACCTACTTTTAGAAAATACTCAGGCACTCCCATTCCAGATGAGCAGTTATATTTCTCTGGCTAGTTCAGTCTCTGTCATAATTCTCCTCACAAAGGGTCTTACTTTCCACACTTTACAAGGGAGGTCCTCTAAGGGCCTCCTCACTGTATGCCTAGATTATTTCATATGCCTCAGTATATGCTCAAATTATCTCTGTTGTCTGGGGATGCACCCTTGCTGAGGCACATCACTTCTTTAGCTTGTTCCAACAATGTCATGTTATTGATTGTTGTTTAATTACACTGTGTACCCTCCAGAATTTTCCATTTCTTGGGGGAAGTAAAATGTACTGTATTTTCTAGCTAGAGGCCAGGGTGAGAATAGCAATGAAGATCATGAATTACCCCAATTAGCAGTTACATTACTAATACTAGCATGGTGCTCATGATTTATCTTTTAATATAATGAAATTTTACAGTTTAGGCATCATTAGTGCTTCCTTTCATTAATCATGTGCTACATGCATAAAAGACTCACTTTGGAACCTTTTATTTTAAATTTCACGGGGTGTATCTACTTATGATTGCAACTTTTTATGTCCTGCGTATATTCAAAACCATATAAATGCTGTTTTTAGCCAGATTATCAGCATCCTGCAAGTGTGATTAAGGGTTTTTTAAATGAAACCATTTTAAAATTAACTAGAATGTGTGTACTGTTTTCTAAGAGAACATGCGCTGATCAGTCAAACATTATAACCACTCCTGTGTGAATGATGTTTACTGTCTCATTGACCTTTTATAAGGGCCAAATCTTGATTGCCAGACAACTGGGTTAGAACATTTCTGAAACACCAAGGCTTGTGGGGTGCCTATGGTCAGTCGTGATGAGTAACCTACCGATACTGGTTCTAGGAGGGAAAAACCACAAACTGCTGATAGATTGTCAGGTGGCCAGGAGTCATCGATGTGAGAGGTCAATTAAGGCTACTCCATCTACTACGAACCAACAGAAGGGCTACTGTGGCACAAATCAGATAGTTTTAATGATGATTATTTGTGTAATATGTCATGACACACACATATATGGTATTGCGTAACTGTAGACCAGTCGTATGCGCATGTTTACCCCTGTCTACTGTTGAAATCTCCTACAATAGGCATGTGAGCATCGGAACTGGATCTTGAATCAATGAAAGAAGGTCTCCTGGTCTGATGAATCCCTTTTTCTGTTGCATCATGTGGATAGCCAGATGTATGTGTATCATTCACCTTGGGAAGAGATGGCACCAAGATGCACTATGGGAAGAAAATAAACCGGTGGAGGGAGTGTGATGCTTTGGGCGAAATTTGCTGGAAAATCCTGTGTATGGACATACTTGTGGATGTTAATTTGCTGTGTACCACCTACCTACATATCATTGCAGACTAAGTACACTTTTCATAGCAACAGTATTCCCAAATGAAAGTAGCATCTTTCAGCGGAATAATGTGTCCTCCTACAATAAATATGAATTTTTAAGGAGTGGTTTGAGGAACGTGATGAGAGTTCAGACTGTTGCTTTGACCTCCACATTCCCCAAATCTCAATCCAATTGGGATGTTTTGGAGAAAAAAAGTCTGATGTGCAGCATCTTGACCTTGCAACTTACAGGAATAAGAGGACCTATTGCTAATGTCATGATGCAATATACCATAGAACACCTTGAGAGGTCTTGTTGAACACAACTAGACCATGGAGCAATGAAAAAAGGTGGCCTGGTCTGATGAGTTCTGTAGACTGCCAGTTGCATAAGTATTGCTTCCCTGGGAAAGAGATGTCTGCAGAATGCACTATGAGAAGAAGGCATGCTATAGACAATGTTGTCCTGGCATTCATTTGAATGTTACTTTAACATGTACTACCTAACTACAGATTGTTGCAGATCACATACACCACTTCATGGCACCGGTATTCCCTAATGGCAGTGGCCTCTTCCAACAGGATAATGTACCTTACCACACTGCAAACATTGTTCAGGAATGGTTTGAGTAACATGTCAAAGAGTTCAAAGTGTTGACTTGGCCTCAAAATTCCCTTGATCTTAATCCGATTAAACATCTGTGGGATGTGCTAGAAAAAACAAACAAAAAAAAACCGTCTGATTCACAAAGGCCCAACCTTGCAACTTACAGGACTTGAAAGATCTACTGCTAAGGTCTTGGTGCCAGATACCACAGGACACCAGAGGACATGTGCTGTTTTGGTAGCACGAGGGAGTCGTACACAATATTAGGCAGGTGATTTTAATGTTGTGGCTGATCAGAGTATATACATATGGTATATCATTCAAAGAGAATCCTTTGAACAATGAAATCATCTTACAATTCTTCAGTGGGATCTTTGAAAATTGTATGTTTATCTTTGGAGGAGTCAGAGGCATTTCTGTCTGGCATGTGCCAGATGGGATGTCCAAACAGGCGGAGTGGTGGCTCTGAGGCTAGGGATCTGCACTGGCAATCGGAAGGTTGCCGGTTCGAATCCTGTAAATGCCAATAGGGACTCTGCTCTGTTGGGCCCTTGAGCAAGGCCCTTAACCTGCAATTGCTGAGCGCTTTGAGTAGTGAGAAAAGCGCTATATAAATGCAAAGAATGAAAGAATGAATGAACTTCATCTGTGCATTTTATCAGGCTTCTGTTTTCAGTAACATTTAACCATTCTTTTTATACTTTTTTTTAACATTGTTTGGTTCTAAAAGTAAGAATATTCATTTTTATAAACATTAACAAGTATGGAATCTATTCTTTGCTAATACAGTGAAACCTTTTTTTAGTAATACTGTAGCCTCTGACCCTCTCCTGAAAATCTATAAAGAAGGAGCAGATGAGCACCGGTTAAGTGTTAATAGCATTTTTGAGCTTCTCCATTTGTCTCTATCCACCCGCCACTCCTCTTACAATGCATAAAATTGTTTTTGAACACATATGGCTTAGGCTTTCCTCAGACCAATTCAGCATTTTTTTTTTGTTTATTTGCTTGACAAGCTACATGATTAACCTTACTTCTGTGAAGCTGGAACAGTACACTTGTTTCAATCACTGTCTTTCTTCAAAGTCCCTCTTAACAGTCATTACATTAAAACAGATGCCATGGACAATTCTTCAGCTATTTGCAAATTTTACTTATGTACTGGAATACATTATATTGCTTTTATGTATGTGTAGTAAACATAAGCACATTTAAATAAAATCAGGCTCAGAGATCACAGCATTACATTGATCACTAGTGCTTTTTTCATCTCTGGTTACAAAGTAAAAGAATATGATGAGGAAACCACTCTGCAATCCGCAAACTCAAATATTGACAATGGTAGCTTATAAAGAATTGGTGAAGAATGCTGATTGTAAATATGGGCAGTTGTGACTAAATGGCCTCAGTTGACAGTAGCAAGATTTTTCTGTTTAATAGTAAATGTATAAAACAAAGTTTCCAGACCAGGTTTTTCAACAAAGGGGAAACGCTTTAGCTTGTAAGTGAGAAAAATAATTGAAAAATTATCTTGGCTGGGTATTCTCCAGACCATCTGAGCTCTCCTCCACATTAATCACAGACTGGGAATCTTACCTCTGAATCCACTAATTCTTGGTCATGCTGTAAACTAATACATGATATGTATAAACTTAAATATATGAAATAAAAAAAAGATCAGCTTTTTACAAGTAATGCACCATGCACTAAAATGAGGGGCACATTCTTACTCTTAGTCTATTACCATTTTTTTCCTGCAGTGCTGAAATTCAGTGACTTTCTCCATTGTGATGGATACAGATTGCTTCAAAAATATTTATGTAATTAAATGGAGTATTTGAGAAAAATTATATTTATCCAAGACAGATTGTTGAGAGATTATTTTTGTGTTTCTTTTTTTAAATTTTCTCAAGGGAACAAAACTTCCTGCTACATGACTGTTCATTGTCCTTTTTGTTGTGGCCAATTACTATTTTAATGTTTTAAAGTCCTTCGTATAAGAAACAAGCAAGACTTCCTTGCCAGTGTTCTAAATTCACTTAAACGTTTATTTCAAATAATGAGCCTTTGAATGTTCTTGAGTAAGGAGGAAACAGAGAAAATGAATCTGGAAAGGTACCTTAATGTGACCTAAAAAAGAATGCAGCATGTTGCTGCCAAAGAAGTGATTCATAAATAGTTGGTTGACATGCTGTAGTTAGTTTTCATGAATAGGCAAAAAAAATTATATTTCTTAACTTAGGGACAATTGGCCTGCTCGTAAGGGTCATGGATCGCAGCTGTGTTTTATATCACAGCGAACAAAAAGCCATAACTGGACCAGTGACAAATGTTGTTCATTGCATTTTAGGGTGCTGTTCAATTTTATATTACAGGCAGATTTATTGATACTATATGAAGCCAACCATCTGGTATGCTGGTAGGCTGTATGACTGAGCCAATAGAGCTAAATCTTAAAGATTTACCTGTGTAAAAGGAAAGACCTATGTTGTGTGGTAAATTACCAATGATGCTGTTTATACTTACTATAAAAAACAAAAAAGACTGGATGAAAGCAATAATATAGTATCATCAGCCAATACTGAAAATCACCTGCTGTTCAATTTCCTGAACCAGCTTTTTAGGCTTTTTGAAGGTTTGCTGTCAACCTTCCCATCAACATTGGAAACAAGAGTCTATGCATGCAAAAATATAAGTCTGAAAATTAGCTCATAGCTTTCAGACTTTTAAGCTTGGTTACTTAATGTATACAAATTGTCCAATGTTTCATATAGGTACCTTTTAAAAGCTGTTGGATTTTTTTGTTTCAGCTATAGGGCTTTGTTTTGGTTTACTATGTCCATAACCCTGAAAGAATACTTCATGATTTCCATCTCAACACCACTTCCACTCAAACTGTTTTTGAGTTTGTGCATTACTAATTATTTAATAGAATTTTGCTTGATCTATTTAATCATTACCTTGGAAAATTCTGAAAATCCAGATCAGGTCCCCTAAGTAGCCCCCAATTCTATATGATATCTAAAGAGTCCAATTCTATTAGGCAGTCAGAGTAAAATAAGTAATTTTGTCTAAGGACACATTTAGATGTTTTTTGGGTGATCGTGTCTTTTTTTTGTAGCATAGTAGCCTACATGTAGCAAAATTACTACTGTGACCACTAGGGGAAGACCCAGAGCCCCCAGGCACAACCACTTCAAACACAGTTCCAACATCCATTCATCCATTTTCCAACTCGTTGAATCTGAACACAGGGTCACGGGGGGTCTGCTGGAGCCAATCCCCACCAACACAGGGCGCAAGGCAAGGAACCAATCCCGGGCAGGGTGCCAACCCACCACAGGTTCCAACATAAAATATCATTTTTTTATTAGATAACAATAGCTTGTTAGGCTCAATCCAACAAAATACACCATGATAAATGCTTTCCCTTCTCCTTCACCCTTCCTTAGTGAGCATCGTCTGTCTCCTCCTGACTTGCTGACTCCCTGAGTGAAGTAATGTATATTGTTTTATATTGAACCTGGGAGTACTTCTGGTGCTACGTGCTTGTATGTCAGAATGACTTCCGGTTTATGCAGAAAGCAGGGAGAGCATCCCCGGCAGTGACCTCTCGAGGCACCCAAGGATCCTGACAGGACTGCGTTTCCAAGTCACAGCCAACCGTGTGGATGTCGAAACTGGGACCAGTTCAGAGGGAAACTTCCACCTCTCATATGGAGTAATTAATTGTCTTTGACTTCCAGCCTCACCCCATCTGTCCACTATTCTATCATCCCAACTGGGACAGCAATCAAAAACCATTTGGGTCAAGTTACACCTCCATTCATTCTGTCCCTCCATTGCAGCCTCCATGCTTGGCAACACATCATCTTCCATCCCAGTTGGTATGCCTGTCTATCCTCTATAGCAGGAGTAGGCAACGTCGGTCCTGGAGTGCCACAGTATGTGCAGGTTTTTGTTCCAACCCAGTTCCTTAACGAGAAATCAATTATTGCTGATGAAGCACATATTGCTTAAGTGACATTTTAATGCTTCATTTTAGTGGTCTTGCTTGTTAAGGTTCTCCAACCTTAATTGCTTATTTCAATCTTAAACTGCTGCATTCAGTGTTTTAATTGCTCCTTATTAGCAATAAGATGTAAAAGACAAAGCAGCCAGCAGTTCTCCAGCTAGCTTTTTTCCAATTACATCTGTGTGTGTTCATCATGCACGGTTTGATTTAATAAAACACTTAATAGAAAAATGTGACAGACTGAAAATGATCTGTTTTAGGCTTCAAATCATTTGGATGATATCCTTGGAAAGGAAAAAAATCTGCGATATAAAAGCCTTACATTGCACAGACTAACAAGCCATAAAATTAAATAAGGTCTGAGATTGGCAATGATTGGTTTCTAATTAAGCAATTGGGTTGAATGAAAACCTGTAGCCACTGCGGCTCACCAGGACCGACATTGCCTACCCCTGTTTTACATCTTATTGCTAATAAGGAGCAATTAAAACACTGAATGCAGCAGTTTAAGATTGAAATAAGCAATTAAGGTTGGAGAACCTTAACAAGCGAAACCAGTAAAATGAAGCATTAACATGTCACTTAAGCAATATGTGCTTCATCAGCAATAATTGAGTTCTCGTTAAGGAACTGGGTTGGAACAAAAACCTGCACATACTGTGGCACTCCAGGACTGACGTTGCCTACCCCTGCTCTATAGCACATGACACTACATTGTACTGCCTCAGCATAGGATATTATGGCAGGAGGAATTTTATATATGATGTTCACATACACTTATACAGAGAATAAGATGGTCTGTTTAACCTGATATGGTCAGCATCATGTGACTGTAGGACAAAATGTGAGTACACAGGGAAAACTTACATTGACGTGAAGTGAATACTTAAACTCCATTCTGATACTTACCTGGTCTCTGCAGTGGTGTGTCAGTAGCTTTTAGCACTGCACCAGTGTGCCACCTTAGTACTGTACCTAAATTAATCAATAAGAAAAATGGGCCCTGAGGTCTTATTCAAAGCAATTTCTTAGTTCACATCCATTACTCTGTCCCTCAGGATACAGAAAAGAAAAAGACAACTACTGGTTGACAGAAGATAAAATTTCTTTTCTACATTAAGGATTAAGGTTTCCTGACTATTAGATGTGCAGCTTCATATACTTTCAAAAAGTCATAAATCTACCTCTCACCATCTTTCTCTGGACACTCCTCCTGCATGTTTGGCCCTTTTCCCTCCAGGTAAGTGAAAAGAGGTAGTGCACTTATGTTACATTCCATTATTGTCTGACCCCATGGCTTCCCATTTTTTACATTCCTTTTTGATCAGATAGGCTTAGTGACACCAGTTTGTCATAACCATGTCTTCGCGTTTCAACTTTTTGTTTTTTCCTGGAAGAATAATATTATTTGGGTTCAGTCCATATTTGGTCAGATGAGACCTCTGCCTAATGAGCAGTTAACCATGAGTTCCAAAAATGGAGTTGTGATTTTCCAGCATACTCTGTGCTAGGTTGACCTTATATCAGTTTTTTTTTTTTGCTTTATTCAAAGCCAAACTTTAATATATTTTCAAAAATATGAACCTGTTGTGCCAGACTTTTGTGTCTGCTGCTGCTGATACTAGACAGGTACTAGACAGAATAAATTGATGGGTGGATGAATTAAATTTATTAGACAGCACAGTTGTTAACACCGGTTTTTCACAAAGACCTAGGCTCAGATCCCAGCTTGGTCACTGCTAGTAGTGTTCAATTTCTTCGTGACCATGTGGGTTTGCCGCATATACTCTGGTTTCCTGCCACATCTCCAAGCTGTGCATCTTGGGTAATCTGCCAATGCTAAACAGGCCATGTGTGAATGAGTGTGAGTATGCCATTTGATCGATTCGCTTCTCTATTAGGAGTGGTGAATGCCTTTCACTCTGTTTTGGGATGGAGTCTAACTTCCTGTGGCCGTGTAAAAGAATAAGCAGATTAAAAAAATAATGGCCTTTTTTTTTTTTCTTTTGAAACATTACATCATTTTGTGGTGTGAGTGGCATGTTGCCACAGTGGTTATAGCATTTTTGTTTTATTTATCCAGCTGCCTGTGTGGAATCTGCATGTTCTCTTTGTTTCTACATGAGTTTTACACTTGCATCAGAAAAGATATGGAAGTTGGCTGTTTGGCATTTCTAAATTGAGTACAAGTGTGGCAGTCCTGTGATAGACTGACATCTTTTTTTTTCTCTGACATTTTTTGCATCCGGCGCCGCCGTGAGTGGCAGCCTTTTCAGCAGCTCCGTGTATGACTGTATATGTATGTGTACTTTTCTACTTTTATTTTTCTATTTTTATTTATTGATCACTCCTACCACTTTATTTTATGTGGATTCCTTCCCTGGACACACTTACTTTTACAACGTGGGCATGGATTTTAACACGCCAAGACTCGCCTATTCAAGTACTCAACTTCGGGCGCTGAGAACAAATGCCAGTGCCGGTGTGGTTCCATATTTACCCGACGAGGTAAGAAGGCGGTATCGTGGCAGCAGAGCCGGCACTAAGCTAAAAAAGAAGCGGCTTGCGAGAAAGTGGCGTTTCAAGCCTTCGGTGCCTTCTGTGATTCTGGGGAATGTAAACTCAATCTCAAATAAGATCGACGAACTGGCTGCGCTGGTGAAAAATGTAAGGACCTACAGAGAATGCAGTTTGTTGTGTTTCTGCGAAACGTGGCTAAATAACACCATCCCAGATGCCAACGTGGAGCTACCCGGGTTTAGCACAGTTAGAGCGGACAGAGATGCAAGTACCTGTGGTAAGCACAAAGGAGGAGGACTCGCTCTCTATGTTAATACACGGTGGTGTCACTCTGGACATGTTAACGTCAAAATCTCCACTTGCTGCAGGGATATCGAACTGTTGGCCGTAAGTTTACGTCCCTACTATTTGCCCAGAGAGTTTGGACATGTCATTGTTGTTATTGTATACATTCCTCCTCGGGCAGACGTGGAGTCAGCGAGTGACATCATCCATTCCGCTGTTGCTAAGTTACAAACGCAGCACCCTGAGGCGCTTGTGCTAATCGCTGGAGACTTTAACCATGTGACGCTGGACAAAACATTGCCTGCATTCTCCCAGTATGTGGACTGTAACACCCGGGGAAATAAGACTATTGATTTACTGTATGCAAACGTTAAAGACGCATACAGCGCCACCCCGCTGCCTGCGCTTGGGAAAGGAGATCATAACCTGGTTCAGCTTCAGCCTCACTATAAATCAAAAGTTAGAGTCCTACCTGTAACCACACGATCATTCAGGAAGTGGACCCCGGAGGCTGAGAATACTCTGAGAGAACTTTTTGGAACTACAGACTGGGATATCCTGCAGGGATCTCATAATGAGAACATTGAGGAAGTTGTTGACTGCACTACTGATTACATCAACTTCTGTATGGACATTGTAGTTCCAGTAAGAACAGTACGCTGCTATGCTAACAACAAGCCATGGATTACAAGTGACATCAAGGGCCTTTTGAATCAGAAGAAAAGGGCTCTTAAAGACGGTGATCAGCATGAGCTCAAGCGCGTGCAGAAGGAACTCCGAGTCCAACTCAGGGCGGCGAAGGAGCAGTACAGGAGAAAGCTGGAGCAGAAGTTGCAGAATAACAGCATGAAGGAAGTGTGGGATGGGATGAAGCTCGAAGCGGGGTACCACCATTGAGAGAGACGTGAAGAGAGCAAACCAAATGAACAACTTTTTTAACAGGTTTGACCACCCTAACCCACTCTCACTCTCACCTCGGAGTACTGCACCCTCCACACATCCTTCTGCTGATACCAGCATAGGAAAAACATCCCCACCCATAATAACAACAGCGCAAGTGAGCAGAGAGCTGAGGAGACTTCGTGCCAGCAAAGCAGCGGGTCCAGATGGAGTATCGCCACGACTGCTGAAGGTCTGTGCATCGGAGCTGGGGGGTCCTCTACAGCGCATCTTCAACCTGAGCCTGGAACAGGGGAGAGTCCCGAGGCTTTGGAAAACATCTTGTATCACCCCAGTCCCAAAGGTATCACGTCCTAGTGAGCTGAATGACTTTCGGCCTGTTGCTCTGACATCACATGTGATGAAGACCATGGAGAGGCTGCTGCTTCACCACCTTAGGCCACAGGTTCAACACGCCCTTGACCCTCTGCAGTTTGCATATCAGGAGAAGGTGGGAGCGGAAGATGCCATCATCTATATGCTACACCGATCCCTCTCGCACTTGGACAGAGGCAGTGGTGCTGTAAGAATTATGTTTCTAGACTTCTCTAGCGCCTTCAACACAATCCAACCTCTGCTCCTTAGGGACAAGCTGACAGAGATGGGATTAGATTCATACCTAGTGGCATGGATCGTGGACTATCTTAAAGACAGACCTCAGTATGTGCGTCTTGGGAACTGCACGTCTGACATTGTGGTCAGCAACACAGGAGCGCCACAAGGGACTGTACTTTCTCCGGTCCTGTTCAGCCTATATACATCGGACTTCCAATACAACTCGGAGTCCTGCCATGTGCAAAAGTTCGCTGATGACACTGCTATCGTGGGCTGTATCAGGAATGGGCTGGAGGAGGAGTATAGGGACCTAATCAATGACTTTGTTAAACGGTCCGACTCAAACCACCTACACCTGAACACCAGCAAAACCAAGGAGCTGGTGGTGGATTTTAGGAGGCCCAGACCCCTCATAGACCCAGTGATCATCAAAGGTGACTGTGTGCAGATGGTGCAGACCTATAAATATCTGGGAGTGCAGCTGGATGATAAATTAGACTGGACTGCCAATACTGATGCGCTGTGCAAGAAAGGACAAAGCCGGTTATACTTCCTTAGAAGGCTGGCTTCCTTCAACATCTGCAATAAGATGCTGCAGATGTTCTATCAAACAGTTGTGGCGAGCGCCCTCTTCTACGCAGTGGTGTGCTGGGGAGGCAGCATTAAGAGGAAAGACGCCTCACGCCTGGACAAACTGGTGAGGAAGGCAGGCTCTATTGTTGGCATGGAGCTGGACAGTTTAACATCTGTGGCAGAGCGAAGGGCGCTCAGCAGGCTCCTATCAATTATGGAGGATCCACTGCATCCACTAAATAATGTCATCTCCAGACAGAAGAGCAGCTTCAGCGACAGACTGCTGTCACTGTCCTGCTCCACAGACAGATTGAGGAGATCGTTCCTCCCCCAAACTATGCGACTCTTTAATTCCACCAGGGGGGGTAAACGTTAATATTTAACATTATACATAGTTATTGTCTGTTTTTTTCACCTGTATTATTATCATTCTTTAATTTAATATTATTTATTGTATCAGTATGCTGCTGCTGAAGAATGTGAATTTCCCATTGGGATTAATAAAGTATCTATCTATCTATCTATCTATCTATCTATCTATCTCTCTCTCTCTCTCTCTCTCTCTCTCTCTCTCTCTCTCTCTCTCTCTCTCTCTCTCTCTCTCTCTCTCTCTCTCTCTCTCTCTCTCTCTCTCTCTCTCTCTCTCTCTCTCTCTCTCTCTCTCCTCTAGGACAGCCTCCTGCCTTGTACCCATTACTGCCTGGAAACTCTGAAATTGATAAAGTATGTTTGAGAATGTGATTTTTTTTTTTTTGGACTTCTTAAGGATATCAACATAAAATGAAGTGGCAAATACAGTTGCCTCTATAATGTTTGGCACAAAGACACATTTTCCTTGAAGCAAAGAGGTCAATAAAGGAAGAATATGTCTTTGTCACAAACATTGTGAAGGGCACTGTATAAGCACTGTATGGTTAAACAGAGTTCATTGACAGTAGATGAAAAGCAATTTAAAAGAGAATGCCTGCATCAAAATAAAGTGATTTCAGTGCCAGCATGGAAGCTCATTACACAGTTTCCCCATCTTCCCACTGTAAATGAGCTTACTAAAGTCATATTGGAAAAACAGAAAAAGTGGCAAGCTACTGAGCATGAGTAACACAACCATTCTGATATGTGTACAAGGCACAATTTACCCTTGCAGGCGGTCCATCAAAATATGTGCTGCTTCATCATAACATATTAACTCTTGTTCCACCTTTGTACCGTGATGATCACTAACTCATGGGATTCAGGATGGCCTTAATTTTTGTGCATTTTGCTCAAACCTCTTTTTTTGGTGTCATTTCAACTTAATGTATTATTTGTGCCAGCAGGGTGTTGTACTTTCTTTCCATCCCATTTAAGTACCCGCAATTGCTGAAATTTGATTACTGTTTTATCCTGTCTGTACAGTAGACCAATCCCTGACTTGCTCTTTGCTCTCCCTTTATTTATTTTCTAATGTTACAAGTGGAGATTACTTTGTTCACTAGAGAGTATCTGATTATCTCATGGAACACATCTGGTATGCAGATATTGAGACAATACAGGGGGAGGCGTGGACTATATGTGCTGCACTCCTGTAATGGATATAAATTAGTGGTAGCACTAATCTGAAGTACTCATTTACTTGATTAGTGCTGTTTTTTATTGCAGCCTATGTGTTAATTTACTAAAACCCTGTATTTAGCCATAAGTATATAGCTGTAACCCGAAAGGATTGCAGCAGTGGGAAATATTTAAGCAGCTGCCTTTCAGGAGAAGCTTGCTGACTCATTCAATTGAAATGTAATTCAGTGGAAATTTGCAGAGCTCTTTGGCAGAATATCAAACTGATATCCCCTCCCTTCCCTGTGCAAAGGCAGGATGTGGCTAAAATAAATGAAGAAAAGAAAGTTGGCAGGGGGCAGCTGTACAGGCATTCTCTACAGATTGCTTATTAGAGAGAGGAGTGGACTGGTGACCTGGGTTTGCCACATCTGCCTCAGACTGAGACACTGGCAGCTCCATTATTGTCATATGATAAGAGCTATCCGCCTCACAGCCGTCTCTGACAGTTACGTGATTAAGTTATTATGAGAATTACAGTAAATGCCTGCTTTTCAGAAAAGCTTCCCTGTGTTTAAAAGAATTAAGCCATGCAACCCGTTATTCAAAAAGATGTCAGGGCTTTCCTTTTTCCCCTCTAGATTAACTGTTTACTTTTGGGTTCAACACATAAGGGAAGGGTCAGTTTATGAATCTATGCATCTGAGAAAGTTTGGTTCATGCTATGGTATTGTGATGTACACTATTCAGTGGTAAACATTTTTCTGGCCAGTGTTATACAATACATTAATTGCTGTCTTGTTTCGAAGATCTTTAAATATACAGTATGTGCAAAGTGCTACTAGTGACTGAGTTCCAAGCTGCTAGTTGCAGCACTCTGATAATGGAACTAGAATCTGCCTGCAGAGTTCATTGAAACAGAAAAACGTGTCTAAAGCCGTGGACCTCATGTAACTAGTCAGAGATGGGCGATGCCATGATATGTGACATAAACCATCTTTATGATGTCCTTTTGGTGGTATAATATTGGGAACATGCCATCTTTGTAATATGCTTTGACTCATAAAAATGTTGGCCCATTCAGTATATTTAAGGCCATAGAAATATTTCAGCAATCTGTCATTTACAGTTTCTCAAGAGGCCTTAAATGTAAAAAAAACACCCACAGTGCCATATTGTCGAGAAGTGTCGAGGTGCTGAAGATCCCGGCTATACTGCCAGCGAACTAAGCACTGAAGATTTTGCAAACAGACGAGGAAGTGAATGTAGGCTGAGACAGAATCGAGTTGAAATCTGTTGCCAAACTCAAAATGCTAAACAGGGAATCGTATTCAAGATGGATTGCTCATACTGTAATTTCAATACAAATAGCATAAAGAATACCAGTTTCTATCCAAATCTTGGATAATTAGACTCCCATCCTATTTAAAACGTTGTGCCAATGACATCCAGTGGCAACTAGGAGCTGCGTCTTTACAACAGGCACCCAGAAATGATGATGCCAACAAAGAAAACCTCATGGCGTTATGGTAGCACATAATGGCAATAATTTAAAAAGGATACTTTAATTGAGATGCAGTAAATGGACAAAACATATAACTGTAGTGTAAATGTTCCCCAATGTTAGAAACCCCATAGTTTGTGCAGGAATTATTTTTAAAAATATTGTAATATTAACAATTTCTTTTTTAAGTTATCTGACTCATAGCGCATGTGCCTTTTCACAAGCAGGGTGTATAGTGCCTTTCAAATGGTGAGATACAGCACAAATTATCTAAAAGGTAAGATTAGATCCACAGAAGCTCTTCTGACTGGTTTACTTTGTGGTTAGAAGTGGAGGCATTGCGATGTAGTGTATTGCAGTAACGGTGCAAGTTTTCTGCAGTGCGGTGTGAGACATGCCCAGACACCATCAGACTGAGGCCACATCTTTATAAAAAAGCACATGTTTATTGAATACAACACAGTCCCACACAGCACACAGTCCTTCCTGGCACTTACCACCTTGCATACGGGCCGCCTTTCCTCTCTCCACGGGAGCCTCGTCCTGCTCCCACTCCCGACTCTAGCTCCCTGATTGTAGGGAGACGGACCCTTTTATTCTCACCCGGATGTGCTCCAGGTGCTTGATGATGTTCTTCCATCTTCCCGGGTGTGGCGGAAGTGCACCCCCTGGCGGTGGCCACAGGCCCCAATGGGCTTGAGCCTCCTTTCTCCTCTCCTGTGGTCCTCTCCCGATCCAGCGCGGTTGCCCCCTCGTGGCCCGGAGGACGAATACACCACCTCCCAGTCCTTCCAGGCGTCCTGGCTGGGTCTGTCCCCAAGTCTCCTGTGACAGCGGTTATGTGAAGACGGCCACCATGGAAATGCCGGAACAGTTCAATGAATGTTAAAATTCTACCTGAAAAACTTTAATACTCACATATGATTGTTGGTGTGCAGTCTGGCTTTCTGGGGCTGATTTAAAACATTATATTGATCTTTATATATGTTATATTTTTGAGATAGCTTGCTGGTATAGACGTCAACACTGTTCCTTCACAGCTTGAGAAGACTGGTTTAGATACCGGGCTTGGTCAAGGCCCCTGCAGAGTTTTCCTGTTTGCATGAGTCTCCATGGATCTTCCTCCCAAATCTCCAAAGACATGCATGTTAGGTAAACTGACAACTGTTGAGTATAAGTGTGTCTCATGACCCATCGGCACCTAGTACTGCCAGGATTATTGGTGCTGAGATATAAAATGGTTTGTCCAAATGGTAACAAGCAGAGCCTCATTATAATGAATACAATTAGCAAGGAGAAAAGGAAAATGGAAAAGCAAAAACTCTAGCTGTCAGCATTCCTTAAATAGAGATGGCCACATTGTTTTTTGATATAAACAAAATAGAAATTTGGCTGACCTACAGTTGTTCAACAGGCCAAACACTGTTGGTACCCCTCCAGAGGATCCTAAAATATTATGCTGTAAGAGGGCACAGTTGTATTTTAACATGACTATTTGGTACTTTGTGAGTCACAGTGGACACTAAATATTCCTAACCATTTCTCATTCCAAGGCCAAGAGCAGTAGGTGGTCACCACAGGAGTAGTAAAGTGCTACAGCAGGATACCATGAATGAAAGGGCAGTAAATGGACAGTCTACACATGTTTTCTCCAAACAAAAAAGAAACATAAACTAGAAAATGTGCTGAAAACTGTTTTAATTTATAGCAAAAAATGTTATAGTTGTAGGGATTTACCCACTGAAGTAAGCTGGACCAGTTAAACTTAATCTATAGTATATTGTTGATTCAATTATAGGATGAGACTTAAATCCTTGAAGATTGCTCAGATGCACATTAAACAATGTACAAATCACATTGCTCTTGCTACATACATTCTTAAGTTAATTAGCATTCTGTTAATTTCTGTACACGTAAAAAATTAATATAATACAGGCATACCCTGAATTACAGACAACCACTTTGCGAAAATTTGGATATACGACAAATACTCTTTCTTGAATTATTTCTGAAGATCATGTCAGCAGAGATATTCAGCTATGTTCCACAGAAATGTTTATCATGGTTTTGGAGAGAGGGGATGTGTTGAATGTTGGTTGGACATGGAAGTAAGAATTTCACTGTACTGTGCATATGTAACTCTACTTCTTCTACTACTACTACTACTACTACTACTACTGCCAACACCTGATCATCCTTGCTGTCATTCCAAGTATTACGTAACATGGTTGGATGTTTTAGGTGGCACTTGATATTTGTCACACACCATCACAGTCTCGGTCATTCTCACATTAGGTGCTATATTTGGTCTGCTTGACACATATGTGGCTTAGGTGTCGTCTTGAGCATCGTGATTCCAAAAACGATGATAAATTAGTTACACTAGAAAGGAAGATCGAAAGGCTGCTTAATGTGAAAGTGGGAATGATAAAGTGTAGGTATATAAACTGTATTTATTAAAGTGATAATATCAATTTTAATGTCTTTTGGTGTTTATTTTTTAACAGGAATGGGGGTAATTTTTTGAGGACAGGTAAAAACTCTACTTAAAGTAAGGGTAATTATGTATTGGCCTGTGTAACAAGGTGCTATATAGACACCCGATCTGACATAGACTGACAACGGAGGCACATTAAACTAAACAACAAAGATTTATTTTTTTCGTCTGTGGGTTGCGCCTTCCTTGTACCCACAGACACAACACAGTCCCAGAAGCACACAAAACAAAAAGCAAAGCACCAACAAAACATCAAATCTTCCTTCTCCACCACTCCTCCCAGCAAGTGTTGCCCTCCTCCTCCTCCCGACTCTGGCTCCTGGAGTGGTGTCTGCCGGCTTCTTTTATAGCCCACCCGGAAGTGCTTCAGGTGATAATTGACTTAATTAAGGCTGCACTTCCGTGTGTGGCTGTGTTACAGCCCACATGGGCTCAGGAAATCGTGCAGCTCCCCCTGGCGGTGGCCACGGAGCCCAACAGGGATGAGCTCCGGTGTAGCACAATTGTGGCCCCGATGCAACCCAGGGGGGCTGCCACCAAGTGTTCTGGGGGACATAGTGTGCATCCCATGGCTGCTCCCCCGGATCCAGTGTCAAAAGGGTGTCCACCACACCTGTATATCTTTAGAAATTAATCATATCTGTGTTATGTCTTTCATTATCATGGAATCCAGTATTGTGGTTGGTCGGGCCCTAATCCGGCCTGGATGCCTTGTTAATAGAAGGACCAGGCAGAGAACAGATATAGTGGATTGCCTCCTCCACTACACTAGATGGCATCACCCCTGAGTTGCAGTGGTATGTTGGATTCCCACAGGGCTCCATGGGAGGTGGAGCTTGGCACAGGTCCCAGGAGTACTGCCAGGGGATTCTGCAGGGGCTGCAGAGCCCTACTACATTGGGCTTCCACCTCACCAGGAAGTATTTCCTTGTCATGCTATCAGGCCACTGTAAGTTTCCCCCGTGTGTGGCATAAATGGAGCCGGCTGCCACTGCTCCAGGAGCCGGGAGGAAGAGGGATGAAGTTTTCCATTGGAGGAGTAGAGGCGGTCTCAGACAGACAGACAGTGAAAAAAAGAAGAAAAATGCTGCATTGTGCTTGGAGCTGTGCTTGCTGTGTGGAGATGTGGTATTGCGGGTCCACAGCTCAGATTAAAAAGGCCAGTTTTTTTAAAATAGATAATCGCTGCACTTGCGGCTTAAAGAGGGGGCGTGATAGTGTGGCTGGAGCTGTTCCGGGGCGCATCCGTGATTGAAGCCAGGAACTGCTAATTGCCACACCTGAGCCACGTCCCCATAATAAATAGGAGAAGCGTGAGGCAGAAAGAGGAGAGGAGAATGGTAAAAGACTAGAGAGCGAGAGAGCAGAACTGGGGTAGTGTAAGAGAGTGGACCAGCCAGCCAGCTAAGTAAAAATAAGGTCAGCACAGTCGGGGGTCCCGGATAGAGCGAGCAATCGGCGCTAAAGGGACGGATCATGCCCACTGACTATGTGGAGGAATGGGTATGATCAAGGAGGAGTCCGCCCTAGGGATCTGAGGGATGACCACGTGTGCGAGAAGGATGGCGGAAGGACAACCGACCCTGAGCAGTCTACCAGACACCGGCAGAGGCAGCTAAGACGGGAGTCAGTAGAGAGAGGACCGTGGTGGCTGAAGTCCTGTTGGCTGAGTAAACCTTAGGAGAGCTGAAGAGGCTGGGAAGGAGCTGTGTCTGGCTGGTATAGCCCCAATGATTGCTGCTATTTTAATTTCATTTTAGCCTTTGTTTTAACCGTTTGGGATTTTATCTGTTTATGGATTATTTATTTATGGACATTTGAGTATTGCACTAATTTATTTGAACACTTTTGTTTTTGGTTTGTTTTAATAAAAGCACTTTGCACTTTTTTGTACCATCCCCTTGCTTTTTTGTGTCTCACTGATCAGCTCATCCAGTGACATTACTGAAGATGTTGGGTTCAAGACCTCCCAAAATGGAGATGGGAGCCTGGAGCAGAACCCACATCGTCACATAGGGGAACAGAAGAAAGGGATTTTTCCCCTTGTAAATAAAAGGTGTGTGTTGTGCAGAAATTCTGTTTGTCTCTGTCTGAGTCGGGTTTGGGGAGATGGTGCCCCCCCCGGTGGCCACACCGGCAATTAACTACTGTAAATGGACTGGGAGCTGTCAACTAAGTTTAAAGGATTCACATTATTTGTAAAATTTAAAATCATATATTTTAAATAAATCTTGTATAAGTGGGTAAAATGCTGTCTTGAGAAATCCAATTTGTCTTAGCTTGGCAAATGAACACTAGCAAAAGCAAAAAATGAAAACTAGTGTTCAATATTATTGCAAGTTTTTCGATATCTAATATAAAAAACCACCCATTCAGTTTCAGAAGCCGCTTAAACAATTTTAGGAATCTAGGAAACTGGAGTTGCCATTTAACCTAATTTGCAATTTTTAGCCAGTGGTAGATGCAAAGAGTACACACAAAAAGTGACACAAAAATGCAAGGAACATGCAGACTCTGGTCAAGTTAGGATTTGAACTCATGGTGCTTCTTGGCGTCAGTGCTCACTACCGCTTCTGTAATTCTGAGCATTATATGCACAAGTCTTCATTTGTTCAAGTGTGAGTATTTATGGTATTATTCTAAAATACTTTTCTCATCTTAATTGAAAAGATTTACATTTGCGTAGAATTTGACAGAGAAGCACAATTTCCTGAATTGCTGTTCATTGTAATGGCATTTTTCACTAGGTGCCTAATGCACTGTGGCAGATCCTCCACTTAATTAAAATGATTGCAAGCCCTCAGTATAAATAATGCAAAATTTGTTTAGTTTTTGTGGGAAGCCTAATTTGAACCCACTACAAACAGTCAATAAGATCGCTGTTCCCAGACTACTTGAGAATTGTTCTCTGAAACCAAATTGTTGTGGAGTTCCTTTGATCTAATTTTCAGTTTCTTTCATCCTGCAGGCAGTTCATTATTTGAAGACCTTCCAAGTTGGCTTTTAGAAAAGAAAAGTGGAAATTAAACACCCTTGGTTTAGGGAGCTGTACTGCAAATGTATTGATTTTCAAAGTCAAATGCAAGTAATTTGTTAGGGGTTTTATACTCCCGGGAAACGGGAACTGAATATTTTTGCCAGGTTTGGCATTACCTTTTCTGCTACCTGCCAACTAAGCCAGCTGAAATAGATATTAGAGCCCATTAAGCACAAACTGTCCAAGTCTCATTTTCTAATTTGTTAAGTACAACACACCAATGAGTGTGACGCTCCCTGCCTTATTCTTCTTTTGAATTGATTCCCTTAGGATTAATGGTAGTTAAAATTAAATGCTAGTTGTTAAAAAGTTGTTTCGTAGGACTTCTACTATGCTGTATCTATGTGACAGCTGTCTGAATCTTTGTAAAGAGAAGCAATTAAGCAAGAGCCAACTTATTACCTAATTTTGGCCAGCAAGCAGTTTCAATTTTTATGTTGTTTAAAACAAAATTCTTTCAAATGATCAATCTGACTTCATTTCTTTGCCCTTTTAGTAGTACAAATAATAAAGACAAAGCTGTGTTGGGTACTTAATGGGTAATTCAGATGTAAGTAGTAAGGTAAATTTGGAATATGTGGGTTTAGAATATGGATGGATGGGCAATGAATATGATCTCGGAGCACTTCACTTAAGTGCTACAAAGTTACTTTAACCAGATTTTCTGTACCCGTCTTGACTTCATCTCATGTTGACTGGGAGAAAAGCATTTATTCTTGCTTTTAATCATTTTTGTTTGTGAAGAGATCTGTTCACAACTCTTTTTTTCTAACAAATAATGAAATGTGCGCAGCACAATTACAATGCCTTGGAAGCAAATCCTGAGTAATGTACAGTTTGTTGAAATCAAACAAAGAAACTTAGCTATACTTCCTTTTAATTCACAATTGCACTAGAGTTTACTTTTATCTGCAAGACTTTTGTTACACTGTCCATTCATTAAATCGTGATTAAAAAAAATGGCAAAAGCTGTCTTGCAACAAGTCACATTCAAGACAAAGGATGGCAGCTTGAACTACATACGCTTGAAAGTCCTCCTTCTGCGCATTGAACCTTAAAATTTATGGAAATGAACAGGTTTTGCTTGTTGCAGTTTACTCAGGTTATTGTAAGTGTGACATACTGAGAAAAACATAAATTAACAGCATTTTACCAAATCTGAAATAAGCTCACCTGGAAAACCGTTACCTGTCGACCTCTTGTGTGTCTGTGAAGTGTCTGAAAAACACAAAAATTGCCTGAAGGCACTATCAGGATGCCGCTCCCGGTAAGCACATTTTACTTTTTGTCTTACCAAACACATTGATTGAAGCATAAAAATAATCTGTTTTGGTCTAACTTCCTTCTTTCACTTTTGTAAACTGAGCTCTTTATACTGATTTGTGCAAAGATCCACAGTCACTCCCAAAGTTCCACTTTCAGAGATGCTGCTGCCAACCAAATAAGTCTCTGCTAAAATCCGCTTTGCACAAACTTGTATTCTTAAAAAATGCATATGTGAGACAAAGGCAAGCCAGCAGCTAAAAATATATATATACATCAGCTCTGTAGAATATCTCTATTTGTATGGTAAATGCTTAATTATTTTTTTTGTATGACATAACATGGCAACATACTAAGCTTAAACCCGGCAACTGTGCTAACATCTTGTTATGACACCTTACTTGGGCTGGAATATTAGATTTTTCTAAGAGAAGCCTGTGAGCTGATTGTGCCCATGGCGTGGGTCAGATGCTGTCCGTGGGCTGTAATTTTCCAACACATGCTCTAGTGTTTAGAATTTGTCTGTATAAAGGATGGATTTCTCACAGCTTTTTGAAATATATGTCTTTGTTTTGTTCTTTTTAAATGTATATGCTTCTGTTCATGATCATCTAACATTGTGGATGCTTCTTTGCTAACGTTGTAGCAATAGGTTCTCCCAACTTATAGTTTATATGATGTCAAGCGTTTTTTGTTTCCTAAATTGTGCCCAGTGTTATGGGACATTACTTAACAACAGGTGGGTGAAGCAGCTGGTCCCAAAGATTAAACTGCTCCAACTACTACCTGGATAGTTTAGTATGTTCAGTATGTTAGGTGCTATTAGGTGGCCGGTTGAAATAGCCCTGTTGGTTATTTATGTAAAAACTGTAGGTTTCCAAACGTTTTTTATGTCCTGCTGAAGTTTGTCTTGAATGTATTTTTTTCAAATAAATGTTTGAGGGGTTTAAGCACCAATGATGAAACCTTAGTGTTTTAGGACAAGCCAAAAGAATAGTTATTCAGTCTGTTGCACATAAATAACAAGAGCCTTTCACCTTGGCTAAAACATTGATGCAAATTCCTAGCCTAAAGGTCCGAGCCAAGTCATAACTAAATCAGACCAATAAAGCATTATTTTTCGTTTTCATAATAACATTGCCAAAATGTTAATTACAATTTCTAAAAAATATTTAAATGAGTCATCATTTTTAAAGCAAAGCAGGCAAAAGCAAAATCGTTTCTTAGTGTTATGCTAAAATAACTCAATTGCCCCTTGCATCTTTGTGTGCTGCCAGCATGGCTAGCAATGGGTACTGTTGCATCAGCAACATGGCTGTGCTCATGAAAAACATTAATTTGGTTGTTATACATTTTTATTACTAACAGTAAAGATGAGTTTCTGATGATTAACAACAGTATAAATATGAAACAGAAAGTCCCATAAGTCTCCAGCAGCTGTTGGCTCTGAACATTGGTGCACAGCATGTAGTGAAACAGTACTTTATTACTGTTTTTTGCTTTTTGTCCATTTTATGGCTTTACTACTCTATAAAAAGTAAAGAGTGGCTAAGTAAAAAGATGTTATTCTTACAGTTTATTTATTGGAAGTTACACATCCATCAGTCCATGATCTAGTCCAGTTAGCAAGCACTGGACAACAGACAGGAAGCAACTGCGACAGGGCACATCCACCCACACATCCATACGAACAAGAGTCTGATTAGTGTTGCCAGTTCACTTAACCTAAATATCTTTGGCATAATGGAGAAAATCCACATTTACACAGGGAGAATAAGCAAACTCCATAAAGAGAGAGCTGGGATTCAGTCCTAGGACTCTGGAACTATGAGTCATTATAGCTAACAACTTGCCTCTCTTTCTGATTATCATAAAGTATATTTTCAGTATTCTATTTTATTTGAAAAAAAATAAAATTAAAGAAAAAAAATAGTGAATAAAAAAAAAAACTTTCAAGAAAAGTCAAGGCTACAAACAAGAGCCAGTCCCAGGAATTATTTTCCAGTTGCCTTTAAATAAATGGTCTTTCTTTCAGCGTCAAAGGCGTGTGTTGCAATGGACTTCTCATTCAGATAATTAGTTCCTGAACAGTGATTTTGTTTTGCTGCACAGAGATTCCACCCTCCAGAAAACCACTTTGTAATTCTAACCTTGGGTCACGACCTACAACTTGGAGCTGCTGTTGTTTATTATGTTACCCCTGCTTCGTCTAATCTCTGTTTGAGACAAGTAGGAAGCCGAATTGACATTGATCGGATATCCCACCTTGTGCATTTCTGATGGCAGCAAAGTTAAAAGTAAAAAGTTCGGAGGAGAAAAAAATGTTTGTTTTCAATGAAAATCTAGTCCAAGTAATTAAATGGCAACATGTTTGTGTGGAATGTGGCATCGAATTTAATGACAACCATGACAGACTTTCAATTTAAGCCTGCTTTTCTAGTCTACAGCGTTCTTCTCACTTACTGAACCAGTTGCCTCAATGTTGTCTAATTATCCTGTGTTATTTTTTACATAAACTAAAGTATTCATACTCAGTTTAAATGGTTTGGTTCCTGCTCGTTGCTGGGTGATAAGATTTAGTGCAGAGAAATATATTTTTGGTCATTGTAACTAAATAAAGTTGGGCAAGTGCGGGCCTGCACGTCCTGTCTGTGAAAACTATGTATGTCTGCTTGACTTTCTGTTAAAACTAGGGGGCTCCGCCCCCTGCTCGCTTCGCTCGCCAACCCCTGGTGATGGGAAATGACAAAGAACATGATGTATGAATGAGATATAGAATAGTGTGAAGGTGTAGATGATGCAAATAGAAAGCAAACAATAAAGTGTGTGGCACAGTGTAAAGGGTTATTGGAAAATTTCTTTGTACACGCCTTTTAAGTGTAAAAGGTAATTTCAGGTCAGAACTTGTAAGGTCAATGAAGATGGTCATCGTCGTGATCAGAGTCAACTTTGTCAGAGCTTAGAAAGAGTTGTGTCTCTCCAGGAAGTAATGCAATGACTTGGGTATTTATGTTTTCTACATTAATATTGTTTGGACATAATATAGTGCGTTGTGTTAAAAGGGGCATTTGGTCTAATGAGATTGCTGTTCCAAATATCTCTGTAACTAAGTCGTCGCAGAGAAAGGCTTGAGGAATTGTACTAATATCTGGGTGAGGTCTATCTGTATTGGTGAGTGTACCATCTCCCAGATGTAATAACCAATTGTTATGATCTGGATCTGGACATTGCATGGTTTGTACTAAGTGTATCTTTTGAAAGCAATGTCAATTGTCTGCGTATTTTAAGGTGCACTGAACAATAGCTGAGCGCATGGCATGTGGAACAATAGTTAAGCACTGTCTAAAATCTCCTCCTAATAAAAGTACCTTTCCTCCAAAGGGAATATTATTATTCATCAATGTTTGTAGAAGTTTATGAATGGTGTTGAGTAAGTGACTGGATGCCATTGTACATTCATCAATAATTAACAGTTTTGCAAGACGGATGTAATGTGCAGTGCCACTGTTCATGTTCATAGTGGATACCGATTTGTAGGATCTAATGCAGTTCATAAAGTTTCCACTTTCAGGTACATCGTTAGTTAGAAGGTTCTGTAGATATTCAGGATATGAATGTAAAGGAGGCAGTCTAATTTGACCCTTTTGACAACAACGTGTAAATTCATTACCTGTATTGTCAGTTGTTTCTTCAGGGAAGTTAAGTGAATGACAATGATTGCAAATGACATTCATTAATCCCAATGAATTTTCCTGAATAGTGGACTCATTATTGAACGCGTTGTCAGCTAACTGGCGCAAGTGTTTAGCAGGTGTCTGTCGTTGATGTCCGTGACGTGTATCTTTTGCTTGTGCCGTTTGAGAGGCGCGTTGTTGTATGTCCAGTATTGGGGACGTGTTGTTTTGGAGCTGTAATCGATTTGCCTGTGCTGTGTGAGAAGCCCGTTGTAGTCTACTGCGTGCATTGTTTGTATTGAGCCTTGCTCGTTTTTGTATGTGGGTCAGTTGAGCTTTCTCTTTTTGGAGCCTTGCCTGCTTGTTTTTCGGCATTCCAGATGCGTTTATTTATTTTGTCCCTTCGCTGCCGTTTACGTATGTCTGAGACGGGAGGTGTTTCGTTTTGAATCCGTGCCTGTTGCGATGCAGCACTTTGAGACGCGTGCTGTATGTGTGTACGTTCATTGTGTCTGTCCATATGTGCTGGTTTCTGTTAATGTGTTAGTTGAGCTTTGCGTTTTTGGAGCCGAGACATTTTTTCTTCCGGAGGTTCAGAAGCGCGTTGTATGCGCCGCCGTGTATTTTGTTTTTTCATGCGGGTTCGTGTGTTTAGTCCCGTTATCCGAGCCGTATCGTTTTGTACCTGTGATCGTGTATTCATGACTTGTTTGTTCTTCAGCGTGAGAAATATGGATAAGAAATAAGGAGGATCGCACTCACTGTTAATATGGAGCCTTTTCTGCAGTTGAATGGTTAATAGTGCTTCAGTATAAGGAGATCCACCTATGCTGCATAGTGTGATGGTGTTGAGATGACGTATGTTTAATACAGACGGTTCCTTCAGAAATGGGGCTTTGGGTGTCACTTCTTATTGATGTTAGTGTGTTTGTGGGTCTGAATCGTCGTCTTTGTGAACGTTTCGTGTGCCATGTCTGTAGTCTGTCCCGTTTCGTGTCTAATGGGCTTTGTGTGGCGGTCACGGCTTCTTTTTTTTGGTGTGCTAGGAGCTTGTTGAATCGTCCTCTTTGTGTGCGTCCCGTTTCGTGTGCAATGGGATTCGTGCGGCGCTGTGTGCTTTGCCGGCGTCTGAGGAGGGGGGGGGATGTTGCTTGGAGGGGGTGGTGGGATTGGTGGGGCGCGAGCGGCTTCTTTCGTCTGGGGGGGGGGGAATAATGCTTGGAGGGGATGGTGGGATTGGTGGGGCGCTAGCGGCCTCTTTTTTTTTTGTGTGCCAGGGGCTTGTTGAATCCTCCTCTTTGTGTGTGTCTCGTCCGTTGCTTGTAGGGGGGGGGGGGGGTGCTTGGAGGAGGGTGTGGGATTTGTGGGGCGCGAGCGGCTTCTTTTTTTTGTGTGCTAGTTTTGTGTGCAATGGGTTTCGTGCGGCGCTGTGTGCGTCGCCGGCGTTTGACTCCGTTTTTCTGTGCTGACTCCTTTTTCTGTGGTCGCAGCGCCTCATTTCTTTGACTCCTTTTTTCTGTGCTGACTCCTTTTGTCTGTGGTTGCGGCTCCTCATTTCTTGGGGCGCCTGCGCAGTACGTATTTCTTGGGGCGCCTGCGCAGTACGTCTTTTGCGGCCACGGCCCATGGCCGGATGTCCCTGCGTCCATCCGGTTTAACATTCTCGGTTAGTAATATGGATGCTGAATGATTTCAAGCTGGATTAAGAAAATGAAATGAATGTAAATACCACACTGGGTTTCCTGAAGTTGCAATTTTTAAAAATTAGTCCATCAATCTAACTACTTTATCGACTTTTTTGTGGTATGATCTCAGTAAGCTGGAGTCTGTCCAGTACACATTAAAACAGGAATAGGCCCAAAATGGAATAACAGACTACCACAGTAAATCCCTGCACAAAAGATCGGTCTATGAGCGCTTAAATGTGCATATTGCAGTCAAAATTCACTAGTAACCTGCCTAGGGATAGAATCAGACTTGTGACCAGTGCCACTGACAGAAGTTCTACGCCTCTCTCACAGGCAAGAGATTCTCTTTTGTGGCGCTCTTCTCAGGTTACATGTCTTCACTTGGATCTGTTGAATGTGAACTGTGGCCACTGGATAAAGAGTGCTGAGTGCTGCTAGTTAGTTTAGTTGAGCTAAAGGATCATCATAACCCCTGTCACTAGTTGGGCATCTGATTGCGATAGCGTCTGCTTGTTCATAGTCGCCTCACTCCAGTTCAGCTTTACCACACTTTTGCCCTTTCTACAGATGCCATGGTGTTGGATGATTATTTTTCCTTAAACCACTAATTTTCAGTCACAGACTACATTTACATTATCTTAAGCTATTCCCACACTGCTACATTTTCACTTAAAAAGGCACTTTGAAACAAAAACTGTCTTTGTCCACAAGCCTTTTCACACTGTTTGTGAAAATAGCTCCATACCACATTGAAACGACTGAAAACGCATGTCACGTAGACGTTCACCTAATTGGCATGTGTAGATTGGCGAAAAAAAATCTTTGAAGCATTGGTAGCGCCACAGGATTTACGTCAAAACTGTAGCGGCCAAAAATTTTTTTGCTTTTTGCGCATGTGTACATCATTCAAACTGTACAAAATTCAATATAAATGGATACAAGTAAGCTATGCAAGCACCATGGAAAGCAACCTCTTTATGTCCACTATGTGGAATATGGCTTTCTTCCATGAAGGATGACCAATAAGGGAATGTGTTATAAGCAGTATCCAATCAGGAATGGGTTACGTAATGAGCATGAACCAGTCAGAGTGTGATTAGTCTCTACGGTTTCATCCAACCACAATACAGTGTGAACGTAGCCTTAGAAAGTGACGACCACTTGTGTAGTTTGACATCTCCAGCAACTCATGCCAACTGGTTTGCGACTCGCCTTGCCAAAATCAAACATGCTTAAGTCATAGAGTATCTGTGTACATAAGAGCTGACAACCAAAGACAGCATACAGTACATGCATGAGGCATAAGGAACGTGAGTGATTTGGACTGCACACACAAAATTCAGGCATGTTTGTCTGTCTTGTGTTTACTTGCCATGGCAAAATGAAAATAAAAAGTCAAAGACCTTTGCCCAAATTTATTGAACCTTCAAAGCCTTTATACAGCACTGATTTTGTCAGAATGCATGTTATTGGTTATCAAAATACATTGAACCGGTGATACGTTAAATTTCTAACTGTGCCTGAAAATTACCATAGGAACATGTAATTTGCCATCTCTTGCAATTTCTAGTAATGAAATCTGACATTTTCTGGCAACAAGACCAGCAGCTACAGTCGTCAAGTTGTATAATCGGTCACCAGGTTTGAGACAAAATCTATTCTTAATGCATTAACCTGTGGTTCATAATGTCTATTTAGCTGGGGTTAACTTTTGTTTTCTTATTTTCCTGTAAAATTAAGTTGAGGAGCAAGACTGGAGATACTCAAAAATGATACAGTTGGGCAGTGCTTAAACTTCATGTATTATCTTTTAGCTGGAAGGGCCTATGCGTGTAATTGCCAGGGTGTCTTCTCAGTTATGATACCTTCTTAGCTTTGTTAGGTCAATTTTAATATAGGAACAATCAAATAAATTAATCACACTTTGACAGATGGCCATGGCCATTACCTGCCCGGGATGCCAGTTGGGTGGAAGGACCGAGGGAGAAAGCACTTTCAGGGCATTATCTTCCCTAGGGATGCTAGAGGGCAGCCCCTCTGGGTTGCTGCAGCAACACGGATCCCCGCGGGGAGTTTGGATTAGCCCTGTTGGGTTCCGTTGGTGCTACCAGGGAGTGCTACTGGTATGGCTGAGCCCTTTGTGGCACCACTTTCGCCACACTCAGGAGTGCTGAAGAAGGTGGTCAAGGAACACCTGGAGCACTTCCAGGTGCACCATAAAAGGAGCCACCTCACTCCAGTCAAGGAGCCAGAGTCTGGAAGAGATGGACGAAGCTTGCAGGTAGTGGAATGGAGATGGAGACAGACAGAGAGAGAAAGAGGCTAGAAGAAAAGAAGGCACTTTGTTATTTGGTGCCTGTACCATGAAGTGTTGGATGGAGCAAAAGAAAAGCACTTCCCCACTTAAATGAAGGTGTGCTGTGTGATAAGACTGGGCTCTGCATCTGTCTGTGTTGGGGTTGGGGAGTTGTATGCCCCCTGGTAGTCCATGACACATATCCTTTTAGTTCTTTTCTAAAATTGGCCTATTATGGCTTTGCTGTAAGTTATTTAACGTATTCTTTGTAACATTCAGGAGCAGTGATGTGATGCATGTTGATTAGAACATGGAAGTAAGAATTTCACTATACTGTGAATGTGACAGTAATAACCCTATAAACTTATTCAAAAATCAAAATTCTCAGCTTACTGTATATTTTCCATCCATTGGCAGTGATGCTTTCAATGTGTACTTTGGATTTATATTTTCACTCAGATTTCTAGTGCCTGTATTTAATCTCATTTTATGCATGTTTGTAAATTGTTTGGCCTAATGCTTTGTTAGGCTAGCTTGCTGTACTCCATCCATTCCCTAGTTAATTCTAGCAGACCCCAGGAGGATTAGGTAAGATTAGAATTCTTTTTCTTATGATAATAAGTGACAAAATTTGTCCTGACCTCAAGAAGTGCAAGTTTTAGCACTGGGATGCTAGTACCTCATGATTGTACATGTCAGTGGGATTATAGTGTTTCAACACAGTTAAAAAAGATTGGGAAAGGAAAGACTGGCAAATGTCATGTATACAAACACATACTGCAGACAATGTGTCCCAAAATCTGTCTGCAAAGCTATTTCCTTCATTCTAGACATGTTGTTAATAGCAGGGAGGTACCACCAGTTACTAAAGCTAGATGCTCACATACTTTTTCTAGAACGATATTAAGCATTGGATTGGTTTGTTTGAGAAATAGAACTAATTGGAAGTCATACTGCACTTTCAAACTAATATAGGAATGTGAGTAACTCTAAGCAGTTTGCAACGGTTTTCTCACCTTTGTTCATACAATCCAACAAGACCACCAAATTTAGAAAAATTGGAGATCAGATTAATTTTTGTTTTCTCTTTGGATTCTGCAGCCTTCTCCCACTGTTTCCATTTATGTGATAGACACACACCTACTGGACTGTGGGTTCAGTAGACCTACTGATTTCTCCTATTGTTTTTTTTTTGTGCCATTTAAATTGGAGAATTCTTTCCTAAGTATATCTCCTCAATTCCAGAATTCTTGGGACCAGAAAATGCATAGATCATTTTTGTCTCCACAACCTCCGGCTCAAAATGAACATATAATCTTTGTTTCCTGTACCTCCCAGCCTTTCTGCAGCCATAGTCACTGTCTATGTTGAGTCTGAATTTTCTTCCTGCATTTGTGTGGGTTTCACTCCAAGTTTCCCAAGGTTTACTTCCATATCCCGAAGTCATGCATGTTATGCGACTCAAAATTTGGACCAGTTTATTTGAGTTGGCCTGGCACTGAACTGGTGCTCCATCCATTGTTGATCTCTGCATTTTGCTTGATTGATGCCACTTGGATGGGCTTTGCTACCATACCAATGATTAGTTTAAGCTCCTCTGAAGATAAATTAATGGATGGACACATTTAATTAAGGCTATAAATTAAATGCAGCTAAACAACATAGAAAACCTCTAACCAACTGGGCTGACAGTGATTACAGTTTTTTTTTCCTGTATTCAAAAAACTTCACAGAGTCATTGGTTAAAGATGTCAACCTCTGTATTTTATGGTGTTATATCATAAAATATTGAAACGATGAGCTCCTCCATAACTCCATACCACACAGAAGGGCAAACCACAAAGGCAAATTCAGCATGGTAAAAGTTAAGCAGTGATGTATCAAAACACACATTGCAAAAATAAATCTGAATTTTCTTCTTCTTCTACAGTATTTGATCACCACTGATAAAAGGGAAATAATTAAATAAATGAATGTCACAAACCTTTCTCTAGTTTGTTTTTGTGCACAGAGTATTTTAAACACTTCCAGGTCCTGCAGGGAATGATAGCAGGACCAAGTTAAACTACACCATACTGTCAGTTTTCCACTTCTCATACTACCAGCACACTATTCTCTAGCATGGCAGCATGGAGTCTTGCTTTGTAGTGAAACTTTTGTAGTTGTCAACAAAACCAGCATTATTATAACAAAACATTTGCTTTTGTTCCTGGTGCTATTTTTGATTATTATTGGGCAGAACTACAGCAGCCTCAACTGATACTCAGTAGAAATGCAAACAGCCTAAGATGAAATTGCATTGGACCAACATCCTGGAAGTAGTAGCTGAATACTGTGAAGTATGAAAAAATCACAAGTCCAATAAATACTATAATGCACATCTTAATTTTCTGTTAAATTTCAGCATTCATCCTCATTTAATTACAGTTTAAAGACAGCAGATGTGCAACATTTTTAAAAGAGAAGAAAAAGAAAACTATAGAAGTAAAAGGGAGAGGCACCAATTTCAGTGCATAGATCACTCAAAACCCCACTGCTCCATTAATATATTATTTCTTTTCCTTTCAGCTAACTCGCGTATCATCTTTCATAGTTAATAGTTTATAGTTAATTATTTGAAGGTCAATCAATTAAACACATAAGTTTCATCCAAGACCCAAATCTCCCCTATTAATTCCACTTTCATTACCCTAGTACTTTCAAGGTGAGATGCAGCTCTGTTTAGCACTTCTTGTAGTTAGTAACAAATTATTCCTCAGGCTATGGAGGACACTCTTTATTTATTGCTCAATATTAATTTCCTCTAACCATTTTGTAATGATTTTACACAAAATTGCATTTCTGTACACAGAGTGATTATTATGCTGGAAACCTTCATTTGGATCATTCTATTTAACTTGGTTACATCAATACAAGCATGTTACATCCATTAGAGGGCTGATAGCTAAAAAACGAAATGCTGACAAAACAGAATTCTAGCTTTTCATTGCACTGCTTTCTTCTAAATGTGATCATTTTTTGTGCAGGAGCACCTGAGCTACAACTTGGATTAGAGCCTTAAGAGATTTAAGATTGAAACCTTGGCATGGTTAGTGATGGCTTAGGTGTTTGGAGATTTGGGCACAGTAAAATAATTAAATGCAGTTTAGTTTATTTCATAGTTTTTATCATTATTTAAGATTTTTTTATAGTTTGGTACAGACATAGTTTTAATATAAAATTAATTACATTTATGAAGATAATTGGATGAGGATTTTGATTTCAAGAATGGTTAGATATGTCTTTATGATGATATCTAAATAATGCCTAAAGTCACTTCAGAGAATCCAGGGGATGCAATTTCATCAACACACCAGATGAGATCTCTGAATGGTAAGGGGTGAATTAATGTTCTGTCATTCTCAGAAATAAACAGTACTTCTCATACAAGGTAGTGGATGCTCTTTTGGCCACTAAAGTGACTTGAGCTTCACAGACCATACAGGTCAGGTTAGGTTGGGGAGCATGCGCTGGTACAGCATGTTGCCACCCCCATCACATGACAAAACAGCTCGAAATCCCAGTTGACAACCACCCAGGCAGACATGTGGTCCAGTTCTACCCTCCAGAAATGATCATCTATCTGCCACAGCCAGGTATTACATGGGTGTTCCCTTGACCGGGTCCAGCCACTCGGATCCTCAACAATGAGGATCCTGTAAGATGGATATATGGCCGTAGTGGCGTAACTGACGCTCCCTCATAATGCAGGTAATGTGCTTCATTCTCGACTCCGTGAGCAACTACTCGTTCGAAATTCACACCAGAGACACCCAAGGATTCTCCAAAGAGACACAGTACAGAAGGAATCCAGTCTTCGTTGGCACTGGGACTCTAAAGACTTGAACCTACATCCTTTTGCAAAAATATCTGGAGTACCACACACCTCTTTCCAGTGACCTCATGACATCCCCCCCTTAACTCTCCCAATCTGTCTACTGTCTTCATAAGAAGACTCACCAGAGTTATGAATGACAATGCTCTGATAAATAAACCTCTCGACAAGGTTGACACTCTTTTCGCAGACACACACACACTGCTGATGGCTGTGCCCAAGTGGTTATTGAAGGTCTGGATCTTGGTTTTTATTCAGGACACTTGCAAACCCAGACACTCAGACACCTCTCTCAGTCTCTCAAGTGGCCCGATCAGAGCCTCCATTGACTCTGTGAAGATCACAGCATCCGTCAAGTCAAGATCAATGAATCTTTCTTCAACATATCATACAAGAGTGGAAAAATGCAATTTAACTGAAAACTCTACTACTAAGACGAAACTGAATGTATCATGGTGCTGGAAAAACAAATACTCAAGATTCCTGTGTTCACTATACTAGCAGATCAAGAACTGAGATGTTTATATCAAAATAATTTAAAAGCGTTTCAACACTTTTATCTTCACTTTGACTAAGCAATTCTAGTAGTGTTGTATGGATTGCTAATTAATATTTTTGTTTCTGCTGTAGTATTCAGTCTGTTTCTGATCCCTTTCAGTGAGGTGAAGGGTATCCATTGGAAAAGAGAAGTGTCAAGTTACACACAAACATTATGAACATTCCACACTAGTTATAAATTTTAGTTCCACAGATATTTGGAAACAATATGAGTTTTTTTCTTGTTTAAAATTTTGAAACGCTAGAAGTCCTTTTCTTGAGTCAAGAATGCATGGAAAACATTTGTTTTACTAACATGTTTTTTTAAAATACTGCACAATTTGAAGATTTTGTATATAATGATTATATGCTTATGAAAAACATAGCTTAGCAAAAAATTAAATATATTTGTTGTACTGGGGTTGATTTCAATACTAATATGGCTGTTGTGAAGAAGTATAGTTGAGATCCCTGCCTGCTTTTAGTGGTAAATAGTTACATGTCGTGCAGAGCAGCATAGCAGACATCTTACAAAATACATTAACTGTATGGTGGTGAACTCAAAGGCAAGTTTTTGAGGTTATTAAAAAAGAAATAAATTTAAATTGAAGGACTTATCCAATAGTCAGCCCCATTGATGATATATGTAAAATTTGATAAGAAGTAACTGGAAACAATTACTGTTATTGAGGAGAATTTTAAGTGGATGTATTTCAGGCTCTGTCACAACTAGATTTGAATTGCATTATAGTTACTCGAATGCAGTTTTACTTACTGTGTGCATTAAGTTTTACTTTCTGTGACAGTTTGTCTTTGACAAGACTTACTCATTCAAATTTGCCATTATTTTCTGATTGTTGAAGATGCACTTCAATGATGAATGAACAGTGAGTAATCATGGAGAACATTGTGATGTTGCAGGTTAGACCTAGTCTGAAGCTAATCAAACAGATTCTCACATAGTTATGGCAGTTCATGTTGGCTTCACGATCCCTGACAACTTAAATCCAGAAAAGTCAATATTGAAACTGAGGGTTGAACTGGACAAATGAGGACACAGCAAGAGGTGGTGCAAAGTGCCTTTTGCTTTTATTACAAAAAATAAAACAAAGTGTAAGTAGTTCAGTACAAGTCTTTTTCCAAACAATCCACTATAAAAACAGGTCAACTAATGGAGGTTAAAATCAATAAATAATCAGTTAAAAACTAGGTTAACATCCCAGGCAGGTTCCTTCTATTACAAACAGTCCCAAGCCACAGTGCTTTCTACTAAAAATCAACATCTCCTCTGCTTATCCTGAAATGTTCTTGGAGCCAAAGGAGACAACCCCCGAAACAGGCCCAGTCAACCATCACACGGGCTAGCACCCCAACCACCTTTGTCAGTCACTGTTGGGATTTCCCAAGCCCAACTTGTCACCATCTTTCTGGGTCTGCAGGGACCCACCAGCTGTGTGGGAGCTCTACTGGAGTATTGGGTAGCCCCTGCTCCTGAAAAGTTTAGCCAGAGAGACCACTTGAAATTCAAGCACAGGTCATACACTCCTGTTGGGTCCATCTCCAGACCACATGCCACCATTCACAACAGCACTGGCTGCTCCATGATCTTGCCCTGTGCTTTCACTTCACTGACGTTTTTAACCTCCAACTCGCTGTTCAGTAAAAAAATATTTACTGTCTCTTCTACTTCTCTTGTGTAGGCTCCCTTTTATCCTTCTGCTGGTGCAGCGTCTCAATTACAATCCGCAGAAATTCAATGAGACAATTGGAACTAAGTGCATTCTCGCATGCAAATGTAATCCGCCCCAGTTATCCTACCAAACATCCTGGGGCTTCACGCACACCCATAGAGTCACACAGTTTATTTGTTTATTTATTTATGTATTTAAAAATGTATATTGCCACATAGCTCTCTCATCACAAGTTTGTCTCTCACATTGGTTGCTAGTTTTCCATGGCAAGAATAACACATTGTTTTTCATGGTGGGGAATTAAAACAATAGATAATTCATGCTAAATACACTTGGGGTACAAGTGGTGTCTGATTCTGAGTGCTCTCTCTCTCTGATTGATTTTACAGGTTGCTGGAGCTCCACTCCCCCGATGGAAGGAGTACAGTGGTCCTTCGGTGTAAAGATGCAGCTTCTGCCCACTCCTGGTTTACAGCAATTCATACCAATGTTGCAGCGTTGTTACCACAGGTCCTGGCTGAGATCAATTCCATGGTTGGTTCAAGCAACACTAGTAGCAACCGAGAAGTCAGGCACATAGGCTGGCTTGCAGAACAGGTAAGGTTTATTAACACACTGCTGGATTTAGCTACATATTTCCCTTAAGATGAAAAAGAATCAGTCCCAAAAGACAAAGTTTCCAAAATTACATTAAATACATTTTATTGTACATTCAAAAAATATAATGTGCTAATGATCTGAAAGCTGCAAACCCAAAAAACAAAAAATTGTAACCAAAACCAAGAATCATTAAAAAAAATAAAAGGTTAAAAAACATTTCCTTATTCAAAGAAATTGTAAAGAGATGTGTAATAGATGTGTTCTTTATGCAGATGGTTGGATACCTGGAGAACTACATCACAATCTTAAAAAGACAATGGTCAATGACATCACACACAACAATTTCTGGACACATTGTAATTACAGACAATATGGATATGGCCATAAGAATAGGATTGAAATATCAGATTCTATTGCCTGCCCATATTTTATAACTCTGGCAGTAAAATGGGAAGAATTAGGGGATAAAAACATAAAACTGAGAATACCAAGGGTCAAAACATGACTAAAGCAGAATTTGTAACCAAGAATAAACTAACCAAAAATTCTATTAACCCAAAGTTCTTAAGAGACAACACTTGAGGATCGTTTTGATTTTGTATCCACCAACTTGGATAAAGACTTGTATGAGCTGCTGGCTGAAACATTGCCAGGCTGATGACGTTATGCATCTCGACTGCCAGTAAGTGTGACCCTAATGATGGTCCAGGGATCCTAGTGACAAAATCACAAAATGGCTGGTCACATAAAAAAATAAGATGGTGATGAATTTCAGCTCCAGGTAATTAAATGTAAGTCTAAGAACATTGTTTCTTTTTTATATTGAGATCTGGTAATATTATATTCTAGAATTGTGGTCAGCATGAATGGAAGAAACCCCTTATTATAAAACAATTTCACGTGGATTAGTGTCACTTAAAGTCACAACATTAATTGTTCAATTTCATCTCTAGTAACATTAACAGGGAGCACAGAGATCATCCTTACATGTTTTAAAGCTGAAAATTAAAACATTCTCCCCCCTCACCTAAAATAAGGGTCAGCTGTTTCCCAGTACTTAAAGGGGTTTATACTTAGCAAAAATTAAAATTATTAAAAAAAAAAAAAGTCAATGATTTTATATTTCTTCATAATGGCAAACTGAAGTTTCAGAGAATACAGTGTCAGGATAAAATGACAGTTTATAACTTGAGCCAGCCTCTAAGACTGAAGGAACACGTTAAAACTTTACAAATGCATAAACTATAAATTAAAAAAAATTGCAAAGTTAATTATACAACCAGATTAAAAAAACAACAATATTTATATAATCATAATGCTTAATAACCTCTGAACAGAATCAGAAATGACATGTAACAGCTCTGCTTGCTGAGGGTTGCAAGGGTGACAGAAACCACATAATGGAACACTGATGTAGTAATTTCTAACACATGGTGTATCCTCCTGCCAAGAGTGACGACAGAAGCAGACTAATTACAGCAATTTTATTCTAAGCATGCTTTTAAATGTTAATCAGAACAGTGTCACCTGGAATAGTACCATCCAACAAGTCATATTTTATTTATTGTTGACTTTATTTTCAGTACTTCATTTTTTTCATTTTATATAAAACCTCTTAGTACTGCAAAGCAGACATTTTTACAAACAAAATGCACTTTTTTATTCAGTTTTGGCCAAAGGAGATTGATTAATTGGGTACGGGCCAAACAGAGACTCTGTGGTATGGCTTGATTTTGCACCTTTGTGTAGGTAATGAAGATGACGAACCATTGTGATGACTGTGGATACAAATTCCTTTAGTTTTTTTAGACATGCAGTCAAATATAAGACGAGAAATATAAGATAACTGGCTTATAATCTGTCTTGTGGCATGGAGGCATGTCTTTCAATTGTAGCGCAAGTACTTTTCTGGGATGTCAAGATGATACAGGGTTTCTTGCAACAGTTCCCTGAAAAGATATCTCCAAACACTATCAACTGTTGTGAGCTGACCAAGCTGACTCCTAAACCTTCCATATGCTGACCACTTCTTCTGGACAATTGTCTTTGTGCCCCTAACTATGTCTTCTTCGGTAGGTACTGTCTTCTGCCATTTGCACTGTGGTTTCCTTAGTATATTAACTGGCCTTTGCACACACTTAATCTCCTTACCACATGAAACTAGGATGTCTTAGAAGACATCAATGTAATTGGTGATCTTATCCATTTCATCTCACTTCACAGAGCTGACAAACTTCATCCCTACTGTAGACCTGTTGCCCAAACTAAATTGCACCTTTGTCATAATGAATTTCCAGTAAAAAAACAAATTAATTCTTAATTAAGTCCTGGTTGCGAGAACTATTTTACTGTTGCATTGATGTCAAAAGATTTTAAATTAGGCAAATGGCAGCAACTGTGACACTGTAATTGAACATTAAATTGTAAAGATTCTTCGTAGCAACAAGTTGTTGCAATAATATGGGGACATCATACGCTCCAGTAGACAAACTAACGACAACAGAACAGACATTTTACTCAGAAGCCACACTAGAGACAACCAAAAAAACAACACAAAAATGACCAGACAAAAAACTCAATTATTGTTTTGAACACCACAGCAGATGCTTTAGGCATAGTGTGTGCAATTATTGTAGCAAGCAATGAGCAGGAGACAGAGAGACACTATGCAGGATGAGTGTTTGAGCCCTCTGACAAATGAGTGCATTTATTGCTTTACTCCATAATACATGACAGGCAAATCCCTTTGTGGCCAGCTCTTTGTGATCCTCTCTCCCATATATGAATCCACAAGGCCCCGACTGTCATCTCCTCCTGTGCTTGACCATACACTTTGGTTCTCCCACCCTCATGTTCACTTTGTGCCACTGAAAATCGTGGTGATTTAAAGAGCCCGTCCTGCTGAAATGCATTTAGAGAGCTCACTGTCAATCAGATGGCTGATTTCACTGCGTCTGCAGGTAGCTGATTCCACCTGAATGATAATTGCTTATTTCATCTGACCATTACAACATTAAATGTTATATTAATCAAATTCTACTGTCTATGTTAATTACACACTCAACACCAGAATAGACATCACCAATGCCAACAAAACATATATATATATTGCAATAAGAGTCAGAAAGAAGCATAAAGGTTTGGGCCATATACTTGAAAAGATGCAAAAATAAAGAAACTTCTTTACAGACAAGGAGCTCAAAACGGAACTGATGCATGTAAGATGGCGGATATATGTGCTGGAGACAGGAAGAGGAGGGAGCGTGTGGAACTGGAACCAGAAGTGATGTCATCAGGAAGGGGGGGGTTCCTGGTTGATGGAAATTATGTCATTAGGAGGCAGGTTATGTTGAGGGTCTGTAGACGGAAAAGAGAAGAGAGTATTATAGGACAGCGCCACCCCTTGGCTTGGCTGAGAAACATTTATTTTCGAGCCAGTAAACTATGTTCTAAATGCACATTTGTGACAATATACAGTATACGTACTGTATAAATAATGCAAACACCACAGGTGGATGCAGGATGTACAGACATCAAGCAAAATAGAGGGAAACATAAATGGCAAATCACCATATGGGTTACTCACCTGGTATTTGTTTAGGATAACTTGTTTTGGATTGTCTGTAACCGTGTAATCTGTAGTGAAGAGACGGATTTTGTCTGAGTCTGCTTGGCGGCTCCTTCACAGCCCAAGCCCTGTTCCTGCCACTTGATAGATGCATTGCTATAACAACAGATTAATGACTTTGCTGTTACGCACAAGCTTTGTAACACTGAGTTACCATCAGTGCCAAATAACCAAACTGGGCAAGAAGGGTAATCACAGTGGCAAGAAAGGTGTCTGTCAATCAAAAAAAATACACAGAATAATTTTCAAATATTATTTTTGCTTATGATTTTAAAAAATCCATTGATGGATGAGCCTATCAGTTTGACAGGGTGACCACAGCCTCCTGAAGCCCACCTAGAATGACTGGTCTGCCATGGTGCCCTATACTGTCAACACACAACTGACACTTATTTGAGCACTGCTGCACTGCCAGTGCATGTTCCTAGTTGTTCCACAGGATCTGCAGTGATCTTCTTCCAATGCAATATACTGATTTCTCAATTTGGAGAGTAGATGTTCACAGGACATCTGACACATTAAATACAGTTATTTTATTTTTAATTCAAAAATGTATATTCTGATCTGTAATATTAAAGATTAATTAGCATTATATCATTAAATAGCATGCTTTGAAAAGATGTGCCACTTATTTTATTGCTGGGTTGTTGGAAATTAGAGCTTTTCCTGGAAGCGTCAGTTCCGGCTGAAGAGGGTCACATGTGTGCCCACACTCACTTACACGTAGCCGTTTGAGAATAGCCAACCAGTCTAAAATACAGTGTAGGAGTAAACTAATGCATACTTGTGTCTGGCCAGGGATTTTAATGTTATCTACTGCAGTTACCAGGATAGGCTGTCATCCCAACCTTTGGGTAATTATAACATTGTATTAATGAGGTTTTAAAAATGGATCATTGAGCTAAATCAAAACTGTAAGTGCAAAACACACTAATCTATAAAGAAAGAAGCATAATGAGAATGTGTAGATTCTAGACAGTGATTAAACAGAGAGATTTGAACCTAGCTCTTTGGAGCTGTTAAGTAGATATGTTAACTGCTGTAGCACTTTGTGCCCATTTAAACCCGTTTTAAAACTCAAGATTTTGCTTTTGTACTAGCAATGTTGAAACAGATTTTTTTTTTCTCACTGCAGGGACGGCAAGCCAACAGAGTCTTGGGTACACAATGTACTTTACTTTCATTACAGTCTTAAATCTTAGTTTTGCCCTTGAGGTGAACCACTGGGATGAAGTGACATTTGTGCAGCTAGTCTCAGTGATTTAATATCCACTTATGATGCTGTCACTCAAAGTGATCTATTTGTCAGGGTATTTCTTTGATTATAGGGTGACTCCAGCTGAAACTCTTGTTTTTTCTAAGGTTGTTTTAATTTTAACCTTAAAGCCTCAAGAGGGATCATTTAAAATCTTGGAGCATTTTGAAATAATCTCCGTTAAATGCAGACATTGCATGCCCAGGTTCAGAGCCCTGTAATCCGGAACTACAGTTTTCTTGTTTAGTCTCACTTCTTGTTGAAAACTGAGGCTCGGACGTAGTATTCCCTTCTGTACAAATCTCTTTTGTGCTTCATGGGTCATTAACAGCAGTTGACTAAGTTTTTCCTCGAAACTCCCAGTCTGTCTACTCAAGGGAATGAAAACATGGGTAGCATGAACACCTCAGGGCCCATAGTGTAACTACTTCTTTCTTTAACCATGAAACACTGTGTTAAACCTTGTAATATGAAACTGCATCCCATTAGAGATGGAGGTTTGAATGCATGTTTTCTATAAAACTGCTGAGGAAAGCCTGCTGCCATCAACAATGAGGTTTGGGGAGGTTAATCTTAATTTAATTTAGTGTACAGATGCTCTTAAGAGCCAACTTTCTTTCAAAAGTGCTCATTTACTGTATTTTAATTTTCCAACAAAGAAGATTCATTGTGACTGAAGCTTATTCTGGACTCAAAAATTGTCTATGATTTGTTTTTTCATGCTTCATTCACATTACAAATCTGCTTAATCAACCACAAAGTCATGAGTCCCATTTTTTCTGCATAGTTTGGATCAGTCCTGTTCCTATACCTATCTTATATTCCAGTTCAAAATATTAGTCTTTGCTGTTAGATTTTTTAGCTAAAAGTATTCTAATTTTGAGATACTGGAACAGCAAGAAATTGTTATAGGGACCTGCATTTAGGGATGCTCTGAACAGGTTTTTATCGGGCTGATACCAATCACTGATATCCTATTACTGGATTGGATGATTTTGATTCATACTGATTCTGACTTTTTTTTCCCATTATCTCTTTAAAATACTTTTTACACCAAGCTCCTGCATAACCAGATGCAGAGAAGCCTTATGTCCTATATTAAAGTGTTGTTAAAGTGTTGTATTTTTATTAAAAATAAAAAAGCTATAGACCACAGGTTTCAACTCTTAATTTTTTTATTAACAAAATGAAATGCTTAAGGCTTATTGTTCAGTCTCCATAAAAATACTAAAATAAATAAAATTCTCTTAAAATACATACTTTTTTATCTAATAAAGTATGTAGAGAAAATATTTGGTCATAATACATATCTCTCTATTATAAAAAAAAATCCTGGAAAGCAAGAGCAAGGCTACGATACGTGATCTTCTCGGAAGTTCTCGGAAGACATTTAAAAGACCCGTGAGACAAAAGAGACTTGCCACGGAGCGGCTCGTGGGGACCATAAACATGAGACTTGGTGCCAAGAGATTGTCCCAGGGACGTTTCGCGGGGACGTGGAACATGAGATTCTTGCAAGACACGCCCTACTTACAAAAGATATCATATAACAGCACACCCATCAAAAAACCCTCAGTGGTGTTAAAGCACGTAGTACACACATATCATGTGCTCTCAGCACATATAAAGCGTATAAGAACAATACGGAGAATAGAGACCCAAATGAGTTGGAGAGAAAAAAAGGCAGATAAGAGATTATGAAAGCAGTGGAATTCGAAAGGCTCAAACAAACGATGGTACGATACACATGCAGAGAAAGGTACAGAATATGAAAGCAGTAAAAAAAAGTAGTGTAGCGTCCCAGCCAGGTTCATGAGGGCTTTTTGGTTTTAAGTGACTGTTAGGTCCGATTTAGGGAGGGCGGAGTACAGCACGGAAGACTGATAGCGGGGTATTTATTGACGCGGTAAGGGGGGGCGAGACCTGGGGGAGGAGGGGTTGGAGAGGGTGCTAAAAAGTTGTGTTTGGGGTTAGGAAGTCGGCGATTGTTCAAGTAAAACTTTTGAGACACTTTATCATGTCAGTTGCTACAGTATCAAAGAAAAGATAGAAAAGATCGCATTACCGCAAACAAAAGGTGATTAATCATCAGAACCAGGTGTAATTGAAAAAATAGCAGGACAAATCGAGGTCCTAAATAAAAGGCAAAGAGTAGACAAAGTCTTTTCGCATTCGCATCATTCAATGCACAAAACGTGGATTTACACAATAATGGACCATACACTATGAGAATCTGTGGTCCCGGAACAGTTAAAGGAACGACAAGTTAAATTTCAAAGAATACACAATTTGGTCAGGTGTATATTGATGATCACTGAGAAGCGATGCAAATTTTAACAGGCAAAAAGAAAGGTAATGTATATATTCCGCAAATAACATTACACACCAAAGGAGATTGTGATATGCCATTCATATTAAAATGTTTACAGTTTACTTTGAGAATAGCTTTTGCTATGACAATCAATAAATCACAGTGACAAACATTAGAAAAAGTTGGATTATTTATTAGAGAAAGAGAAACAATATTCACTCACGGGCAGTTATACGTTGCGTTGTCACAATGTGTCTTCAAAAAATATTGTTTTTAACGAAGCTTTAAAGTAAAAGTGCAAATAATGAAATTGAAACAATTCCAAAGAAAAAAAAATTTTAAATTGTATATCCGATTAACCAAACACAGGGGTTGGTGAATGAAGCGAGCAGGGGACAAAGCCCCCTAGTGTCATTAAAGAAAATAAAATGCTTCTCATATTGAAAGCTGTCAAATTGTGTAATTTTTTCTGTAATGTACTTTTATGAAACAGAGCTTAATTTAAAAAAAAAAAAAAGTAGTCTTCACCATTTTTGTAACAAAAATATATTGTAAAAAAGACACAAGAAGTCAGGAAAAGGTTTGGGGTTTTCCGGCCCCATATACTGTGGGAAAAGTGCAATCAGTCGAAAAAATAATACAACTGTCATAACACCGTTCGCCATCATGGCGGACGGGGGGAACATTTATGAGGGAGGGACCGGAAATGGATGAAGCGCTGCTGGGAAGGAACCGAGATGGATGATGGGACTGCTGACGTCATTGGGGTGCGACAGAGGAAAGGCGGAAGTGGCGTGTTGGGAATCCATGTTCAGCAGGTTCATGGCGGTGTTGTGTCTTTCTTTCTGTTGGAGATAAAGAGAGAAAGGTTAGTACTCCGCCATTCCCGTCTGGTATATGCTTTCGCGCAACAGTTTAGGTCGTTCCGTGGCTCCCTAATCGCGCGTGCGTGACAATATATATTCTAACATTGATTTCATTAATTGCCATTGGCAGTTAAACATTGCTTAAATGTAAATGTACATGCACAAGGTTTTCTAATTTTTAATCTTTAATTGCACTACAGCTTTTTTGCTGTTAAAATATACATTTGCTATATTTATGCAGATTTTTTTTTCCAGAGTATCAGTTAGACATTACTAATTCTTGAGGTATATTTATAAGTAAGGATTGCTATTTTAATTAGTCTGTACTTGTTTCTTACCAAAATCTTTACTGTATAACATATACAAACAAATAATAATCATTTAAAAAAGCCACAAATCTATCAAATATTCATAAGGTGTTTATCAGGAAGATACAAAGTCTAACCTGCTTAACAAGTTTACAAATAAAATAGATACATTTTACTGTTAAATTAACAAGCCTAATGTTTACAAAGCAGCAATTTTGAATTTTTATCTATTATTTTTTAATTGAAAATGTGTAAGCTGTTGCACTTAATTCAAACTCCTCCTGTCCTCCTTTCTTGCTTGTCAAAATCTGACACCAGTTTCCTTGGTCTTCCAACTTTGATCTCATATGTGCAGAAAGGGCAGAGTCTTTTCTGTGGCTCAGGGGCAGAACTAGGCAACCTCCTTAGATGGCCCTTCAACATTACAGGGGAAATAGATTATAAAATTACCACCAGTGACTGTTCTCAGCCCGGGGTGGACCTGCTTACCTTGCCAGAGCCAGGAAGGTGGTCCCCAGGTGCACATGCATGATATCCCTTTATTATATTTCACTGTATCATCCATGGATAAACACCAGACAACTGCAAGCAATAAAATCATTACTATGATTGTTACGCATCAAGTCTCTCTGAGTCCACTGATTTATGGCATTGGTAAGAAATCACACTAGGCAACACTCTCATTCTCTTGTGTTGACCTAACCGAGATTGCAGAAGTAGGGCGGACACAAACCCAGGACATTGGAATAAGCGATGTCCTTTACACGACAGCAGATGTGGTTGTCTTAGCTCTGTGTCAAAACTTTCCCGCACAGAGTCTCTCTTTCTTTCTCAGCCTGGCGGCACATGCCACTGCTTACATTTGGAGTCTCCCTGAGTGGCCCCGAGTTGTCAATGGTGAGGATTCACTGAAAGCGACATTTCAGCTTTTCTCTAGTCGTGAACCCTAAGACGGCAGAGATGAGATGTAAAAGAGGATGCTGAAATCCGATCTACCAGTTTTACTGCTTGGCTAAAGGAGGTCTCCTTCAGCTAGTAGAAGTTTTGACCTCTTAATCTGTGAAGCAATGTCTTTCTTCCTCAGTTTTTCTGTGCACACTGTCAGGTACAGTATTGCTCATTCAGAGAGAGTTTGCGGGAGTTGATTGATGTCAGTGTTTCAATCTTTAAAAAGATTTGCCCATTATCTGACATTTCTGGTGCCTGTTTAGGCCGCTTTTTTGGACTAAACTATGAAAATGTGCAAGGAACTATTTTTTTCATTAAGGTATTCAATGATAATGGAGGTATTAGTTATGATACCATTCATGTCAGCATTATCAGGCATTTCTTGGTAATTCCAAAATCATCTTTACTGTTGGTAAAACCCTTGTTTTATGCAATAGTTCTAACCATTGAAGGTGTCTTTTAATTGACTTCAACTGTATGCTTCTTTGGACATTTGGTTGAACAGATTAGTTTAGCTCAATTGCCTACATTTTTCAAAGAATCTTTCTCCCCATAACCCTGAATTGTATTAACTGAAGTTTGCTAATAGATAAACAGATGTGTTCAACAAAAACAGTGGTTGAATAGAACTGTTAAGGTGGCCCACTGATTGATCCCTTAGTCAAGTTATTAGTCAAAATCTTAGAAACAAATTGTGACAGTGGAAAGATACTTTAACAGATCGTTCAAACACAAGTCATTTTACTTGTTAAAAATGTAAGGATGCTTTCTTTTCTGTTACTGCTGTTTAAATTTCATAGACAAGCCTCGTTTTTGGCAATCAGCTTGCCACAGAGCAGCACAGAGTCCAGCTGGAAAACATTCAGCAAATTAATTTCCAAGTGTAAAGCAAAAAATCATTTTTGTATTCATCATGAGGGTTTGGCTCAAGGAGGGATTGTTTCATTGTGTTTAATAGTTTTGTTATCTCAGTACTGAAAAGTAATGTTTTACTGGTTATTTTTGTCTAGTTAATATATTTCCCTGTACCTCACATATTTAGATTTTCTTAGTGATGATGGTTTTCCACCACTCATCTATACTATGTGTGTGCGCCAAATAAAAGTTGAAGCTGCTGCATAGCTCAGCACCAGCTCCTGGGAGTTTATAGTCACACAAGTTAAATTTCTGATCAAAAATAAAGGGAGAAATTTTCAACTTTAAATTTCAGTGCCAGCAACCACAAATCAACATGCCAGTACATCTGCTGGCTTTAGCCTTTCTATAAGACTGCAAGCAGTATTCGCTGTCTCATTTTGATCTCAGTTTAGTTAAGTTACAGACAGGGTTTGTTCCTGGCTTATGTATATTCACCATTTTTTTGTTAATTTTGAATTATTTTTTTGTTGTTAATTAATGTAGTATTATTTATCTACTATTTATGTATTGTGTATTTAGGTTGTTTGAATACACTCTTTAGCATTTTTTAGGAAAACCCATATGTAGGGCACCATGACATCAGTCTGTGGGACTGCCATTATGAGAAGGTTGAGAAGATAGCATAACGTCATTAAGGTTGGTGGGGTAAAGTTTATCATAAGTATTGTACAGTGATCCCTCGCTATATCGCGCTTCCCCTTTCGCGGCTTCACTCTATCGCGGATTTTATATGTAAGCATATTTAAATATATATCGCGGATTTTTTGCTGGTTCGCGGATTTCTGCGGACAATAGGTCTTTTAATTTCTGGTACATGCTTCCTCAGTTGGTTTGCCCAGTTGATTTCATACAAGGGACGCTATTGGCAGATGGCTGAGAAGCTACCCAACTTACTTTTCTTTCTCTCTCTCTTGCGCTGACTATCTGTGATCCTGACGTAGGGGGTGTGAGCAGGGGGGCTGTTCGCACACCTAGACGATACGGACGCTCGTCTAAAAATGCTGAAAGATTATCTTCACGTTGCTACCTTCTGTGTGCAGCTTTTAAGTATGCTGCACGGTGCTTCGCATACTTAAAAGCTCAAAGGGCACGTATTGATTTTTGACTTTGTTTCTCTCTCTCTCCCTGCTCCTGACGGAGGGGGTGTGAGCTGCCGCCTTCAACAGCTTTGTACCAGCGGTGCTTCGCATACTTAAGAGCCAAACAGCCTTATTGATTTGTTTGCTTTACTCTCTGTTTCCTTTGAAGAGGAAGATATGTTTGCATTCTTTTAATTGTGAGACAGAACTGTCATCTCCGTCTTGTCATGGAGCACAGTTTAAACTTTTGAAAAAGAGACAAATGTTTGTTTGCAGTGTTTGAATAACGTTCCTGTCTCTCTACAACCTCCTGTGTTTCTGCGCAAATCTGTGACCCAAGCATGACAATATAAAAATAACCATATAAACATATGGTTTCTACTTCGCGGATTTTCTTATTTCGCGGGTGGCTCTGGAACGCAACCCCTGCGATGGAGGAGGGATTACTGTATTGGATTTTATGTTTTCTGTGAATTGGATTTTGCTTTTGGTTTATGTCTTTGAACTTGTTTGTTCTCTTTTAAATGGATATAAAATAAACTTTTTATGTTTTAAACATACTTCATTAGACTTGTCCATAAAGCTATAGATTTTATGGGCAATTTTGCACATGTATGACATTTAAAGGTATTTTTGTACTAAGATGATTAAGATGCAGAGGACAGAAAGATATAGAAGAAGATGATCTGCTGTGGCAACCCCTAAAGGGAGCAGCCGAAAGAAGAAGAAGAAGAAATCCAGTGTTCCGTTTTGAGCCTCAGCGCTTCTTCAGTTTTTGGGGCTTGGCTGCCTGGGATGAGGCCTGTTTTTGAGGCAGGCCAGTATGTATATTCTGATGTGTGTTCACCATTTTTTGTCTCCGTAAAAATATTTGATATATGTCTCAGTAAAAATATTTGATAACAAAAAAATGAAGGTCTGAGAAATATTGATTGACTCTGGTCCAACAGGGCACTTGGATAGTGGTCACAGAAAAATAAAACAAAATTTGTTTTAGAAATTACTGGTGTGGCAGAATGAAAATAAGAACAATACATAAAATTAAATGATGGATTTCATTACCAGCTAAATAGGAGCTTTGTCGGAGGAAAAGTGATGGCACTCCAACCCTGTTTAAGACCAATCAGTTAACTGCTCATCCGTTGGCTTCCTTTGTATGTCATTATTTGATTGCCAGTTTAGAAAGAAAAGAGCAGTTAAGCAAGTCAATTGACATTAAAAGAAGTACAGGTAGTTGTCAATTTATTACCATGTTCAGTTCTGACTGATCAGTCGTGATTAGATCTAGACATATGATGGATTAGTATACGTATTCAAACCTGACCATATGTATAGTACTGACTAATAAGTCCCTTAAATTATATTGTTTGTTTTATATCCTTTTTTTAATCATCATTCGTATCGCACTGTGTAGATTTTCTTTTTTTTGTAAATTATTTTTTATTATTTTGTTTCATTATTATTATTGCACACAGCTTCATGAATCCTTTTGTATGTGTTATGTTACCTCATCAATGTGAGCCTCTCCCAGAGTTCATTGTGTTAACTGTGAGAGGAGAATTTGTACCAGCAGAGTTTGAGCACTCATATGTTTTCTGTTTTAACATTTCAAATCTTTAATAATAAACATTAATAGATAAAAGAGTTCAGAGTGGTTTTATTACCTACCCCTTCATGGTGGTTCGTATGAATTCACACATCGTGAGTCACAATGCAGAAGCTTCGGCGATTAACACTAGAATTACCAGAGCCTACGAAAAAACTCGTATATCCAGCCCACCTTAAATCGCTTCTTAAATCCGTTCACACCTCACCGCCAGCATCCTTTGTCCTCTAAATGTGCTGATAAAAGACAAGCTGCCAGCAGCCGGCTATTCCATCCCCCCACCGACTTAGAACGTGAGCGAAGTTTTCCCAGATCGGGTGGAGGGGTGATGTTAGAGCGGGTGAGCTCATTCAGTGCTACAGGAACAACGCACGTTGATCTTTTTTCTTCTTTCAGTACATGTGCCTTCCCTGTTTATTTATATATCTCTGCCTGTCTGTCTCCCTATTACGCAGTGCTCGTCTGTCTGTGTGTTATGGATCTTAAAAATAACAGTTATAAGGACAGTTGTTCCTGTTAATTGCAGTCTCAATTGTTAAAAAAATATTTTAAAAGGAGCATCCCACATGAAAATATAACGATCTCATTAACTGACAGTGCATACCAATTTATAAATTTTATGTCCGTTTGAGGTTAAAAAGAAAAAAAAAAAAAAAAAAGCAACATTTTATCCCTAGCGGGGAATCGAACTCAGGTCTGAAAGGCGGCAGAGCTGTTGTGCTCTAAGAGGCAAATCTTAACACGCTACGCCACGGAGGCTGTTGTATTGTCCTTGAAGCTTTTGTGAAAGTGTTTATTTGATCTTTGGAACTCGGGCTTTACACATTCTATAGTTTATGCCTACTACATTTTGTAACATTTATTACTAAAATATGACAAAGTTTCTGTTTTAACAATGTGTTTACACAGATTACTTTAGAATAATGATCTCTTATTTCCACTGTAAAACTCCACTTCACTCCCACATAATCAATCAAGGCGTGAGCTGGGAAAACTTTGCTCACGTTCTAAGTCGGTGGGGGGATGGAATAGCCGGCTGCTGGCAGCTTGTCTTTTATCAGCACATTTAGAGGACAAAGGATGCTGGCGGAGAGGTGTGAACGGATTTAAGAAGCGATTTAAGGTGGGCCGGATATACGAGTTTTTTCGTAGGCTCTGGTAATTCTAGTGTTAACTGGATTCAAAGCCAAAGTGCAGTAGTTCAGCACGTGTGGTCAACACCGGTCACAATGGGATAACTTAAAGTCACATGCAATTGCATTTGCTTTCTTTCCTGCATCGTACTTCTTGAGCACCTTCATTTTTGTATCAAGATCAATTGTCTTTTTTCCTGTAATTGTAAAACAAATGTAAGTGAACGTAGTCGAAAGCGCTGCAGGTTGAGAAGAATGAGTCGCAACATACGGAGCAGGAGTGGCGAAAACTGTAATTTGCCCAAGGGACGCAGTAGCGGTCATAAGATTAATGGTCGTAAGACACACAGGTCATAAGTCGACAACTAGCTGTATGTTAAATTAGAGGAGCGTCATAGTGGAGCAGTTGTAGCACTGCTGCTTTACAGGAAGGGGGTTCATGCCCTGGGTCCTCCCTTAATGGAGTTTGCTAGGAGTTGTTCTCCTCATGTCTGTGTGAGTTTCCTCTGGGTGGTCCAGTTTCCTCCCACAGTCCAAAGACGTGCACGCCAGGTGAATTGGCTATGCAAAATTGACCCTGATGTGTGTCTGTCCAGGGACTGATCCTGCCTTGTGTCCTATGTGTTCTGGAATAGGCTGCAGCTCACAGCGACCATGCTCAGGATAAAGCAGTTTGGAAAATGAATGAATGTAATAGATGTTAAATTATCAGCAGTTAGTAGTTACTAACTAAGAATATGGCCCTCCAGAATCGGAGTTTGACACCTGTGACATCGATAGAGAATGCTGTACAGTATGAATTAGTGAAATGTCAAAAACTCCCCATTCAAAACAATGGTGAAATTTTTAAAATCATCTATGTTAAAACAATTACTTATCAATTGCTCTTTTAGAACTTCCTTGAGAGAGCTTATTTCAGGTTTCAGGTTGTTCCTCTTTTATACCTCCGGTAGTCACTTCTTACAAATCCACAATACATAGGTTACAGAAATACCAGCACAGGTGGAGTTCAGCGTGGACCCTTTTTTTTTTTTTTTTTTTTTTAACTTATTCTTATTGAATATAAATTGCATTTAGCCATAGACCCTTGACAACCAACAATTAAAAATAGTCTTCAAATGATATGATTTGTACATTTCTTGAGTTGGAACTGTCTGTGAAAGCTGTTCCAGAATCTGTAAGCCTAACGGGTGATTGTTTGTAACTACATGATATTGTCTAAAGGTATTAAAACATGTATTAATGCATACAGTATAATTAGATTTAGTTGTCACTTGTTATTTTTCCATATGCTACATTGTTACAACAAAAATGTGATATTTCTGAATGACAAAGTAAATAATCAGAAATAAACAAAAATTACAGCTTCTAAAAAAGTGAACTCAGTCCTTGAATCCTCCTGAATATTACTCCACATGTACATTTTCTAACCCATTTTACTTCTGACTTTTCTTTAAATCATGGATTGGAACATCATTTGTTTACCTTGCATAAAATGCTTCTCCTTGTTTCAGCTCATCCAGATGTGCCATTTTACTTATTGACTGCCAAGCTTAACATAGTGATACTATGATGTCAGTCTCCTTGTTTGGCTTACTTTGACTCAGAAGCTAATGTCAGGGCCCTGCAATTGGGCAGGCAAATTACTCTGTTAGCATGGCCAGACTGCCTAATTCCAGTAATATGCTAAGATTATGGCACAAATCTGACGGTTCTGATTTGATCGCTTTTGATCCTAAAACAACCCAATATATACCAATCAGCCCCAACATTAAAACGACCTGCCTAAAAAGTCAACACCTTAAACTCTTTGTCTGCCCTCAGGAAATACTGTTGCCTTGAAGAAGTAAACATGGCCTGCTGCAACCTTTAGGTAGGTAGTACATTTCAAAGTAACATCTCAATGAATGCCAGAACCCAAGTTTTCCCAGAAGAACATTACCCAGAGCATTGCACTCACTACCTCTGCTGGCTTGCCTTCTTCCCAAAGTACATCCTGCTACCATATCTCTGCACATGCACCTGGGTGCCCATATGATCTAATAGAAAACGTGATTCATCAGACCAGGCGCTTTCCGCGGTGGGCAGAGGTCGGCATGGGCATTCTGAACGGTCTGCAGCTATGTAGCCCCATACCCAGCAAGTTGTGATGCATTGCATGCTCTCACACCATTCTCTCACAGCCAGCATTAAGTTTTTCATCAGTTTGTGCTACAGTAGCTTTTCTGTGGAATCGGACTAAATGTGATAGCCTTCACTCCCCAAGCACATCAGTGAGGCTTAGGTACCCATGACACTGATGCCAATTCACCAGTTGTCCTTTCTTGAACCACTTTTGGTAGGAATTAACCACTGCACACTGGAAATGCCCCAAAAAATTGTTGTTTTGATGATTCTCTAACTCAGTTATATAGCCATTACAATTTGGTCCTTGCCATAGTTGCTCAGATCATTACACTTGCCCATTTTTCCTGCTTCCAGCACATGACTTTCAAGAACTGACTGTTTGCTTACTGCCTAATATATTCCACCCCTTGACACATCCTATTATGATGATATATCCATCCGTCCATTTTCCAACCTGCTGAATCCGAACACAGGGTCACAGGGGTCTGCTGGAGCCAAATCCCAGCCAACACTGGGCACAAGGCAGGAACCAATCCCGGGCAGGGTGCCAACCCACCGCAGGACACACACAAACACACCCACACACCAAGCACACACTAGGGCCAATTTAGAATCACCAATCCACCTAACCTGCATGTCTTTGGACTGTGGGAGGAAACCGGAGCACCCGGAGGAAACCCACGCAGACACGGGGAGAACATGCAAACTCCACACAGGGAGGACCCGGGAAGCGAACCCGGGTCTCCTAACTGCGAGGCAGCAGCGCTACCACTGCGCCACCCATAATGATATATACGCATGATATATTCACTTGTCAGTGGTTTTAATGTTTTGGCAGATCAGTGTAATTGTGCCCAATAATAAACAAATATAAACTTACAGGTGTAGGTAATACAGAATAAGTGAAACAATAATACACAGAATAGTAAAGGCCTTTTCCTTTCCAGGTCTGCCCGAACAGTCGTACGGTCCATAAATAGACCTGTGGGATGGCAATTCCACCTTGCATTATAAATATCTCCATCAAAACACAGCCTGTCATCTTTCTTCCTTCCTTTTGAAGCACATTGGTTATCTTTACTCACTTGCAGCTCTTGCCAACATTCTATACACAACTCCAAGCTGAAATGGCCCATGAATGGAAACTACATTTAAATTTCAGTCCAGAAGTACTTTTATGCACCCTGTGAATCGCTTGCAAGGTTAGTATTGGTATTGTAAAATTCCTGGGGCCAACCTTCCCAAGAAACCCTATTTAAATTCTTCTGGCCAAAACTGTGATCTGTAGATTGCTGCCTCCATCCGTCTCTCTAGAGGATGAACAATATCTTGTTCTTTGTTTCCCCATTGTCCTTCTTTTTTGGATCCATCCCTAGAATTATTTTCTTATTCTATTATTGCATCCTATCCAGGATGCGGCCCGATACATCATAATTCTAATAATAATGACACTGTAATTTTTTCATTTTCCTTTCAGAAGTGACATGTAACACTGTCATACCCACTTAGTCCAATTCAGAGTCACAGGAAGTCACATAATGGCATCTTTGAGTGCAAGGCAGGAAACAGCTGTGGAGTGGTCCATCTCATATACAAGAAACAAGCCATAGAAAATTTATCTAATCTGATCAGATCCTTTTCCTTTCAGTTTACAGTTTTGATTAAATAAACTTGGTGAATTAAGTGGATTGACAGATAACCATGGAGTGGCCCACTTTCAGAAAATGCACCAAGAAATGCTACCATAGATCACCTGATAGTCATTTGTCATTAGATGTTGGGTTTGGATGAACTTGAGACATAGGGTATAGTAGCTTGTCAATCTTCACTCATTCATGCTCTTTCTAAAGCCACTTTTTTAGTGCAGGAGCATGGAAAGGCTGACAATAATGGGCACAAGGCAGTCATTTATTATTATTTTTTTTTTATCCTACCCTAGGAGCAGTTTTCCTATTCTTTGTAGTCTAGGCAGCAGCAACCATGGTAATTTTAGGGCTACAGGGAAAAGAGCTGTCCAGATGAGAAAGAAATTAAAGCCATCAGTGAAGTATTTATAACAAACTATGAGGGACAACACATATAATTACTGATAAACATTGCAAAGAAAAGCAGAGAAAGTTACAGATTTTACTGGAATTGTAGTGCTAACATGCTGCATGGCTCTTTACTGTCTTTAAATAGTTAGCCCATATACTATGGAGTAATTTGCCAGTAGTGTGTACTCAGTAGAAGATTTTATGAAAGGGTGGATCTAAATTTGTCATGAGTGGACCTAATGTTATTTTTATTATCATTAAAATATCCCTTCATTTTAAAAATATTTTAGAAGTCCAGTCCACTTTTATATTGTTCTTGTCTAGTTTGAATGCATTTTTGTTAAGACTAATTTAAATCCACTCACATATGGTGAAAATAAACTGACTGTCTGATACATTCAAGATCCCAACTCATCACAAGGCACAAATGCCAAAATAATATTGGATATCATTTTGACCAGTAACATTACATAACTGCAAACCAACAGATTTTTTTCTTGGCAACGGTTATGGCATTCCTTGTAATTTGTATATTTACAAAGTTCTGCCCCTTGAGTTTTACTTGGCTCATGTTTACTGAACATGCCTGATGCATGCATTCTCAGTCTCTGAATCTATAAGTGAATCTGTATTCAATTAGGTTGTCATTAAAATGACCAAATCAAATCTTTTGATAGCCTGTATTCCAGCCACATACTCTATTTGTTGTACCAATGAGCCACAAAACTTGGGCGCCTTATTGGCTATAACAGAAATTGAAAACTTGAATACTGATTGAGTTGGCTATTTGTGAATCTCAGACAAATCTGTGACCTGGTCTATTCTTGGGCATTTGGCGGCAGTGTGGTTGTAGATCTTCCAGCACACTCTGTAGTAATGTTAAATGATAAGTCCATTGCCAACATTACAAGCTACTGCCACAATTTGTACTTGCCAGCAGGGCATCACTGAAATTTTAAGTGCTGACATAAGACTCTGAAACGTTTTGCAGTTCTGATCATTTCATTTTATTAATAAATCCCAAAAGGCTCATTTGTCACAATATCATTCACACTTATCTTGGTCTGTTCATGTTTCCCTCCAGCAGGATATACCTACATAACTGGTAAATTCAGTAAAGTATTACTCTTAACATCATTTAATAATTGATATTTTAATCAAGGATGATTTCCTATAACATGCATTTATGCAGTATAGACTAGTTTTCATTTGTTACAAAAGTAAAATGATAATAATCAAAATAGTAAAACTGCAAAAGAAGGTGGTCCAATAAGCAATGAGTGAGGGCATAAGTCTGTCTGGGCCCTATACTTGTGCGGTGCCTGCAGGTAATATGCAATTCTAAACTGTAACAATGAAAATCTAACTCTGGGCAGAATAAAGTTGTGCTATCTCAAGTGGTGTCAAACTATTGTAATGGGATACATTGTGAAATTTCCATTAGTTTTTGTTTCATTATGGCAGCACATGCTGTGTAATATTTATGTTTGATAATGAGAAATCAAGCAAAATGATACCTTTTATTAACAAAGAAAATAAAAGGTGTCATTTTGCTTGACTTCCCATTGCATCCTTAATGACTAACATGGTACAACACCCTACTACTACAGACGTTTGATATAAAAACTGAATACACTTTTTTTTTTTTTTATTATTATTATTTTTTTTTTATATTTTTATTTTATTAATTTTCATTGTAATCATTCCATACAAACAGATCAATTTATAACCCAACAAATTTGAAGACAAATCAAACCCCACCCCTGAGAAGAAGAGCTTAGCTAAAGGAAAATTGTTTAAGGCTTTTTAATAAGGCAACATTAAACAAAAGAAAGGGAGAAGTAAATATCTATGTAAATAAGAGATGGAGAAGGGAGTTAAATGCGGTAATAGTTATTTCTCTTATTCTAAAATAATATTGATTAAATCCTGCCAGGTTTTGAAAAAATTTTGTACAGATCCTCTAACTGAGAATTTGATTTTTTCCAATTTCAAATAATATAAAACATCGGTTTCCGACTGACTTATAAGAGGAGAATTAGGATTCTTCCAATTTAACAAAATAAGTCTGCGTGCCAAAAGAGTAGTGAATGCAATCACCGTTTGCTTGTCCTTCTCCACTTCAAGTCCATCTGGAAGAACACCGAACACAGCTGTTAATGGGTTAGAAGGGATTGTGATACCAAGGCTGTCTGAGAGGCACTTAAAAATTTTTGTCCAAAATGATGTTAGTTTGGTGCAGGCCCAGAACATGTGACCCAGTGAGGCAGGAGCTTGGTTGCAGCGCTCGCAGGTTGGATCCTGGCCTGGAAACATTTTGGACAGTTTTAAGCGAGACAGATGAGCTCGATATATAATTTTTAGTTGAATAATTCTATGCTTTGCGCATATAGAACTCGAGTGAATTCTCTGCTTTGCTACCTTCCACTCCTTTTCTGATATATTGATTAAGAGATCTTCTTCCCAATGTCCTCTTGGATCTTTGAAAGGTAGGGACTCTAATAAGATTTTATATATTGCGGAAATAGTGTTTGTTTCCTCGGAATTGAGCAGTATTTTTTCCAGCATTGTGGAGGGTGCAAGGTGGGGGAAATCGGGCAATTTCTGTTTAACAAAATTTCTAATTTGAAGATAGTAAAAGAAATGTGTAGCTGGGAGGTTAAATTTTGAACGTAATTGTTCAAAAGATGTAAATATGTTGTCTATATAAAGATCTCTGAGCATTTTAATCCCAAAACTTTTCCAGGTATTAAAAACTGGATATACTTGCGAAGGTTGAAAGAGGTGGTTCCCTTGCAAAGGTGCCACTGATAAAAGATTTTCCATCTTAAAATGCTTCCTAATTTGGTTCCATATTCTGAGTGAGTAAAGCACAATTGGGTTATTAGTATATTTGCGATAACTTTCATTTATTGGAGAGCAGAGCAGGGAATATAAAGAAGTACTACAGGATTTTACTTCTATTGCAGACCAAGCCTGTGTATGTGCATTTATTTGTGTCCAGGTTTTTATGGCTTGTATGTTTGCTGCCCAGTAATAAAACTGAAAATTAGGTAAAGCCATGCCACCTTCTGCCTGAGGTCTTTGTAGGGTCGCTCTTTGGATACGTGGGTGTTTTGAGTTCCAAATGAATGAGGTTATTATTGAATCTAACTGTTTAAAAAACGATTTATTGATATATATTGAAATGTTTTGAAATAAAAAGAGAAGTTTAGGAAGGATATTCATCTTAACAATGTTAATTCTTCCGGCTAGAGTGAGATGAAGGGTTGACCATCTATGCAAGTAATCTCCTTGGAATATGAAGTGGAGGTGAGAAATAGATTTATATCTGGTAGATAGAATATCTTAAGAAATATAGGCAGAGGTTTTTAGCCCAAAGAGAAAACAGATAAATCAAGTGGCTGTCTGCTGAGGCTTTAGATATACTGTAGTCAAAGAAATGGAAGCAAATGGCAGTGGGGACAGTTAAAAATTTTTGAACTCAATCCAGAATTCCAGAGAAGAACAAGAAACGATAGGGAACCATTCTTTACTTGAGCGATGCCACGAAATGGAAGAGGAAAATAGAATAGGAAAGATGAGATCTGTTCAAGACAATCGGAGATTTCAGGGAAGCCTACCATGTAAAAACGAATACTATAAAAAATGGTTGAGGATATATCAGGATTACACAGGAAGGATCTGAATATCCCTGTTACTCATGACGATTTGCTTACCGATCCAGACTCTGGCATCTTGGAGAGTGGAGTTTAAAGTTCCCTAGAACAGTGGTTCCCAAGTACAATCCTGGAGGGCTACTGTGTCTGCTTGTTTTAATCATAACCAAGTTTATTTTTAATTAGACTTCTATCTTAATTATACAAGCTGGTATTTCTCAGTCTCTGTGTTTATAAAAATTGTATTAGTGGATTTGTTTGTAGATTTTTGGTTTCTAAATTTTCATTAGTAAGCATCTCTGTATGCTACATGGAGATACTTTAATGTTTTATCTTTATTTTTAAGATTTTTACCATTCTTATCATGATTTTAATTCTACTTTTCTAGGTGACTTGGCCATTATTTACTAATGAACACACTAATGGGTTTGATACTCAAGTGGCTGCATCCTTTCTGTGTTGTCTGTCCCAGTGTCTACTTCATTCATTGTTAATTGTCACTATTAAAATGCAATTAAGGAAGCAAAAAGATAAATTAATAGGAAAATGACAAAAGGGATTAATCCTGTGACAAAAATTCTGTTGTTTCTGTATTTATTATGAAATGAAAATGTCACACTGCACTGCTTTTTTGAATGCAGAATAAGAGAAGAGAAAGTAATAGATTAGCTAATTAAACAATGAGATCAACTCAAGGTAAAATGACAAACTGATTATGAAAAACGCCGGGACAAAAACCTACAGCTACAGTGGTCCTCCAGGACTGAACTGTGGAATCACTGCTCTAGATAGCATTTGCTGAAGGAGGCAATGAAGTTCAATCTAATTCCAACTAAACTATTTCAAATCCCGCAAGACGAAAGCTGTCGCAAAGTGTTGTTTGCACTAAAAACCCAGCTTTCATCAAGCCTAAGTATGTATCAAATTCATAGTCAAAGAAAACGAGGCTTTAATTTATAACCAGTCAGTCTGTCAGTCATCTTCTAACCTGCTTAGTCCTGAACAGGGTCATGGGGGGTCTGCTGCAGCCTATCCCAGCTAGCATAGGATGCAAAGCAGGAACAAACACTGTACAGGGCGGCAGTCCATCACAGGGCATTCATAACCAGAAAATCTTAAAAACTAAAAGCTAATGCAGCTATTAAGGTTTTTATCCACAAACTCCCTGCATAGATTTTTACATCTTTTGACCTCTGTTGTCATTTCTAAGTACTTCCTGTCATCCCAGCCTAACAACGTTATAGTTACAGAAACAAAATGGCAGCCTTGGAAAACAATTAAATGAAGTCTTAAATGAAAATATGTTATCAAAAGAAAGATTCTGCTCGAATGTAAATAACAGCGTGGAAAAGAAAATTAAGGAAAACGTGTTACCTAAAGCTGTAAAAAATTTAGAACAAAACTAATTCATGATGGGTACCAGAGTCCACTTTGCCACTATCCACTGGGTAATGGTCAAGAGTTTCAGAAAAAAAAATTCACTTCTACCCCAATGGCTTATTTAAAGCCTTTAATTGTTGAATCATAATAAACTTTAGCAGGTTCTTACGGAGATGGGTGTACCAAATCACTTTGTCTCCTTTGTAATCTCTTAACGCATAATGAAGCAACAGAACCAAATGTGAAAGAACTAATTGGATCAAGATTGAGAAAAGATTCATAAGGTCTTTACATTGTTAACATATTTTTAAAATGTACAATATATAAAGAGTACATCATGTAAATTGCCAAGCTGGATGAATTAGTAGCTGGAATAAAGCTTGCTTTGTGAAATATCAACAAAAGATTTAAGCCAGCAGTGTAATATTATCCTTATAAGTGAGGGGAAGGCAAGATGTTGGTTTGTGTGTGTGAAAGAAGATTGCAAAGCTAGTTTGATGCTCAACATCTTAAAGACTAAGTTCATTGAAACCATTCTTATCAGTTCTTGTTAAAAAGATGAGGGAGAAGTGGAGGCAGGGACAGTTTTTGTTTTTATGGGCTCAAAGATCTTAGCATGATGGTGGCTGCAGCCATGAGAAATGGTTTCTTCTTGTAATGAAAGTTACACTCATTTTGGACAAGATACAAAGTCCAAAAATCTCTATCATCAAGGCTATGGTCTTCCCTGTGCCTTTGAGAGTTGAACCATGGGAAGGCTGAGCAACAGAGAACTGATGCATTTAAAATGTGGTGTTGCCCTTCATATTTCTTAATTTCATTATTCCTGGTTTCCTCATATGTTTCGTATTTATTTAAAAAAAATAGAACAAAGAGCAGATGAAGTCTAAGATGTGCAGCTTAGTTGGCAGTAAATTAAATTAAATTTTTTTTTTTTTTTTTAAAGAATATAAACCTAAAGTTGTATAGTTTTAAATACGTCAGTTTTGAATCAATGCTAAAAGTTTGACTTTCACAGCTCAGTAATGGTACCAAAAAGATTCTGATGCAAATAGGATAACTCCTCTGACAACCCACCAGCTTCTTCAGTTTCCCTGTGCACACATGCACACACACACAAACACACACTCAAGTGGCCCCCCACACACCCCACTGCTTTGCCACATGCCAATGGGATGTTGGAATCTACCGTTATCTACCATTGTCCTATTTGTAGGACAGCGACATATATGCCTATATCTGTCGCAACGAAGCAACCACGTGATCCAGGGTACATTCACAGCAGACTTGAGGTTGTGCGTCACAACACTTCCGCGAAAGCGGCCATGTGCCATATAGCGTGTGGGCGACAGGTTGTGCTTTGTGTCTTTGGAAGCAGCTTCTGACATTCCCTACCTGTGACGGCGAGTCTGGACATTTTGTGCTAGTTTGCTGGGACGGAGAGATTAACGCAATGTAAGTAAACTATCTAACTCTCCGTATTGCTAACTTGTATTCTAATCGCACTTACATAGACGTTATTCTGCGACATTTCCCACTGTCCTGTGAATAGGACATTGGGATGATCGCATGCATATAGTGCCTATATCTAAAGCGCACCTTATTTATCTTTTTTTGCGTAGCGAGACATGGCAAAAAGGTGCATCACCCTAGATGAAGTGTCACAGCTTCTGGAAGACTGCGAGGAAAAATACTCGGAAGCTACTGTCTGTGTGCTACCGCCAAATACCAGTCAATTGTCAGACAAAGATGAAGGGGATGAGGACGTTGCCAATGCAGGAAATGTAACTGTTGCTGATGTTCCGGGAGAGCTAGAAGTCGAAATGGTTGGAGAAGACATGGAAGACGACACATTGTTTGAAAATGAGGGGGATGATGCTGAAACGGAAGAGAATCAACCATCAACAAGTTCTGCACCTCCAGCGAAACGGCCAAGGAAGAAGAAATGTCCTGCGCCGTCCTGGACAAAGCAGAAGAAGCCAGTCTTCCCAAAGACATCTGCTCTGAATGGACAGGCCGCCGGTGTTGCAGAAAATAATCTGAGACAAACTTTAGCCCAACATAATCCTGTGCAACTCTTTGAGGAGTTCTTTTCGCCAGAGATATATGACCTAATCTGTAAAGAAACAGTTCGCTAGTCAACGGATTTTAGGAATGATCATGAATTTCATACATCAACTGAAGAAGTGAAGGTCTTCCTTGGGATTTTGATTATAACTGGATATCATAAAGTCCCGTCAGAAGCAGACTATTGGAGTGATGCAGAAGATCTTGTCGTACCTATTGTCAAGAATGCTAAGTCCCGAAACCGATTTCAGAAATTGAAAAGTTATATTCATTTTGTGGACAATTCTACTGCAGACAGCAACATAGGTGACCGATCATTCAAGGTTAAGCCGTTGTTTGAACTCTTGAATGAGAATTTCTGTAAATTTGGCTATTTTACACCCAATATCAGCATTGATGAGATGATCGTGAAATATTATGGGAGAAACAGCCTGAAACAATTTATAAAGGGAAAGCCCATCAGATTTGGGTATAAATATTGGGCGATATGCTCCAGCGAAGGATACTGTTACACCTTCTCATTGTATTGTGGAAAGGAAACAACTGCAACAGATGTGCCACTTGGTTCTCGCGTTGTCTTGAATGCTGTACAACATATTGCTGATCCAAGCAGCTATGCTCTGTATTTTGATAACTTTTTTACAAACATGGATCTGCTCTCTCAACTGGCAGATAGAGGATTTCGAGCAACCGCTACCATTAGAGAAAACAGGATCAATAGAACATGTCCAGTGAAGTCATCAAAAGAGATGAAAAAATCAGATCGTGGTGCCAGCGAGTATGTCTATGACAGAACGTCAGAGGTACTTCTCATGACTCTATTGAGCCGCTTCATGATGTCAAGCGACATGTAAAAGGCCAGAAAGAAAAGAGCACGGTGAAAATGCCTAACTTGATATATAATTACAATGCATACATTGGCGGTGTTGACCATCATGACTGGCTTGTTTCAAAATACTGTGTTTCTATACGTGGAAAGAAATGGTACTGGCCCCTGTTTACTCGCTGCATTGACATGGCAATAGTGAATGCGTGGATTCTGCACAAAAGTATCCATGGGGGAAATGCCATATCATTGAAGGATTTCAGACGAGCAATTGCCATAGTTTATTTGAAGACCACTGTCCAACGCAAGCATGCAGGAAGACCCAGGGTGCCCAGACTACCAACAGGAGCTGACATGATGCGATACGATGGCGTGGGACATTTTTTGATGCAGAGGGATAAACAGCGTCGCTATCAGCATGAAGGATGCAAAGGCAAGCCTAAAACATATTGCAACAAGTGCAATACAACACTTTGCCGTACTTGCTTTCAGCCATTTCATGATAAGTAGTGTTGGCATTTGGACTATGATTCCTCTTATGTTTGGTAACTTTCTTGTAAGGTCATAATTGTGAGCAATAAATGTATATGTTCTCATATTGTACATAGAGCTTCTGTTATGTCAAGTCATCCCAGTGTCCTATTTAGAGGACAGGCTGTATCTACATAAGTAAACAAAAAGAAACATGATTACATGGTTTTTCTGTTCCAGGGACTCCAAATGACAATAACTTTACAACGGAAATAAAAAATTTTTTTAAAAATTAATTTGGGAGATAACGGGGTAATTACACACCAGTTAGTCATGTCCACCACTCACAGTGGTCTTATAAATGTCCATGAAGCTCACGTAAAACACATAAATCCCTTAATGAACATTTAAATACAATGCAACCCTTCTGTCTCACGTAGGCACCCCCTTTATCTCTTGTTTTGGTCACATCCAAAATGTATCTTTAAGGTATATAAACCAACGGGTCTGGTTAGTTGTGGTACACAGCAATCTGAACTCCTTTGTAAAATATTACTTCTTATTTATTGTATTTGGTTGTACACCTGTAAATACCTGTAGGCTTCCTTTGTGTATATTTCAGTTTACAACAATGCACGTATGCTAAAATCTTTCAAGAATGCTTGTCATTTTTATATGGATGTGCCGAGTTGCTTAATCTCTCTTCGGCCACGTGGCATAATGGGAAGAAAAGGCCTGACAAACTTCCTTAAAGAATATGTGTGTGAAATTTTAAAAAAAAATTGTGAACTTGGATTCTTTGGGAGCTGAGCTGCTTCATGTGGACTGACAGAGGGATGAACAGACAGATGGCCAGACAGACATGGGCAATTGCAGTAGGTGCCTTTCACAATAAAAGCGAATGCACCTAAAAAGGTTAGGCAATAACTAAAAAAAAAAAAAACCAAAAAAAAAACCAAACAACAACAAAAAGTGACAAGTCAAAAAAAAAATAAGAGGAGGGAAAAAAAAAGACACTAGAGACTGAAGGAACTCTAATAGTAAGTCCAGGACTGTATCTGAGCCTTGCCCCTAACCTCATCGTTTCTGTACTTGGTTTGTCTTCTACTTTTTTGCTTTTTTTTCAATTCAGGCCTGAGCTAGCAGGAGAAGGATATAAATGTCCCTTGTTGTCCGTAACTATTTGCTATGGCATTGGTTGGCTTTTGGTCATTGTGTTTTCAGCCTCATCACTGGTTTATTTTTGTTTTAATTTATATACACACACACAACCACTCACACATATATGTATTTATGCACAAACTGTATATAATATATAATTATATAAGATATAATTATAAACACCTTTGTACATGGTTTTTAATATCTTAAAATCAATGTAACATTTAATTAGAATTCAAAAGACTAGTGTCACATGGACCAGGAGTGATATTAGTTATTTCTGTATAAGTATAATACATGGAGGTTCTGCCAACATTGCATTACAGTAATCTAAAGGAGAAGTAATGCATTTACTAGAGTCTCAAAATTTGTTAAAAGAATTGATGGACATTTTTTATTGCATGCAGCAGCTTTCACAGCGAGTACCATTGCATTCGTAAAAGAAAAGCAAAGATAGCAAAGCAGACTAAACATAATACAAAGTCCATATAAGTGACAGAGCAATGTGGAGACACTAGGATGAGCCAGTAATTGTTCTGGCATCAAGTCAGAATACAAAATAATGAACTGAACGTATGTCAGCTAGGAGTCAATTGACAGGAAGAGTTAGATGACAGAGCAAGGTCAGCAGTAAAAAGACGGCACAAGTAACTCTGTTTTAAAATATGTTAATAAAAGGAATAACAGGTAAGACAAATGAGAAATCACAGGTTTTTAAGCGCAATCACTGTAAAAGTTACCTTGATGACAGACGAAGGACAAATAAGAGAGGTTATTCATCAATGACTATTTATTTTATAAATTTCAGTATGCTGCTCCTGCAGATGGAAAGTCTGATATGCTGGCTTTACTTCTGCATGCACCTATTACAAGCTTCGCACCACAAGGCTAAACTCACCAACTGAGAAACCTGTCTACTTATTGGTGATAAATGATGGCCCTGGATTACTACCACAATATAAATGCCATTAGTGAACATCAAGAGTGTCAGGTTGATGGAGGGTTAGCTAAGAAAAGGATTAAAATGCCTAGGTCATTTTCATGCTTGGGCTAATTGAACCTTATGAGCAGACATACACTTTCATTTAGTGGTTACAAGAAATGTAGAGTACGTGACTGATTTAATGCTAAATGGCTAACATCTGGTGACCTAAGCTCCTAGATTAGAGGCTAATAATAAAGGGTGTAGGTTATTTAAAAATTTCATAGTAAGGACTAAAGACAATCGCGATCTAGAGAGGGAGGCAATGCACTTAAGATAGCTTATTGGACTTTAGCCATGAACTTATGAGCTTTTTTTTGCGCTGTGGTTAATGGTTTCCAATCATGGCAACAGGCAGCTACATTTTCAACATTTGGTTTTTTGCTCCAAACAACTGACTTCAGATGTGTGGTGGAAAACTACAACCAACCTTTCACCTCTTGAGGGGAATGAACTCATTATCTGCAAGTAGACTTTGTGTTTTCATACATCTAACACTAAGTTTCTGCCATAAAGCTAAAGTCTTCAAATCCACAAGCCAGCAAAGCTCATTAATTCAAAACAGAATCCCCACGGGAAATAACAAAGCTGCAATTAGCCTTGCTTCCATCGCATTCGATAAAATCTCAGAACATAAAACTGCAAACTCATCTCCAAAGGACACGACAAATGATTCTAAATTAGGTATTGCTCTAAATACAAACAGTCAATTTTCCATGTACTTTTGGGGGTAGGATACGCTTGATTAGAAGCAGCGGGTTTAGTTCAGTTCAAAACGACTTTGTCCATTTTGATAACAGCATTGGCTGTTTTCCCAGATTCAGAAATACACAAAGGCACTCTGATACAATAGAAAATATTATTGAGACACACATCAAGAGACATAAGAAAGCAGATGATGCCAACACATTTGGTAGCTTTTAAGGAAACATATCTGCTTTATGAAATAGCTTGAATACTAGTAGAAGCAACGATAACATAAGTGAACACAATTGTAAGTGTTTAGGTTAAAATATTATATCACAAAAAAAATTTGGAAAAATAATTATTTTACTAAGTATAGATGCTAGGATGGGTCACCTACAATTCCCATTCATTATTTTTTATTCTGTTTGTCGCTACAGGTTACATTGTTTATCTGTATTCCACCATGTTGTTTTCTTACAGAATCAAACTTAGGGGAATGAGAGTGCTCCTTTTTTGTGGCCTCAGACAACAAGAAAGCGCCCTGTTCTAGCTTTCTGGCTCTTTCAAAGGGCTGGGTCTTTTTTACAACTGAATCACTTAATATTCTGGCACTGATAAAACCCAGAGCCTAAGCACAGGCATGGCAATGCAATCTTCTTTGTGTAGGGAGTATGGTATACTGGGGGTGGGGTGGGGGGTTTTGTACTTTAAACTGTGAGGTAATTTCAATGATGAGCAATGATTCACTGCATGATCGTGGACAAGTTACATAATCTGTTATATGTACAAGGTAAGTTGAAGTCTTGTACAACCCAAACATTTTCAAGATGCCTAAAGTTGGATTGATCTAGCCACTAACATTCTGCGTTAGACTCATTGGTATATATGTAAGGTATATGTGACCACCCCTTCTGCCATTTTTAGGGTGGCCATCTTGAATTTAACTCAATTTCAAATGGAAAGAGGTTCATGTGACCACTGTAACAAGTCTAAAATTACCAAAGAAATGTAACTATGAAGTCTGTTTTTCTTTTATCATTGTTGGTTATGAAGGTTTCACAACTGACAGTGCAAACATTAAGCAACCATGGCAAGTGTGACACATACAGCACATAAGCTGAGACCACTTCATAGAATGTGCTCAATGTGCTGTCCCTGGTAGCATTTGAATGAAGTTCTTCTGATTGAATGCTAGCATTAAAATACTGCCAGTTAACTGAGCATGTTACAGAATGTCATCATGCCTTGTTAAATGAACATAGGGAGTTTCCAGCGTTCTACAAACAAAATGGTGCATCAACTTACTATGGTGTGGCTGTCCAAACCTGATTGGATATGCTGTTTCCAGGAACTGGATTGGCTGGCATAGAGTAGTAGTTTCCTAGGCCCCATGATTTAAACCCCTTTGACTTTTACCTCTGCATGGTATAAGCAATTAAGATCCAGAATGTGAACCATTGGAAGGTAGGATGCATTGATTCTTGTGTTAGCATCCATAACCCACCCCTGTATCACAGTTATACAGCAGACCAGTATTGGAAAAAAGAGAGAAACCTAATCATTAAAATGGTACTATGTTAATTTTGGTACCGGAAGTAAATGGGTGCATAAAGGCAACTTTTGCTCTGTTGTATATCAATGCGAATGGAACTCCAAGGGGAACTCAAACCCAAGCTCATGCCGCTTCAAAGTAACATTTTACATTAGCATGCTGGAAACTCCAAGGGGGAGATCCCCGAATCTGCTCCTCAAGACAAAGGGGGTGCACACTTCAACAAATAACAGCATGTTGGCCAAAACAGGGACAGTTCAGTTTTTTCATTGAGATATCTCAAATATAGTACAGTAATCCCTCGCTATATCGCGCTTCGCCTTTCGCGGCTTCACTCCATCGCGGATTTTATATGTAAGCATATTTAAATATATATCGCGGATTTTTTGCTGGTTCGCGGATTTCTGCGGACAATGGGTCTTTTAATTTCTGGTACATGCTTCCTCAGTTGGTTTGCCCAGTTGATTTCATGCAAGGGACGCTATTGGCAGATGGCTGAGAAGCTACCCAACTTACTTTTCTCCCTCTGTCTCTTGCGCTGACTTTCTCTGATCCTGACGTAGAGGGATTGAGCAGGGGGGCTGTTCGCACACCTAGACGATACGGACACTCGTCTAAAAATGCTGAAAGATTATCTTCACGTTGCTACCTTCTGTGCAGCTGCTTCGTGAAGCGACATGCTGCACAGTGCTTCGCATACTTAAAAGCTCGAAGGGCACGTATTGATTTTTGCTTGTTTGTTTTTCTCTGTCTCTCTCTCTCTCTCTGCTCCTGACGGAGGGGGTGTGAGCTGCCGCCTGGAGGGGGTGTGAGCTGCCGCCTTCAACAGCTTTGTGCCGTGGTGCTTCGCATACTTAAAAGCCAAACAGCCCTATTTATTTGTTTGCTTTTCTCTATCTCTCTGACATCTGCTCCTGACCGCGCACTCCTTTGAGAGGAAGATATGTTTGCATTCTTTTAATTGTGAGACGGAACTGTCACCTCTGTCTTGTCATGGAGCACAGTTTAAACTTTTGAAAAAGAGACAAATGTTTGTTTGCAGTGTTTGAATAACGTTCCTGTCTCTCTACAACCTCCTGTGTTTCTGCGCAAATCTGTGACCCAAGCATGACAATATAAAAATAACCATATAAACATATGGTTTCTACTTCGCGGATTTTCATATTTTGCGGGTGGCTCTGGAACGCAACCCCCGCGATGGAGGAGGGATTACTGTATGCCGTTTTTTGAAATTTCAACATCTCCCATTGAAAAGCACTGGCGAATTTCTAAACTCTCTGTCTTTGAACAGAGAAACATCTTGTGTGAGACTTTTGCAGATTACTGTTTCAGATTTAATTTGGGAGAGGTCACTTCATTTTTTTTAATATTTTACTAGGGGGCTCTGCCCCATGCTCACTTCGCTCGCCAACACCCGGGCGGTCGCTGAGCGCTAGCCACTTCAAGGCTCTCCCGCTCATGTATAGGGAAGCGGATGTACAATTTAAACACATTGTTATTTTCATGGGAATTGTTACATATGCATAATAGACCTAACTATTTTACATTACAGCGAGTAATTAACCATAGTAAAAAATAGTAAAACGTAATAAATTGAAAGAAAATTATGTTTCATGTTGCGTTAGAGGTATTCGTTGCGTTATACGTTTTTGTTCTATTTGGCTTTGAAATTAACACGCAAAATTTTTTTTAACTTGCACTTTTACTATAAAACTTCAGTAAAAACAATATTTGGAATTAAATTTTCGTCAATATCGCATTGAATTTTGCTTCCGTGTTTGGAGTTACATTATGACAACACAATGTATAACTGCCCATGAGTGAATTTTGTTTCTTTCTCTCTAATAAATAAACCAACTTTTTCGAATGTTTGTCCCTGTGATTTGTTAATTGTCATAGCAAAAGCTATTCTAACAGGAATCTTTAAACGTTTTAATACGAATGGCATATCAAGATCTGCTTTGGTGTCTAATGTTATCTGTGGAAGATGTACTACATTACCTTCCTTGTCACCTGTTAAAATTTTACATGTCAGAATTGTTCGACCAATTTTGAATACAGCTAATCTTGTCCTATTGCATTGCCCATCACTTATAAATAAATTATCTGCACCATCTCCACAAACTGTTTCAGCATAGTCTATTGATACGCATTTAACCAATTTGCCGTGTAACCAATCAACAATTTTCATGTTAATTCGTTTGACTTCATCGTTTCTTGGTGCTAAGATTGCCCGTGTACTCATTTCTTCTGTTGATAACCCTTCAGAATGAAATTCTTCAATAAGATTTGGACATAATAAGTCCTTTTATTGGGAACTTAAGGTGAGGAAAACATAAAAATTTGTAAGGGCTGAGAGCACAGGAACTGTGCCTGAAAAATGCTGGAAGAGATGCACTCAAGCCACTAACACAGCCAGCCGCTCACTTCTCCTACTGCTTGAAGTAAGTCAACTGTTATAGTAAAGGAAAACAAAGCAATTAATGTAAGAGGAAAGGAATTATGTCACTCCATAAGCATGTACTGTAAGAGTGAACAAATATGTACTCAGTGTTTGCACTGCACTAAAACCAACCTCACCGCTGCATTGTCTGCACATTATAATCATTCAGTAATTGGCAAATCTCCACAACTGGTTTATGTCATGGTCATTTTACCTTATGTCATTTTACCTTGAGACTTGAACAGATATTTTAACTTTCCATTTAGTACCTATTTAAAAAATGTTAGGTTTAAGAAATTTGAACTAAAGTGAGTCACAGACACTCCATGATCAACAACTAACAAATAGGGATTCAGTCGATGCCACTTTTAAATCACCTGAATTGGAATCTGCTGTCTGTAAAACGTATTGAGCCAATGTTTTAAGTACATGATAATATACAGTAGAATACTGTCAAAAGCCATGAATTTAATGTAGTCAATTAATATATATAATTGTATTATAACAGCATTATTTTTAAATATGACTTCTTATTACAAAAAATATTTCATAAACAAAAATGTGATAGCTGACTCTTTGATAACATTTAAAAATGTTCCAAAATTCAAATCAGTTAACAAAGTCCCAAATGCAACTGAATGTTGCACTATGCATATATTGTTCTAACTTATTTTTGTTTGTGCTCTCACTTGTTCTTACTTTAGCTCATTTTGATGTAGTACTAATTAGTCTGCAAGTTGCTACTGAGCTGTTTGCTAACAATTAAAGACATGTCATATTTGGTTACACCTGTATATGTGTCGAGATAGGTGTTAGTGAACACACAACTAACTGCCAGAGGTGCAGCTCATGGTAAGCTGTATAGTAGGTGTTTGACATTGGGTCGTGCTTAGTGGAACTGAGGATCTCTGTCTCTCATTCTTTTTCTGTTACCCCATATGCATTATGTAACTGAGTGTTGTCATCATACTGTTTTTTATTTTAATGTTTGGTTTCAGATCATTTCCCAGAACTGTAGAAAAACAGTGCTGGTGTGGTCTTGGCTGTTTTTGAATATTACTGCTTCTGGGCTGGGCTGTATGCTCAGGGTTGGAAGAAACACATCTCAGTAAACACACTACAGTCCAAAAGTCAGTCATGTCTGCAGTAGTTTTACTCCTTTGGTCATTTCTCAACAAATCAGCAGTGGAACATTACTGGAGCAGAAATCCATGTATAGAATTTTGTGCAATGAAATGTTTCTGCAATGTTTTCTCTTTTGTTAACATTTAAGACTGGGAATGTCCATGTTGTAGCCCACATTCTGCTGAAGAGACTCATACAATTATAATTGTATAAAATTGAGCCCCTTTTTGTCTTCAGCAGTACATACTGTGGATTTCTGTGATGGGCCGTTGGGCAGAAATGTTTGGCACATTACAAGAGTAGTGATAATTAAGGGTTTAGCAAAGGGAGAAATGTGTACACTGGCACTGATCATGCATGTTGTCCTAACAGGATAAAACAAATGGCACTATGTGAGCAGAATGCCATTTCTGGTTAGAGAAGGACATCGGACTAGTTTTGTCACTAATGAACTAAGAAGAATGTAATGCAACATCGACCAGGAGAAGTCCAAAAGTGAGCAGATCAAAATTCTGTTAGTGTTAAGAATTTTGCAAACATACCTGTTGCAAGGCAGATTCAATAGAAGTTAGAAAATGTACACATGGAATAAAGTTCAAGTGCATTCAGTTACTTAGTTTTGAAAGTTGGAGAATTTTTATTTTTTGCCTATTTACTTCATTGGAAAAATATTGTGTTTGTGTAGTATTTTTGTAGCAATGAGTCGTATGTAAAAAATAACAGTGATAACAACAGAGTGTATTGTACAGTACATCAAATACTTTATTTTTATTAGCATCTTACAACATCAAAACACAGTTAAACATTAGCCCAGACAGGCTTTTGGTAGTTAAAACAGCTTTCATAGACAGCAGATTCCAAATTGCATCAATCCATCTGCCGTTGTTGGTTATGAATTGTTGTAGTTCTTATTTCTTAAACACAAAATGATTTGAAAGAAGTACCAGAAGGATAATTTTGAGGTCCAACTATGGTGTGCAAACTATTGAGGTGACAGCGAGTCTCCAGCCATATGAGGGGTAGTCATTGTTGCATGGGTGTGAGATGTGGCTTATTATGACAGAAGAGAAAGCAAATTCAGTACAGAGGTACTGAACTGAGAATGAGTGGACATGCAGAATTCAGCTCAGAGCATGGAGAATTCAAGGTAGAGAGAAACTGCTGGTATGCAAGTAATATGTTGTAATGTGAAAAAAAAACAAACAGGTAAAATTTAGATTTGTCAAGTTAAAGTAGGTGAATCACTGAGTGAACAGGAGTGCTGAACGGAAAAGGAGAGGCCAAGAGGGGAGCCAGTGCTATGTCATGATGTTCAGGGCCATAAATAAGGATGCTCAAGGCAATGGAAATTTGCGTGGTGGAAGGAAATTACGTGAGCAAAAGCCCAGCCAGTCTGAACACAGATGGTGGCTTGTAACTGGCAGTCATGGTGGTAGTTTTTGCTGCCAGTAAAATGCTTCAAGGTTAAGTTAGTGACATATTGGAAGTGGAGTGGGAATAACTGTTGTCTCCTCCTTGCTGTGAATTCTTTGCTTTGCTCCCATTCTTTCCAATAAAATCTCCAACTCCTCTGCCATCCTGACTGCACTTGGAAAAATAACCATCACTTTATAAAATTTAATTATAAAAAGTGTTTATTATGTTTTAACATATATTAAATGTTGCATTTTGTACTTTTTAGTTATTAAAATGTGTTTTGCTTATTGTGATATGATTTAAAGCTTATAAAATTTTAATTTAAAAAAGTATACAGTTGCTGAAAGTTTTGCTTCTCTGAACTTTAGGGGCAAGATTGTCCTGGGAAACACTACCCCAATTCCCATCCTTTTATTGTAGCAGTTCTAGGGCACATATATAGTCTGGAGAACCAGAAACTCGTTAAAATGTTAATGCAGAAGGTTTTCATGGAATATAACACTTACAAGCTGTAGGGTGCATCACTGAAAGTATGAACGAAACCTTTCTCTGTTTATTTACATTATATGAACACATTTTACTTTGACATGTTAACACTTTTTGTAGAGCAAGACCACAAAGTCATCTTTTTAAGAAATGCTTATTTCATTACACCTTGACAGCATCAGGACCTAGGTAGGAACTGACCCTGAATGATATGCCATACCCCCTCTGCAAAAGTGGCTTAACATTTATCCTTTACCTTGAATTTTTTATGACTTTCATTTAGTACTTAACTAATAAAATAGTTTCTGTAATTACCTACCCTGTACAATATTATGCTATTTTCTGACATGTTTTATCCCAGCTGGCATCTCAGGGTGTTGGACAGGACACCAGTCTCATTCATTGTCTACTCATGCTCACACCCAAAACCACTCACTCCAGGTCATTTAAGCAGACACATATGTTTCAGATGTGGGAGGAAAAAATAGGAAGACCTAAGGAGAATTTGCAAAGTCTGCACAGCTATTTAACGTGTCATCATTATTATATAGTAGTACGTTTATTTTTTTTTCTTGCAGTACATAAAATAAGGCAAGATCTCAAAATAAACAGGAATTTAGTTGTGAAGGCATCCTATTTAGAATGAGGCAGCCTCTCATTCTCTACAGCTTGATACTGAATAAAGTGGTTTCAAAGAAAGGTTGATGAAAATAGAAGCAATGAACTGTTTCCAAATATTCATTCATACTTTTGGTTGTTTGTCTGTCCTTTCGAGTATGCATAATACATACATAATATAATCTAAAAATAAATGTAAAAATCTCTTTATAGAAGTTCCATATCCTTGTATTTAAAATATTTTTCTTTGTTCTTTTTTCAGACAAAACTTGATGGAGGTCGTCACCAGTTTAAGCCTATTATAATGGCCCTAACAGAGAAGGATATTCTCCTCTTTGACAGTATGCCATGGACAAGGGAGGCTTGGCTGTCTCCATGTCGGACTCACCCACTTCTTGCTACAAGGTACATTATATTGTATTTCTTTAATATTATTATTGTTACATGTTCAAAGTACAGTGAAATTTTTAGTAGAATGTGCTATTCAACATGTAATGCGTCATCACTCTCTGACACCATGATCAATAAGTATTATTACCGCACATTGACACTTACGTCTTTCACTTACCTGAAAATAACAAGCTTACCCTGTATCTCGAAACTTCTGTCTTGCTTACTGTTGTCTAGGTATTGCACCTATCAACAAGAAAGCTGCTGATCTTTTCACTATGAAGAAACAAACTAAATAATTTCCCAAATGGCATTCATGTTGCCTTCCTTGTCTGAGACTTGGAGTGTCCGCAAAGGTCTATATTCTGTATGACAGATTTAAGTCACTTTAGCTGAACTTCTTAGTTTGGTTTGTTCTTTGCCTGTTTTTGCATTTGATCTCTGTAATTTCCTTGATACTGTAGCATGGCATTTTGTTATTTCTCCAGTTGTCTAACAAATGTATTAATCAATTTTAGTTGAAATTATTCTGTTCAGCCTGTGACAGAAAAGGAGCCCTGTGACAGTCTTCCATATCAAACTTGACCATAAAGAGTACAAAAAGTAAATAAAACTGGGATCTTCATTAACAAAATATTGGAAGGGAGGGTTGAACGTGGAAAGAGCACCAAGTACCAAATACCAAATGAACAAGGCAAAATAATAAACCTGCTGATCCTCTGGGCCTGACTTCATGGGTATTGAACACTGTCTTCCAAGTGCAATGACTTGCACCCCTCAGAGGTATCCTTTGTCACCTCTCCATCGTGGGTTAGGCTGTCTGTAAATCTGTAAGTAATACGCTGGCTTATAAAATGGTGGGATGGGAGAAACTTCATAATTAAGTTAGAATTTTTCCAATATGTTTATATCTTAGGGAAAGCATTTTAGGTTTTCACCACTTATTGTGGAAGGCCATATCAACTGTGGAAGTCCTCCAGCTTTCGCTTCCTATATATTATTATGTCAATATTGCCTTGTTGATAGAAAACAGTTCTTTAAGGAAATGTGCGGATGGCTTGTCACCGTTTAATGTTGATTATATAATGAGAATAACTTCCTCTACCCTAGATTTAATATTATCCTGAATGCTTAATAGCCAGAATCCTAAATTATGATGATTATTAATTCATCTATCATCTGAAGCTTTGTATATCAGAGCTATGTTGTGTGTAAGGCAGAAACATATTCCAAATAAGTATCTATTACTGGTTTTTTTTTTTTTTTTTTTGAAGGGATGTAATCATTCAAGGTAAAATGTTTGGCTCTTATTCATTGTCCATTAGTGCAAATGCATTTACACATCACTTGATCAGCCATTATAACTGATACCAATTTCCTGATTTAATGTTGTATTTGCTGACATACTGTGCAGCAACAACAACAAAAAAGGCAGACGTACTAATGGTGTCTGTGTAGTTATGCAATAAACCAGATGGAATGCTGATACCCATGGTGGTTTTATAAGATGTTAATCTGCTAAGGAGCCAGCCAACGATTGATCCATTTTCTGAACCTGCTTATATGATCACAGAGTTGTAAATAGCTAAAGTGTATCCTATCCACATTGGAAGGGTGCAGAATCAATCTCTGAATGGAGTATCAATCTATCACTGGCCACACTCTGACAGAACTACTTATCTAACACACCCATGTTTGGAATATGGGAGGAAACCCCAATAAAACTGAACCCTGCTGCTAAAATCCTCTGTGTTAAAACCATTTGCCATAGTGCCACCATGTGTGTTATTTTACACATTTTTAACCAAGTGCTGTGTTTCTAAACACACTTGTCAGATTTGCTGCACATCCTGAGTATTTTGAAGCAATAACACCCCTTTTAGATCAGTCAGTGCAGCATCAGTATTAAGTCAAAAGATATTTTCAGGCTGAAGATGACTACTATTTAATCAAGCAAACACACTTGTATCAAAGAAAAAAACTGTACCAGCTTTTCCTAAAGTTCCACTTAAGCTTTTTTTCTGATTTGTTTATATAGGCACTATCTGAGTAATGCAAACAAATCTCTTACACATCAAGAATGAAAAACATTCTGCGCTCCTCACAACATCTGATACAGGTCTGTGCTTGAACGTTTCCCAAAAAATTGTTATTTTATAGACTTCAGGAGATATTTCATAAGATTGTGTTACTTTTTCTTATTGTAAGCTTGCCATTTTGACCTTATCCCTTCTGCATGTTCACATAAGTGCCAGCAAAAAGCCATTTATTTTAGAGACCTTTAAATAGGTGGCATTAGAATCACAGGAAAGAAGTGTTCAGCACAGCCAAGATCAACAGCATTGTTCTTCACAATCCTCTCCTAATCTACACAACCAAAGCCTTTGCCTGTATTAAATACATGAGGTTCAGCTGGAGAGGATATGCTTCAACAGAATCATGGGAAGCTGAGCTTAGCAACTGCTGTTACACTTTTTTTCTTGCATATGCTGCCAGCCTGGGCAGCAGATCGAGTTTAAGGTTTCCAAAATAAATGGTCCATTTTGTAGCCCCATCAGATGGTTGTCCTAGTGAAGCCTGCCCATCGCAGTTTCAGCTTTCACAACTGCACTTGGCAGTTGACTATCAAATTGAATCCATATTGAAAGCTTTTTCATTTTCAGGCAGGATGTAATCAGTGATGTCTTTGACAAACCATTTTGGTCTATTTTATGCTAAATGCTTTTGAATTTGACTAAACCACAGGAAAAGATTAAACATTTTTTAACAAGGAAAAAAATACTTGTTTACGATAATACTACTGATAATAGTGAGCCATAATTTTAACATCATTTAGCTTATGCCAGCATCAGTGCATGGAAAGTTGAAACTATGGATGAAAGTAGCACTAGCTCATATGGTTAAAAAAGTTCAGGATCTGACAGTGGAAAAAGCTGGTTCACTAAATCATCCATCCTTTTAACAATCTACAAAAATTTATACCAATTCAGGATTGTGTGCAGCCAGAGCCCACCCCAGCAGCTTTTGTCACAAGGGACACTCAACACACAGTCACACTCTCTCAGACTGGGTTAATCAGCACTTAATCCAACTTGTCTGTCTTTTGAAATTATGGAAGTAACCAGATAAAATTAAAAGTCATGCTAGGGCACCTGCAAACCCCAAATAGCTAGTGACAGGTTTGGAAATGAACTCAGAGCTGTTAAAGCTGTTAGGCAAATGTGCTAACCACTGCACCACAGTAAGCCATTTTCCTCTTTGAAATAAATATTCTTTAGTTTAGGTTTCAGTCTTTTGGCTCGTTCAGCATTTGTTCTTAACCAACAAAGTGTCCTTTTGTGATTTGGCTTTGACCTGCCAACTCAGACTAACTGGAATTTGATACCACAAAGACCTTTTACAGGTTGTGTTTTGTTTTCCATCTTGGTGTTATGCCATAAATTTAAAAGAAAAAAAAGCTATTCAAAGTATTCCCATTTAAATAGATATTCCTCTGTAGTTTTGTGGTTTCCCTGATGATTTATTACTCATCTGATACTCTCATTCTGTGCCACGCTCTCTGTTAAGCACTGTGTTCCCAGAGCCTCTTTACAATGGCTCCCAATTCAGGTCAGAATTCTGATGCATATAATCAGCTTTTCTACAGAGCTTATATGATCTCTCTCTCCCACCCACCCACCCACAAAGCAAATCTGTGCAGAGATAGTCAGAGGATCATGCAGAGAGGTGTCTAAAGGGGGCACTGGCTTTCAGAGCTAAACTTAGTCTCTAGCTCCATGGCATCTATATGTAAATATAGTCCTTGGTTGAGAGTGAGTCAGTTGTCCTAACTACAGACAGTATTAGCTAAAAATTATACATCAGTATACTGAAATATGCATATTTTTAAAATATGGATTAGCTTGAAATAAAGTGAGAATACGTGAGCTTGACATGTGCAAGTCACCTCTCCAGAAAGTTCCTTTTCTGTTGAGTGTTTGGTCCAGAGTGACAAGGACTTTTTGGGTAAAGTGGCTTAAGTACTGAGGCAGAAACAGAAAGAGTGGATCAATTCTTACTCCTGACAAAAGTGACATCACAGTTCCTCTGGGCAAATGGAAATCATGATGGTGGCCGTGTCACATCCAAATCCTTTCCTGCGATATTAAACAACCCGATCCCCATGAGACATGCCCCAAGCTCACGTGCCTAACAGTATGTATAGTTATACTAATTGTCCATTTATTCATATGGCAGTGAGCTAGTGTTTAGCAAACATATACATTGCTTAAGTAACAAACTGATTGTTTGCCAGATCTGTCCCTAAGGAAACCTGTTGTGAGAATTAGATGTTCTTATATCAAGGATATTTCCTTTAATTGTCAAACAAAAAATAAGGGTTAACAATACAGTACTTAAAGACATAACTCTTTCTCAATTGCTCTTTTTTTTTTTTTTGTAAGTAATTCTCAAATTGTCAAATAGAATTTTCTCCATAGTGGATTCATGTGATAACGCTTGCATGGATGTGAGTAATTACAACAGCCATAACATATAGTAGTAACATTAACAGCCAATTGCTGATTAATAGCATCAGCTAAAAAATGAACTTATATATTCTTGAACCTACTTATTTCAGTTCAGGGTCATGGCAGGGAGAAGGCAAGAACCAACCATGGACAGGGAACCAGTCTTTTGCAATATTAAACCAGTTAGGATTAATCAATTTACATAACATACATGTCTTTGGGATGTAGGAGTGAAATTTGAGTTTTCATAGAATGTGCAAACATTCATTAATCAAAGATGTCTGTAATGATGTTATTTTTGACTAGCCGATGCCCGCCGTAGCATATGGCGGTGTAAGAATAGGAACAGAAAATGGTGAGAAAGGAATTCAGAAATCAAGAAGAAATAAATACTTCTTGAAAGACGCAGTGTGCATGTAGAATTTCCGGCCAAGCAGGGTTACATGTGAAAGTGATAAATAAATCAGGCTTTCCGAATTTACTTACTATGGCCATGGCATCCTGATGGTTTTGTTGCATGTATCTTGGACTTCCTGGAAATGTGGACGGTAATATGATCATTTTGCCTACACGTACGTTGTTATTTTCAGCGTTTGCTTACAGTGCGTCTGATAGTCCTTTGTATTGTTCCACGCGCAGATCTTGTTGATGTAATCTGAGATAGTTGAGACGTGCGCCCTCTGTTTTAACATACGCATCTACAACATACTGTTGGAATAGTTTGCCACTGGAGTGCAAAATACTAAATGTATTCCTCATTGCTAATCTGTACGCGTAAAATTAGCATTGAGTAAGCCTTATTCGCTTGGCGGTTCTTTTATCGGGAACATGTTGTAAATCTTTCTGCCAGCCAATGTCTCCATAAGGGAATAAAAGTGGGTAAACCATAGGATCGCAATTCATATTGAGTGTGGAAATCTGTTTACAGGAGTTGCCTATGGGATAGATGCAAATGTCCCTTTCGGCAGGCGTTTCGCCATCTTCTCCGACGAAAATCACTGCAACATCGGTGTGACATATCGGGGCATTGTATCATCATAAATCCTGCCTTGGGTTTTCCTTGAAAACCATTCATACAGATGCTGTTGGATTGGACTGAGCAATTTCACGCATGTGTTTGTAGGATTTAGCGAAGGGGTTGATGGTTCTGAGCATGGAATCTAGCTGGAGAAGTAAATTTTCTCTGCATGCCGAGTTTGCTTTATTTTGTAAGCGTACTTCAGTAGCTTGCGCTGTGTCAAAAACATATAACTGTCCATATCCTGGAGAGGTAGAAGTGTTAGCGTATAGTGGAGAGATTTGGTGATAAATTTGCTCGTGTATTTTAAAACAGTATGGTCCGTGGCCAGGAGGTTGAGTTATCTGTGCACCCATGGAAGCAAACGCTAGAGAAGAGTTGTATTCTCGAATGTGTTCACGATAATTTTTAGCTTCTGATGTTTGCTGTGTAAGAAGCTGTTGTAAAGACACGGGTGGCTCCCGCAAAGGTGGTAAAGCTACTTTACGATCACATCTGTCTCGCCTAAAACTGTCCAAAATGTTTGCAGGGCAAACTCCAACCTGCGAACGCTGCAATCAAGTCCCAGCCTCACTGGGTCACATGTTTTGGGGCTACGCCAAATTAACATCATTTTGGACCAAAAATTTTAAGTGCCTTTCAGACAGCCTTGGTGTCACAATCCCTCCTTACCCATTAACAGCTGTGTTTGGTGTTCTTCCAGATGGGTTTAAAGTGGAGAAGGACAAACAAACTGTGATTGCATTCACTTCACTTTTTGCACGCAGACTTATTTTGCTAAACTGGAAGAATCCTAACTCTCCTCTTTTAAGTCAGTGGGTAACCAATGTTTTATACTATTTGAAATTGGAAAAAATCAAATATTCAGTTAGAGGATCTGTGCAGATTTTTTTTTAAACCTGGCAGGATATAATCAATAAAATTTTAGAATAAGCTCTTAAAGCACTGAGGAAGCAATTATCTCCGCATTTTTTTCTTCTTCATTCATCTCTACTGGCCTATTAAACTCATCAATTTAGGTATGTTTACAAGCCTTAAGTTTTACCCCGTTGGCCATGCTCTCTCTCGCAGGGGTGGGGGTCGACTTGTTTTTCAAGCCTATTTTTTGTAAAAATTGATCGATTTATTAGAATGATTACAATAAAATTATATAAAAAAAAAAACTACTTTACAGTTGTGGCACCACCTCGGGTACTTGTTGGATGTATTACGCTCAGCAGGCCAGTATAGTGCATGACAGTGTTTGCACTGCTGGTCTGGAGTCCCAATGTTGTACTGTTGGACGGAAAGACAGGAATGAGGTGAAGAAGTACTTGTGGTAACGGGAAAAGGATTGTGTGTATGTCTGCTGTGACTGCGTTGGTTTGGAAATGTTGCTTTGCAGATGTTGCATTGCAAGAGTTGTGAATGAGTTTTGTTGTGTTTAGTCAGACAATCCTGGGTAGTGAACTTCTTATTGCATTTCTGGCACTCATATTGTTGTTGGGAAGAATGCCTTTTCTTGTGTTTAGCAAGTGAGGTTCGTGTTTGAAACGTTTTGTTGCAGGAATCGCACTGGAAGAATGTGTTACTGGAGTGGGAGTCAGGTAATTTTTCAGCGGAGTGAATTTTTGTGTGTTTGTGAAGATAGTTCTGCGTTGTGAAACATTTTGTGCAAGTGTGAGACTGAAACAATTTGTCATTGCAGTGAATTTTCTTGTGTTTGGCAAGGCTGGGTTTTGTTTTGAAAGGTTTACTACAAATGACGCAGAGGAAGGTTGTGGCAGTAGACGAAACTGTAGTGTTTTGTGGAAGAGAAGAATGACTGAGGACTGATGTGTTGTTGTTATCAGGCATTATATGCTGCTGTGGAGACATGATCGGAATCGGTAGGAGGGCTTCATAGTGGCCATTGTCTAGTTGTCCTGAGTACAGAAGGTAAATGAAGAGTGTATTTCCAGAATTGTAAATGCAAGGTGGGATGTTGGGGTTGTGTTTGAAGTAAATGACAATGGTAGCATGGAGAATCTCGGAAAGAGCTTGAATTTCAGCTTCACCACCATAAACTCCAGATGTTGCCATGTATTGATAGTACTCCTGACTTGTTGTGATAACTCGACTTGCGTTGGAAAGAACGACAGAAAGACCGTCTCCAAATCTGTCCCAATGTGATGCAATGAAATCTACTGCCCTGTCGTAGTGAGAGTGCATTGCCTTCATCCCCTTCATGGGGAAGGGTTTGGAAGAGGACGAATAGGAATCGAGAAATGCCGTGTTGGCTGCATGTGGGCGGGACCGGTTTTGAAGTGGAAGCAGGACGAACCAGAAGAGAAATATATATGAGATTACATCAACCTATGGGACATACATTTTACATAAACACATTGTATGCAGCAGGGGGAGCTAGCTCCTTTGTTGGAATGAGTTCTTTAGTATTTGCGGTATGTTACATAACTATATACAGACTATATAGATATAATATAAAAAGGTGATACCCCTTAGTGATATGGCAGTAAGAAATCATATAGGAGAGATAACTTCGCTTTCTTTAATGACGGTTTATACAGCATAACAGACAAAGGAAGCCATGACAAGACTTTCAGGTGTGGGGGCCCGATGTATAGAATCTGCCATTTTAGTTCCTGCGTTAGAAGGATTTTCTGGATCAGATACCGGTATCTCTCTTCCTTTCGTCGGCTTCAAAGGTGTGTCGTGCAATGTTCCAAGGTTTTATACTCTTTCATCATGTGCAGGCCCCCACTTACGTGAATCGTGCCATCCCAAACAAGGCAAAGAGAGGATACAATTTCATGCTGAGTTTGATACACAGAAATAGTATACAATGCCCATTTCGCAGTTGTCCCTGTCTTGTCTTCTAATGCTTTTCTAGCAGTATTAAATGATGAGCCCCTGTGCTAAATTTGGATTTGTGTTAGCTGTGCATGTGAGTAGAAAGAAAAGTAGATTTATAAAATATTTTTGTATAGAAGACAGTGACATATTAAACTTATTTTACACATACAGACACCATTTGTGCCATCTTAGTAACAGGCACAACCCGCACTTCATAATTAAGCTTTTATAATGCACATTTAGCATAATCAGATGCCTCCTCTATTTTGTGAAATTGCTTATATTACTATAATTAAAAAATATTATTAACCTAAAAAGAAGACTTTTAGCTTTATGTATTGCAATTCTGAGGAATCAATGGCTTATCATTGACTCTTAAGACATTAAAATATTAATCTAAAAAAAAAAAAGTATTCAAAATATACATGTCACAAGGCTTTGCCAGAGATTCTTATGGAAAATCCTTCTTCCACAATAAAACCTCAGATAATTTATTCAAAAAGCAACATTGGTGTGATTTGAAGTGTACCCTCATTGTCTTCACTTTTTTGAGACGTTCACTGAGATCTGTACAAAAGTAAAAAGTAAAGGTTTTCGTCATCTACAACAGTGTTTTTCAACCTCTGAGTCACCTGTGTGTCTTGAGTTGTTATTGTTTTTTAATAGTAGTAAGTTGCAAAGTCGGTCGCCCTCGATCCTCCACTGTGACTATCATACTCGTTTCACCAAGACAGACACCCTCTCTCACGATCACGTATTATTAAACATGGGGAAATCTCCCTCTGCTCTGATGGTTGCGCTAAAGTCACCAAGGAGGACAGTATGCCCTATTGATGGGTTACAAATATCCGTAAATTTGAAAAATTGAGTTGTGACACCAATGAAGTTGAGAAACACTAACTAATCTAAAAAACTTCAGTTGCTCACCCATGAAAAATTTATTTTTACTGATACTATGTATACATAGGAAGAGACTCCAAGCAAAATTTAATGGGGGCCATACTGCTTTAGACACATTCACATATGTTTAATAAATATGAGATATAACATCAGGCTTTATGAAAGAAAACAATACATTAAAGTCTTAATTTCTTTCCCCTGTATTCACAGAATATTCTATTCTAGTAATGGAAGTTATTCAGCAACCAATTTTGAAAACATTTCTCACTAACAAGGTATGCTATTAAGGACTTTGATTTAATTATGTAATCGTGTAGATTACGTGAGTGTCTCTGTCTCTTTGAGAAACTGCTTTTCATGAAGAGGCTATTTCTCTGTGATGCTGCAGTGAATGAGTACAAGCTGATGGTCAAGGGCCTGTAATTTTCGTTTGGGAACTTGTAATGGAAAGCTTGAATGCTTTTTGGTTAGAAGTTGTTTTTTTTTTAATTTCTGTCCTTATCAGCTATTGTTAATTCAGTGCTCTTTGCTAGGAAGTCCTTTAATGTGTTACACATTGCTTAGAGTTGTTAGCCTCTCTAACTTAACGGTTCAGTTCAATTGCTGACCAGTTTGTTGTTTTTTCAATGATAGTCTAAAGCAGCAATTCTAGGTCAAAAATTCTGAATCATTTTGCTTCCCCCTCAGGATCTGGACAAGTCAAAACCAGAACTAGAAACAATGAGTGTAAGACTAAAGCCAACCCTAAAATGGACATGGGCCACTCAAAGGAATGCTTTCATTACACTCAACCAGTTTGAAGTTGCCAGTCAATCTGACAAGCCTGTGTTTGGAGCATCGGAGGAACCCAGAGGCTCTGTAGGAAGACCCATGCATTCTTGAAGACAACATATCATTACAGGGCAATTAACCCATCTAGTTCTGTGCTAGATTGCTGGTACTGTTTTTTTATTTAAAGACCAGTAACTCCATAATAATACATAACCTTAAATTCTATAAAGTAGAACTTAAGGGGTAATGATGTAAAACTGCTTGCCCTATTATAAAAATGGCACACCAACTGATTTATTCAGACGGATCAGTCATTATATTTATAGAAGTTGTTTTCCCTGCCTTGCTCTGCACTTTTGCCTGTGCACAAGCTGTAACATTAAAGAACACTTTGAATCTCAGCATGATGAGTGCTACAGGAGAATCCAGCTGACAGCAAAGGCTAAAAGTAAGTATGCCCTGCTGTCTTTTAAAAAGCCAAGCAAATGAGCAACTTGCAAACCTGTCTGGTAGGTAGACAAACAATCTTGATGAACTGAATTGGTTTGTAAACTCTTAATTTAAGGACTGAATTTAAGAAAACCGTACAATTTTCTCCATTCGTATTTCATCTAGAAACATTAGGGCTGTGTCTGAATAGTCTGCATTTTGGCACATACTGTCTAATAACAGAAAAGTACAAAGAAAGTGTTTTGGGGCACCTTGAAGGCCAACCCCCCATATAATAACAAACACAAAAGACATAATATAGTCTTTGCTAGGCTCCCTAATCAGACTGTCCAAGATGGCATCAATGCCGGTTTTGAGGCATTCTGGGAAGAAGAGGTGGGTCCAGGTGAGCTAACCCTGGAAATGACATCATAGGTGGAATTGTGTCAGTTTTCCTTTCTGCAGAGTGAAAAGAAGAGAGAACATTGTTGCATGGTGCCACCTCATGTTCAAGAGGAGGATTACAATCACCAAAGCCCTTAAGCTGTTCACCAAGCACACGTGTGTGACAACTGCTAAATTGTAACATTTTTTTTTGTTTAGATCTTATAACAATTCTAAATAATACTGAAACATATGGACACATGGTCCTAAAATGAAATGCAACAAAAGGCCAGATATAAACTTAAGTAAACTCTCCGCGAGCTTTTTAGAAATGAAAGAACTTACACTTGATTGTGAATTTTGAACACGTTTTTACTGTTCCATGGAATATTATCAACAGATAGACAGTGTTTTAATTATAATAAACTTTTCTACCCATCAGTAAAATGCTAACCAGGCTGCCACTACCTATTTTTTTCTTTGTAAATTTCAGACCATAACCGGTCATAATCTTTCAATTAAGACCAACATCGAGGTTCTAGCCCCATTAGTTCATGAGTAATCACTTGACAGACATTACTGTTTTACATACTGTGCATAGATTGGTATATCATGTGTTAATAGTGACTAATCATGCAGCCATTTCAGTCTTATAAAGCAGGAGGAGCAGGTCTTGATTATCTCTTGGACAATAGTATTTTATGTTTGTGGGTGTGTTCTTAAAGACTTAGCTCCTTGTAAATTATAATTCTTACATTAATTCTTTTCAAAACAATGTAATGTTACCTCTTACAAAAGGCACACTGCTAAACAGTTCAAATTAGAGATCTTGGACTGTATTTTGATCTAGATTATTATCTACAATTGCGTAGTTTACCACTAGGAACAAGACACCAGTAGAAATTTGTCTATATTGGTTTTTAATGTGGTTGAGCACATCAGCAAGCCGCCTTCGATACTTGTTCTTCTGACACAACATGGTAAAACTGTGGAGGTGAAACAAGGAACCCAAAATGTGGCAAGCAAGACTCTCCTTCTATGCACGTGACAAACAAAATCAAAAGCTGGATCAGACAACAGATTTTCAGTCCACACAGGTTTCAGCTTGCTATATCTAAATTTGAATGTTCACATGCAATTAAGTAGCACATAGTCTACACGTGACAAACAAAATCAAAAGCTGGATCAGACAACAGATTTTCAGTCCACACAGGTTTCAGCTTGCTATATCTAAATTTGAATGTTCACATGCAATTAAGTAGCACATAGTCTACATGTCCTTAAACTGTCAGTGTGTTTGTTTCAGTGAATGAATGTATGTAAACACATGTGCATTGCAGAATACTGTAATAATAATCGTGAACAGAGGAATCGTCTGGCATTGTTATTGTAGAGACTTGAACTGTGAGATAACAGGCAGGTGAGACTCTGCAGGGGGAGTCAGAACCATGTGCATTGGTGGGAGCTTAAAAGGAGATGCAATAAACAGTGCAACAGGTTGGAGCCAGCTGAGGAAAGAAGACGGCTGGCGTGGCGTGAAGGCTTGGAAGGACAGTGATCCTCCTTGAAGAGGAAAAAGGAGAGCAATGTCTCCTCAGGCTAACAGCATGAGTCATTCAGGATACTTTCTTAAAGGGATAATAAAAAGTCCTTTCAACAACTATTAAACAGCTGCTTGAGTCTGTTTGTTATTCCTTCTTCTGCCATAACTTGGGTTGTTACATTGTATTTTGTATGCATATGACACAACGTTATATTTTTTTCTCTTCAAAACTTGAAACTATCGATTTTTGAAAGGGTCAACTCAAACTCATGTAGGTATGACACAATCCATCTACAGAATGCTTACGTATGCATCTTACAAAAATTAAGCAAATAAACATCTAAAAATAACACAGAGATGCAAAAAATTAGGAACATAAAAATACAACAAACCAATGACTTTTATTCTGTGATGCCAACAAAACCTACATTTGTGATGTGATTTAATGTATGCATGCTGATATTTTCCACAGTCTATGATAATGATAATAAGGTAGCCCTTGATTAACCATTAATTAAGAATAAGCACCAGGTGAAAGTAGAGCTTTACAAAAGTAAGAGAAAATGAAGTATAAATAAATGTGTAAGTAATCAACAGTAAGCATTATTTTTACATCTTTTGAGCTTTGTATGTTGAAATACTGTATTGCATTTCTTCAAGGTTATAAAGAATGGAATTTCTTCATTGGAATGTCTTTTAATTGTCTACCAACATTGACTTTTGTGAAAAGAGGATTTTAAAATTTAAAAATTGATCCCGAAAGGATCCTTATCATGTAATTTCAGTAATGTGACAATTGTGGAAAACTTTCTTTAGTAGGTTGTATTGTAGGGCTTGGTTTGATAGTCTCTGCTGAGGCATTATTCAGTCATTGTAGAAGTAAGTTTGCTTTGGTTTGTTTTTATATAATTGTTTTCATGTTTGCAAAGATGTTTTGAAAGGCAGTATTAAAGTCTTGTTAAGCTTGCTTGTTTTTATTCAATGGGAAACCAAAGGAATTGGGAAGAACACATCTTTAAATATTTTTTTATTGTAAATCTTGTTTCAGTTTTTACTGTATAATCTACACTGATCAGCCACAACATTAAAACCACTTTCCTAATATTGTGTAGGTCCCCTATGTGCCACCAAAACAGGTCTGACCCATCAAGACTCCACAAGACCTCTGAAATTGTCCTGTGGTTTCCAAGATTTTAGTGGCAGATCCTTTAATTCCTGAAAGAGACAAGGTGGGGTCTCCATGGATCAGACTTGTTTTTCCAGGACAACAATCTTTAGGTACATGGTATATGTCAGAGTATCATCCACATGAATGTTTGGACCCAAGGTTTCTCAGCAGAATGTTGCCCAGCGCATCACACTGCCTCTGCTTGATTGCTTTCTTCCATATGATCTAAAAGAAAATGTGATTCATCACACCAGACCACATTCTTTCATTGCTACAAGGGGTCAGCATGGGCCTGACTGGCCTGTGGCTACACTGCCCCATATGTAGCAAGCTGCAATGCGCTGTGTGTTCTCACACCTTTCTCTCATGGCTAGCATTGAGCTTTCAGTAATAAGTGCTACAGTAACTCTTTAGTGGGATCAGACCAAACAGGCTGACCTTTGCTCCCTATATGCATTAATGAGTCTTGGGTGCACATAATTCTGGCATCAGTTCACAGGTTGTCCTTTCTTGGACCACTTTTGGTAGGTACTAAATGCTGCATTCTGGGAACACCCCACCAGACCTACCATTCTGAGGATGCTCTGACCCAGTCATCTAGCCTTCATAATCTGGCCCTTTTTAACGTCTTTACACTTGAATATTTTTACTACTTCTAACACCTCACCTTGAATAACTGACTGTTCACTTGCTGCCCAAGATATCCCACCCCTTGACTGGTGCCACTGTAATAAGATAATCAATGTTATCCACTTCACCTGTGAGTGGTTTTATTGCTGTGGCTAATCAATATATACAGTATACATATCTATATTACTAAACCACAGTTTAATATATGCACGGACGCAGGACGCACCGAGGTGCATGCGCTAGAGCGCGTCGGTATGTGGCGCCCAAACAACACAACCTGTAAACTAAACTTGCTCTAATCCACTGTGCCAGCAGTCAGTGTGGCGTATTTGAATCACATAATGGTAATTTAGTATTAAAAGTAAGTTGAATTATGATTCCTAACAGTAAACGACTTCTACCTAACGACACAGCCACAGAAAAACAAAAACGAGACCGCATGGATAAGAACAATAAACGAAGGCTCCTACAACGCGCTTCAGAGACACCAGAAGCAAAGAAGTCACGGCTCCAAAAAGAAAGAGCTCAACTAATGGAAATACAAAAACGAGCCCGTATGGATAAAAACAATGAACAAAGGCGGCCACAATGCGCTTCTGAAACAGCAGAGGCAAAGGAGTCACAGCTCCAAAAAGAAACAGCTCAACGATTAGAAATACAAAAATGAGCCCGTATGGATACGACCTGTACAATAAACCTGAGGTAAAGCGTGCACGCCAGGATGTACAGTATATATGCACAGATGCCAGAGGCAACAGGCAAGCCATACACACTACCACCGCTGCCCGAACGCGACCGCCCACACCACCACATATACCACTTTCGTTTAGTACTGTGCCCCTCCAAGCCTGGGTCTGCCGCCATCGTCACTTCAGCACGCGAATCCGCCGCCGTCACAAACGACTTCTAGCTGATGACACAGCCATAGAAAAACAAAAACGAGACTGCATGGATAAAAACAATAAACGAAGGTGCCTACAGCGCGCTTCTGAAACACCAGAACCAGATGAGTCACAGCTCCAGAAAGAAACTGCTTCAGTCCAAATATGTTTATTTAATTGAATGAAAAATTTCCCAGGACGCACCCACCCTCCATGATTTTTCATCCCTCCAAATATTGGAGGGAACAGAAAGTGATTGGCGTTCTTGGATTTGCGATTCTTTCGAGAATCGTGGGGTTACTGGTTTTTAAGATTATGTACCTTAAAAGGCATGTGCAATATATACATGTTTACTTTTTGTTCAATTCTTTTTTTATTTACACAATGCAAATGTTTTGAATTTACTTCATTTGATTAAGATGGTCCTTGTGAAAAGCAATATCACAGTAGATCTACCTACAATTAACATATGAATTGGCCCTAAACCATATTCAGTCTATAAAGACATAGATTATATTTTATCCAGTAACAGCGTACTGCCCAATAAGTGCAGTGAATACACTTGACTTGAGCATTCATAGTTTTCATACTTTTTCTCTGTACGTTTAGCATTCGTTTTCTCAGAGGTTGATGCGCTTGCTACTTCCAGAGCAGCTCTTCTTTTCTTCTTTCGTCGGCATCTTTTCACTGATTAAGTCAGTGTTTGTGTTGCAATTACTTAGTACGTTTTCCTTCATTTTTCACTTAAGCTAGCACTTAAGTCTTTAATCTGCCTCAAGAATGATTTAAGATATGAAGAGGTAGGGGAAGACAGCATAGGTGGTAGGGATGAGAACGGCACCCGTATGCATGCGCAGCATGGCCAACCTGCTGGCTGCTGCCGAGAGTTGATTCAACAATAAAATAAAAATAAAAAAGAGGAATAATCTTGGAGGTCAATCATCACCCCGAAAGCGGATAGTAGACGTCACGTGGTATATGTGTACCAAATTTCAGATCAATAGTTCAAATGGTTTGTGAGCAACAGGAGATTTAAAATCCTGGACAGACTAACAGACAGCCACAGTAGCGTATTATATAAGAAGATATATACCATTACCATGATAATCTTTAATTCTATCGCGATATAAATTTTTGGCCATTCCACCCAGCAGTACTTCTTGAACAACTCCACAATTCAGTTCACCGTTTTTTTTTTTCTGTCACTCATATCGATTCATTCAGTCAGATATTGAAATACTCTATAGATAGATATATTCAGTCCCACAATTATTAAGTTAATAATTTCTTGGAATTCAAAGATTGTCCAGAATCAGTTTTGTCTGTAATGATCTATTATCTCTAAAATGTTTACTGTACCTTGTTTGTTTTCAAATAGTGATTATTCCTAAACCATAATCAATGTAATTCATTATAAATGAATAAAATCCCATGATAAAGAGACTTTAGCACACAGGCAGATCTACTCAAGGCCAGCATAATGCTGCTTTCACTTTAATGGGGAAAACCCACTAAAAGAAATTCCAAGGTGGTCAAGGCATAAAGGACAGATAAAAGAAAAGCAATTTCTGAATGCAATTAAAGATATAGTGTTCAGAGAACATGTGTTCTGCATTGCCAAGTGACCTCAGCTCAGAGTTTTGTGAACCAGCAGAGGAAGTAAATAAAAAGTCTGGTGGAGCAGGTGCTCTTGGATTTGGAAGCAATAAAGGCCTTTAAGGAAACGAGGTGCAGTATTTTTAATTAAGAACTTTAAGATGATATTAGACATAACTTGGCTGCAGAATTTTATTATTCTGATTTCCTACCTTTCCTTCAGTTTTGCTTAGTGCCTCATACTATGTAAAATATCAATATATGCAGTGTTGTCCAAAGTCCTTTGAGTGGTGTCATACTTCCATTTTATATATATAATATATTTACAGTGGCAGTGAGCTCATCATTTCCCATGGAGAAATCAGCTTATTTAAAATGTGTTATGTCATGCTTTGATTAAGAACATAGAAACCTTGGTTTATCTCTTGCTGTTTGTGAGGACTACACTGATACACTTCTACATTGATTCAAGAGATCTTAACAGATTCAGCTGATCTTCTTGTTCAGCAGGTGATCACTTCTGTTATGTTTTATTATAGATAGGTCAGAATCTAGGCAAGACCAACTATTCAAATGCAACCAGAAAAGTAACTTGAACAAAGAGCTTGACTGGCTGGATTTGTAGCTGACAGGTTGAAAAAGCTTTTAAAGGCTTAATATGACAGATAGTGTTTTTTTTAGAAATTATTTTAGTAATGTATAGGTTGTGAACCTCTGCAGGGTAGCTAAAAATTACATTTCCTTTTTTAAAAAAAAAAAGTAAAGTTGCTCAGCAACTAGCAAGTTCATTCTGGGTCTTCAAAAGTCCTGTGCAATCGTCTTGAAAGATGCATTGAATACGAGACATGGACCCTATAAGAGCAGTGGAAGTGTATTATCTTCACAGTATAGTTGTAAAGTTAAAAAGTATTAAAAAATAGTATCTGAAAATAAATCTGTTTCACGTATAAATAATATACTTTCAGTCTGTGACATTTTTATAGATCTCTCATGGCTATTGAAATTTGATATCCGTTAACATTTGCAATTGTTTTTCCGGATCTTTGATGTTTATCCTATGAGCATGTAACTGAATGTGAACATTCTAATCTAGTCATCTATGCATTAAAACACTTTAGACACACTTTTTTTTGTTTGTTTTTTTACTTCATTACTGAGCAGTGTGCAGTGTAACTTGTTATAGTGATTCTGGTAAAATTCAAATGAGAGATTTCAGATGATTTAGCTTATGTGTATGAATGCTGCACAAATTCACCGTGTTAATTTTTTGGTGCTCTGTCACAATTTTTTAATGTTTCTTTTCTTTTGTGTCTTATTCTTGTCTTTCTGTTTATTTCATTATATAGTTTGAGGAATATTCATAGTTCACAAAGGGAGCAACCAGTGTTGTTCTTGTGATGATTAGGTTGCAGGCTCTCGGTTGTTGCTCCTCTACAGTGATTTTAGGAAAATTAGCATACTTTTTAAATGTGACTTGACTTTATCTTTAGGATTTGAGTTCTTTTTCAAAAAGCACAGATAAGAGTTTGCATCTCTTAGCTCTTTTTGCAAGCACACCAAGATGGACATCTCAATATGCTTTTGAGAGTAAAGTATAGTTGGGAAAACCAAGAACAATGTCACTAATTTGCTGGTTGTAGAGCAGCAAATGACAGGCCTACTCTGAAGGGTTGCCTGAGGGCCAGAAAGGTCACAGACAGGAAAGGGTGGCAAAGATCAAGAACCGAGGAAGGCTCTGAAAAAAATAAAGGAAAATGCTCACAGGCAGCGTCAATATATGTCAACATGCCAGTGTAGATGAAATTGCGTAGTCAGTGGCAAGTATTCTGTAGAAGTGTATTAGACATCTGAGAAGGATTAAAAGGCAGGTGCTCCAGTATCAGGGTACCCAGTATGTGCTAAGAATGTCCACCTTAAACCCTCCTACCCTCTTCCCGGAAGGAGGGAAGGAATCAGTAAACAAACCGATGAAGGAATGAATGAACCAACCATCCAACAAAAGCGTTGACAGGATTTCAAAACACCTCCTAGGGAAACAAAGGGCAGTACTGCTATGCTTGTTCAAGGGAAGAATAAGATAAAGCTTGTTTCTGGATGGTTTCTAGTTAAACCAATCCAATCTTATAAATAAGATTAACATCAATATATCAAATGTGACATAGTTTATTTGTAACAGCTAAAAGACAATGTTTTTCTACTCCATCACTTCTAATTTTTCATGTAGTTTGCATGTTCTCCCCGTGTCTGCGTGGGTTTCCTCCGGACACTCCGGTTTCCTCCCACAGTCCAAAGACATGCAGGTTAGGTGGATTGGCGATTCTAAATTGGCCCTAGTGTGTGCTTGGTGTGTTTGTGTGTGTCCTGCGGTGGGTTGGCACCCTGCCCAGGATTGGTTCCTGCCTTGTGCCCTGTGTTGGCTGGGATTGGCTCCAGCAGACCCCCGTGACCCTGTGTTCGGATTCAGAGGGTTGGAAAATGGATGGATGGATGGATGATTTTTATTTTTAACTAGCCCAGGCATTTCTTCAAAGCTTTATTGTAAATTTTACTTAGTACTTGTTCGTGGAGATTTAAACCATCTCGAGCATCCGCCCACTTTGAGCATTATGCTCAGCGTTGTCAAAATAATGTGTGATTTTACACAAAATAACAGGTTGAAATTGACAGGTCATTTGATTTGGCTAATTTCTAATGTTATTGAAGTTCATTATTTGAATTTGTTGTAATAAAACCTCACTTTCATTAAGGAGCTTTGATATGTCATGCTCCACAATTTTTGTCATGTGACCTTTATTGAGAAATGTACTGTTTTTGGAGATACGATTTTTTCAATACAGTAGACCCCAGCAAATTCACGGTTCAGAGCTCGCAGCCTCAGTCGTTCACAGATTTTTCCTTAGAATCTAAGTAATAATTGTTAGCAGAAACCGCAAATATCCTCCAAATTTTTTTGGCTTTTTTTGTAGCAGTACTGTACTGTAGAAAGAACAGGATGCAACCGTAGAGGGAAACGCAGCTTGGGATGTTGAAAGTAGCCAATAGAATTTGATACTGCAACTCCCAGCAGTCCCTGCAGTGGCTCTGATTGGCCTTCTGCTGAGGGTGCAGGGGGCCGGTGACCAAAAGCAAAGAAAAAATTTTTGTAATTTGTGTTTCAAGTTCCTGTCTGTCTGCCTTCTGTTGGGTTACTTGTACGTATTCGTTTTGTCCTGGATCGTTTCGTGGTTGGCATCTGTAAACTGCAGTCTGCCGTCTGCCTGTGTATATGAGGCCTGTAAGTGGATTCATGGCCATCCTGCGAAGAAAGGAGAGCTCCTGAACCCATCCACCAGTCTTCACCATTTCAGGAACTACCGGTAGAACTATCTTTACATTCCCATTCAACGTGCAGATCTCCGGACTATCTACAGTATTTTCATCATTACATTTCATCCGTTACCGTTTTTCATGGACTCGACTGTGTGTGTTTTGTTTGTGCTTTTTTGTATTTAATGTGTAATCACCGTAAGGGGACCAGGGGTGGTATTGTTGTTTTCATTTATTTCATTTGTTTTCATTACATTCTTTATTTGCTGTTTGATTACCAGTTTGCTTTGTTTTCATCTCTGCATGCGAGACAGGCCAAGGCTGGGTGTGTCCCTGGAATCTCCACCATAAAAATAAATAAATCACTGTCTTCTTGACGGTGTGAATCTTAGCGGTACCGGACCGCTACAGCTTTATTCATTTGTCCTTGCTGCTGATTGACTGCTGCCCTTTGATGCATCTCCAGCTGAGAGTTCTTGTGTTTTCCGTTTTGTTCTTCTTAACCCTTAAACCGCCATAACCGGCTATAGTTTTTTCCCAGTGCAATTTACCAGCACGCTGGAGCTAATCAGTCAGTGTCGTACATTCGTTGAGCAGCCAGCTTATGACCACTGCAGCCTCACTGTCACTGGGATTGAGCCGCTGCACTAGACTGGCCTGCAAGCATCAGCGTTTACCTCTATGTGCTTGCGTGCAGCCAGTTTAGGCACAGTTGGCTCTGTGATTTACTGAATTTCATCAATGGTGTCAGTTGCACCTTGTACGCATTGTTCCAGTAGTTTTTAATAGTTTTTTGCAGTTCATTGCCAGTGTGTAACATGATCAGTGTTGCAGTAATTGTGATGCTCTCTGAATGAAAAAAAAAACGTGTTCCATTAAAATTTCACTTTTTCTTTATGAATTGTGACGTTTACTTAAAAAGTGCAGCAAAAAAGTATTTAGCGTCCAGGGATGCATTAACCCCCAAGTATATGGCAGTTTAAGGGTTAAAGCCCCAAGATGCCGCCAAAACGCCCTGCACCTTCTAAGGCTTCTGGCAATGAAAACGCGCTTACATGAATTTCAGTACATATAGCGGTAACATTGGTATTTTACATTCTAGCACTGCGGGAGACATAGCAGTACAGTACTGTGCAGTATATGGGTTTACTGTACCTTTACATTCTTTATTTTTAGGTAATGTATTAAGCTGAGTTTGAAATGAAATTAAAGTGTTTTGGGGGCATATTTAGGGTTCAAACTTTAAAAATAGGCATTTTTTAACCGCATCCAAAATTTGCGGTTATTCACAATTTGCGGGTGCTCTAGGAACGTAACCCCCGCGAATTTTCCGGGGTGTACTAGTACACAGGTTTTTGTTTTTTTTCTTTTTTTGAAATCAATAGGCATTTTCTATGGTTAACACATATCCTTAAGACATAGACTGTGCAAAAAAAGAAGAACCCACCTATAATATGAAACCTGAAAAAGCTAAGTGAAAAGAAGAAAGAAAAAAAAAAAGAATTGCATTTGCAATGAGACCGAATCAGGTTGCAGTTCTGCCATCTTTCACTTGTATTTACAAGAGATGAAGCATATCATTCAAATTTTTTTGTTAAATTGTAAAACAACTTTTTGGAGAAGAATATTTAAGATAAAGAGGTACATTGGTGTTTCAAGGTTGTCTGAAGATAAACTAAATAGAAATTTTTGATTTGGATAAGTTTGATTAATATCACCTACCAGTTTGTAAGTGAGCAGTTAATTGATACTGTTTGTCAGAGACACATATAAAGAGATCTCTGCTGCTGCTGACCCATGAGAATGTGACATACAGTTGCCTGTGGGAAGCAGTAGATCCCACTGAGATCAATGCCTGCTCTTTTTAGATTCTGGCCCTGTGCCTGATTTATTGCCATGGCAAAACATAAAGTATTAGGGACCTGCAGTCGTTTGAAACGAAACAGGTAATTTGACAGGATGAAAAGAATCTGTAGTTTAAATATGGATTTTCCTTAATCATATCCCATTATGATTGTAGCCTCGATCACAATCCTGTACAGGGCATTCACAAGCAATCTCATCTGAGTACATTCATTTTGGAAGGTTTTAATTCCATAAAGATGATTGGGTCTCCAACTTTGCACATATTTATATGTGCAGGCAGCCCAAGAGCAGTACTTTATTATGAGATTTGACTCCCCTATGTTGTTATGAGTACTTGAAGTAATTAGCAGAGTACGCCTTCAAATATGGCAGAGAAGCAGGAGCCGTAAAGTTGCAATTGTGGTGTAATGATGAGCATACTTTCCATGGAAGCTATTGATCTGTGTTTTGATTTTTGGTCATCTCACTTACTTTTTCTCTAATCAAAGATTTCCTCAGCATTTTCTCATGGGTCCATAACACCCCAAGAGAGGCTATATTGTCTCTGAAGTTATTTATTAAAATTTAGGATTGCAAACATAATTAAATGATTGGACTGAAGAATTTCATTACACTCATTCAGCTCCTGCTGCCCCCAGGGGTATCATCAAGGTTCCATATAGCCCTTATTCTATTTTCCAGTTTTTTAATGAAAATATATGCTGTCATTTTTGCATGGTTCTGGATGAAACATTCATACACACAAGCAGACACCAGCTCTGCCTTGTTTATATAAATATATTATTTGATGATTGTTTTTTTTTACTCCATTGTATTTGTTTATGGGCAATATTGGTCTCATGGTACACATTAATGGTACATGTTCTAAAGTGAATTTAGAACACACCAGTTTTCAGACCCTCTCTGTACACACCTTTTACAGCAAAAATGCACATGGTATATGATATTAGTAGGTGCAGTTTCAAATGCATCATGACCTTATGCAAATTATGGCATGATAAGCAAGAAAAAGAAAACTCCCCCTTTTGTCGTAATACCTGTTATCCACCATGGTTATGATTTTCCCAGACAAAGGAGAGAATCCCACTAGCTTCTCATTCCTGCATATTCATCTACCAGCTTGAGGTGGATGCAGGAATTTGGCTGAAGAGCCAGTAAAAGTTTGGATTTAATATCCATATACTCTGCACTAATTATGCTGCCTAAATTTAGTAGGTTTGACACGGACCACAATTTTAATCTCTCTTTTTTAATCTGTCTTTCATACAGACAAAATTTAAAACGATTATAGCAAGGAAAGCATCAGTGACAGTCGGAAAGAAAGGAGTTTCTTACTCATAAACAACTGATGCTTCTGGTATTTCGAGATAATTGTGGTTAAAGAACAAACACTGTAATACGGATGTATAAATTGTACTAATCCAAAAAATTCAAGCCTTAAAGTATACATTTTATTTTACTATTCCTGTTTTCTCCAAAATACATCCATTTTCTGCCAGTTATCTGGGGCTGGATTGTGGGGGTGCCATCTAGTTCTTTTGGTCACTACTTAAAGCTACTGACCATAAGTGAGGGTAGGAGTATAGATCAACTGGTCAATTGAGAGTTTTGCCTTTCACTTCAGCTCCCTCTTTACCACAATTGACAGGTACAACATCTGCATAACTGTGGGCGCTCCGCCTGTTGATCTTCCACTCCCTTCATCCCTCACTTGTGAATAAGATCCCGAGATACTTAAACTCCTCTACTTGAGGTAGCTCCCAATCCCCAGCCTGGAGAGGGCAGTTTTCCAGGTGAGAACCAAGACCTCAGACTTGGAGATACTGATCCTCATCCCGGTTGTCTCAAATTCAGCTGTAAACTATACCAGTGCACGTCTAAGGTCACAGACCGATTAAGCCAACAAGACCACATCCTCTGCAAAGAGCAGAGGCGTGATTCTTAGGCCAATGAATTGGATCCCCTCCACATCGTAGCTGTGCATAGAAATTCTGTCAATAAAAATTATGAATTTAATTCAGTGACAAAGGGCGGCCCTGGTGGTGTCCCACACACACCAGGAATAAGTCTGACTTATTGAAGGTAATTGGAACCATGCCCCAGTTGTAAAGGGACAGAATAACCCTCAACAGTAGGGACTGGGGAACTTTAATGCTGACATGGGGAGCAACAGTGAAACCTGGAAGGATGTGATTGAAGGAATGTCCTACCCGATCGGAACCCGAGTATGTTTTGTTATTGGACTTCTGTGCTAGTCATAATTTGTCCATAACGAACACCATGTTCGAGCATGAGGATGTTCATAAGTGCTCTTGGCACCAAAGCACCCTAAGTCATAGATCGATGATCGATTTTCGTAGTCATGTTATCACATCTGGGATAATATGTCTTGGGCACTCAGGTGTGGATAGAGGCAGAGTTGTCAACTGATCACTACTTGGTTATGAGTTGGATCAGATGACTGGAGAAGTAGCTGTATGGACCTAGCAAGCCCAAACATATACTGAGGGTGTGCTGGGAATGTTTGGTGGATGCCCTTCTCTAGGAGATCTTCAACTCACACCTACAGATGAATTTCTCTTGCATTCCAAAGTAAGGTGAAATACAATGAACACATATGGTTTATGTTTTGTGACTCCATTGCTGAGGCAGCTGTGAAGATTTGCCAGACATAAGGTCATTGTTGCCTTTCGTGGCAATAATCCCTGAACCCAGTGGTGGACTCCAGTGGTACAGGAATCTGTGAAACTGAAGAATGAAGCCTTCTGAGCTTGCTTAGCTCGTGGGACTCCAGAGGCAGTCGACTGGTAACATCAGACCAAGCAGAGCACAGCAATGTCAATTTCAGAAGCAATGACTTGGGTGTGGGTGGGGCCATGAAAAATGACTTTTGGTTGACCTCGAAGAGATTCTGGCAGAGATTAGGGCGGAGTGGTGGCTCTGAGGCTAAGGATCTGTAGTATCCAGAAGGTTGCCAGTTCGAATCCCTGTCACTGCCAAAAGAGATCCTACTCTGCTGGGCCCTTGAGCAAGACCCTTAACCTGTAATTGCTTCAGGGGCGCTGTACAATGGCTGACCCTGCACTCTGACCCCATGGGGTATGTGAAACTAACAAATTCCTAATACAAGAAATTGTATAAGACGAAATAAAGAACAAAAAAAACTGTCGGGTGACTCAGGAGAGAGAGGCAGTGATTTGCCCATGCAGTTTATAATAGGGATGGAGTGTTGCTGACCTCACCTGGTGGAGGTGAAAGGAGCTCTTTGGGAACCTTCTAAATCTCACTGACACGCCTTCCTGTGTGAAAGCAGAGCTGGGGGACTTTTCCCATCACTGGAACTTAGGTAGTTTGTAAAAAATAAATAAATAAAAAAGGCTCCGGAGGTGGATGATGTTTGCTGTGAGTTCTTAAAGGCTCTGGGTGATGTTGAGCTGTCTTGATTGACACACCTTTTCAGCAGTGCATGGAGGTTGGGGATAGTAACTCTGTATTGGCAAACTGGGGTGATAGTTTCCATCTTTAAGAAAGGTGACCAGAGGGTGTGATCCAACTTTAGGGGGATTGCACTCCTCGGCCTCCCCGGAAAAGCCTATGTTAGGGTACTGGAAAGGATGATTCAGCTGTTGGTAGAGCCTCTCTGTATTGTTGATCCTGATGTATATTTATTGAATTTATACTAGTATTGTACACCCACAAGGTATAATGCCTCAGCCTATAATGACTATGACCAGAAATAAGACTCTATAGAACAGTGGCTCCCAAAGTGTGTGCGTGATTCCTCACAGGGGCGCCATGAAATATTACAAAATTTTCATAATTTTATTTCCATTTTCAATTCAATGTGATACGACGCGACATCTGGCAGACCTGGTGCAAACTGGTAACTCACTTAGTAGTAACTGTTTGCGGAAGCCTCTACAAATGGTTACTAAATGGCGCTCTACAGTAATTAAGTTTCTCGATTTGTTTTAATAGTTTGTCGAACTTTCTTGGTGCTTTGTGGTCGTATATAAATAGCTGTCGGTTTCACGCGGTCTTAGTGCTGAATTACTTTTTAGAGATTGTATCAACTGAATATTGTTGTGATTAAGTCAAGTGAAGTTTTTGAAGTATTACCGTATATACTCAAATATTAGCCGAGTTTTTCAGCACCCAAAATGTGCTGAAAAACGTCACACACACCGCGCGCGCGACACACACACACACACACACACACACCACGCGAGAGCGGGCTGGCAGCATAAGGCAGAGAAGGGAGTTAATGAATGCACGGGGCTTGTTTTTAAAGATTTTAATTAATGTATGGTAATTTTATTGGTATTTATTTTGATTATTGAAACTTTCCAGTAGCTGGTGCATTTCCCACCCTAGGCTTATACTTGAGTCAATAAGTTTTGTCCAGTTTTCGTAGGTAAAATTAGGTACCTTGGCTTAAATTCGGGTTGGCTTATACTCGAGTATATATGGTACTTCTCGTATGTATTTTTAAAAATGGATCGGTTTTTACTAAACAGTAATAAGCATTTTGAGAGTGAAAATAAAGAGGGCACACTGTCAGCCAGTGGCAAGAGTGTGAAGAAGCGGAAATATCAAAAATATGATGACAGTTATTTGGACTTTGGTGTTACGTCAACAGAAGTCAATGGTGAAGAGAGGCCACAGTGTGTACTGTATATGAATGTTTTGGCACCAGAGTGCATACTACCAAGTGAGTTGAAACACCATTTAGAAACCAACCATCCCAGCATGGTTAGTATATCTTGTGTCTATTTTAACAGAAAGTTAAGAGTTAAATCAACAAATAAGGTATTTTTTTTATAAGCAGGCATTAATACCAAGCAATACTTTGCTTGCATCTTACAAGGTGGCACGTAGAATCGCAAAATGTAAGACGACTCATACCACCGCAGACAAACACATTCTACCGACTGCTGTAGATATGGTGAACATTATGATCGGTGAGTCTGCTGGGAAGCTGCTTTCAAGAGTGCCTTTGACCAATAACACCATCAGTCGCAGAATACAACACATAGTAGAGAACCTCAATGATCAATTAGTTAAAAAAAATAAAAGGGAAGGAATTTTGGGTTGCAGCTGCCTGAGGCCACAGATAATAATAATGATGCTCACTTGATTTGCTATGTACGGTTTATAGATGGTAATAACATTGTAGAAGACCTTCTCTTCTGTAAAAGTATCACTGCTGGTGCTAAGGCTCAAGACTTGTTCGAGATCCTTGATACTTTTATATCCGAAAATAATTTGGAGTGGACTAAGTGCGTTGATGTCTGTACTGATGGTGCTTGTTCTATGTCCAGCAGTTCTGGAGGATTGCAGGCACTTACTCGAAGCAAAGCCCCTGACGCAATTTGGACCCATTGCGTTATTCACAGGGAAACACATTGAATCAGGTCTTAGAATATGTAGTGAATGTAATAAACATTATAAAAACTCAGCCATTGAAGGCAAGGCTTTTCAAAAAGTATGTGAGGACATGTCTTTGTTGTACTATAGCACTTCATGATGGCTCTTTCATCGTAATGTTTTGTCTCATACGTTTAAACTGTGACAGGAAATGTATAGTTTTTCTTAAAGAGGAAGACCACAAGTATACTGAAAGTTTTGTGAATGAAGATTTTTTTTTGGTAAAACTAGCATACTTAAGTGATATTTTTGAAAAGCTGAATGCTCTGAATCTCTACCCGCAGGGAAGCAACATGCACATTTTAAAGTCGATTGAGAAAATTTCAGCTTTTATAAAGTAACTAAAACTATGGAAAAGAAAAATAAATGAAGACAGAGGCAAAGAATGTTTCGTCTTGTTGCCACAGTTTTTGACCTCAAATGGAGTTGATTTCTCTCGAGGTATGAAATTCATTTTTGAAGAACACTTCACAGCTTATCACCTGGTTTGAGAAATATTTTCAAAATTATAATATTGACAGATTTGCATGGATTCAAGATTCATTTAATGCTAATGTGAAAATCTTATTGAGTTGTCTTGCGACAATATGTTGAAAACAAAATGTAGCAGCATGGAATTAACTGAATTTTGGATATCCGTAAAAGATTAATATCCCTTTCTGAGTGGTAAAGCTTAGAGAATTTTAATTCCATTTGCAACTTCTGGGTTTTCAGCAGGCACTGTGATAAAAACTAAGTATCGCGTGAAAATCAATGTGAAGAAGGAAATGAGGGGTGGCTGTGTCCAGTTTGATTCCAAGATTTGAGAGAATGTGCAGTGATCAACAGGCTCATCCATCCCACTAATTATAATTAGTTGAATTTGTTCAATTACATTGTTTTGTGATGTAAAATATAGGTTTTATTTATTTTACATAACCCTTTAAAAAAAAAATGACTATTTCGCAAAGTATACTTGTTAGAATTTGATGGGGGGTTGGGGCGCAGGCACCTTAGGGAAACCTGGATTCAGCAAGAGTGCAGAGAATCAAAAATGTTTGGGAACCACTGCTATAGAAGATAATTGAATGAATTCAATAATAATGCCACTGCAGAGGTTGATAACTAAGTAACAGTGTAACAAAAATGACTTACCTGGAGAGGGCTGTTAATTTCCACATTAATTATTTTAAAGTGAGTAGACACATCCTGCATGTTGTTTTTCAACCAGTTACTTTAAGACGTATTATTTATTGATGTGGCTTCATCCAACTTTCCTGATCTCTAAACCCCAATTGGGTATAGTAATTGATCAGACACTTTATTTTTAAATTTGTCTTTTTTTTTTTTTTTTTTTTTTTTAAAAGCTTTGCTGTATATCACATACACACACACGCACACACAAATTTGAAAAAAAAGCCTAAATTCTCCTTTAATAGGTTTAATCTGTAGGGTTCCAAGAATTTGTTTCACTGGACCCATATGTTCACTGGGCCATCAGCTCAGTATTGTGTCACTTGGGAACTGGCATGCATGACACATCATTAATGGCCTCTTCTAAACCACAAATCATGTTGATTTTGTTAAATAAAGAGAGGGATTCTTCCTGTAATCTGGGTTGTACTGTATGTACGGCAAATGGACATGAATAATAATAATAATAATAATGCATTTTATTTATAGGGGCAGTTTACATTAGCAGTAAATCTTGAATAGCCAGAATTAAAGTCTAAACTTCATTAACCAAATAGATCTCACCAGTATATAATAAATTATATCCAAGTTGTATTTCTATGTAAGTAACTATCTAGCGGAAGTTTTATTTTTGCTTGATGTATTTTTATTAGGTTGCCTTAATTTCTGTAAATGTGTCATTGATAAACTTTGAAAGCATGCTGTAATGGTATATAAATAAAATATAATATGTAATACTGTGGTTATTAGACTATACCTACTCATTGACCGTCTAGCTCTGTATTATTAAATATTTTTGTATTAGATATTTGTTTTTCATAAACAACATATACAATATACTGTAGATGTATTGATTACTGTGTTACAAGTTCTGGCTTTTATATATTGTATTTTCCTGTTTTCAGTGTTTTTTGTTATATGATGAATTCTCTTGTGATCTTGTAATGGAATAAATGAAGAATTTAAAATAAACATTGGATTGTGACAAATTCTATTTTATGTAGTGTCATTGTATTTTTAATTAAAAAAAGTCAAACCTAGCTATCTTGAGCTGTCTTGCAGTGATTCAGAAATTAAGCTGTCTTTAAGATTTATGTTCCCTCATTCTTTTTAAATGTCCTTTTCATTTTAACCTCTGATCAGGTTATCTGGTCTTGGCGTTCAGGTTGGTAAAGCTCTAGTGGCTCATCATACAAATGACGCTGAAAGTCTCAGCTCAGATTTCAGTCGCCATAGGTATGCTCAGAAATTTCCATTGTGGTTGTAAATCTGACTCTTGATGCCAACAGATAGCAAGAAAGAGGTGGACAACTTTATTAGCTGAATACATCCATCCATCCATCCATTTTCCAACCCGCTGAATCCAAACACAGGGTCACGGGGGTCTGCTGGAGCCAATCCCAGCCAACACAGGGCACAAGGCAGGAAACAATCCTGGGCAGGGTGCCAACCCACCGCAGGACACACACAAACACACCCACACACCAAGCACACACTAGGGTCAATTTAGAATCGCCAATCCACCTAACCTGCATGTCTTTGGACTGTGGGAGGAAACCGGAGCGCCCGGAGGAAACCCACGCAGACACGGGGAGAACATGCAAACTCCACGCAGGGAGGACCCGGGAATCGAACCCAGGTCCCCAGATCTCCCAACTGCGAGGCAGCAGCGCTACCCACTGCGCCACCGTGCCGCCCTAGCTGAATACATTCATTTGGATTCTGTTTTAGAGAATGCACAAAAACACAACTACATGTTTTCTCTTAATTAGCACTAGGTTACTGTTAGCAACAATCTTTACTTGCTAAAGAAGCTGCTAGATTGTAATCAGACAGTGATTTTGGGAGGTTTGTGTCGACTGTTTCATAGCTCATGAAACTTGACATCTGGATCTTGTTCAATAAATAATGTTTAAATGCCTAGTTTTGATGTTTCTGTCATTGAAAAGAAGTGATTCTCGCACATGGAGGTACTGTATATACAAACGGCTTCTAATATCATTCTTGACTGGCAAAAATCTGCAGCTTATTTTAAAACCTTACTATAGCTTTAATCTTTGCATGCAATGAAATGTCATTTAATGCATCAGCCATTGTTTCTATGTCATGTAGAAGTTTGGTAACCTTGAAGTCTCTAATGCTTTAAGTGTAGAGTTTTTATTATGCTGAAATATCCATGAGTCATTTCCCAAATTAATTTCTACAAAGATTAATTAAAAGAATCATAAAAGCAAAATATCCTTAAAATACATTAAGAAAATTGCATTGTTGTCAATACAGGCAGCTGTATTGTTAGCCACATCTTTCTGTTTAATCATCTGCCCAAAAGCGTACTCCACATTTTTAACTGGCCAGCAGTTTCTGTTGAGTTGTCAATGGATTGGGGAGCAAAACTATATTCCAGTATGGAGTTAAATGCCTGTCCTTGATATAGAGGGCAAGGAAAGAAAGGATAGCCAGGATTTAATACACAACACACACTGCAACGCCCAATCTTAATAACCCTTGACCATTCATAGTTTCTGTTCCTTAGGGAATGCAAGCCACTCACAGAACAAAAACTTTAGGCATAACAAATTGGGCTGATCAGAGAGTTCAGCTCTGTTTTTGCGCTTGAGTTCATACAAACAGATACAGGAACTGCAAAATTAACCACTGCCAAAAAGAAAATAATCATAAATGGAGTGAGAAGAGTCTTCTTCTTCTTTCGGCTGCTCCCATTAGGGGTCGCCACAGCGGGTCATCTTCTTCCATATCTTTCTGTCCTCTGCATCTTGTTCTGTTACACCCATCACCTGCTTGTCCTCTCTCACCACATCCATAAACATTGGCCTTCCTCTTTTTCTCTTGCCTGGCAGCTCTATCTTTAGCATCTTTCTCCCAATATACTCAGCATCTCTCCTCTGCACATGTCCAAACCAACGCAATCTCGCCTCTCTGACTTTGTCTCCCAACCGTCCAACTTGAGCTAACCCTCTAATGTACTCATTTCTAATCCTGTCCATCCTCGTCACCCCCATTGCAAATCTTAGCATCTTTAACTCTGCCACCTCCAGCTCTGTCTCCTGCTTTCTGGTCAGTGCCACCGTCTCCAACCCATATAATACAGCTGGTCTCACTACCGTCCTGTAGACCTTCCCTTTCACTCTTGTTGATATCTCTCTGTCACAAATCACTCCTGACACTCTTCTCCACCCATTCCACCCTGCCTGAACTCTCTTTTTCACCTCTCTTCCACAGTCCCCATTACTCTGTACTGTTGATCCCAAGTATTTAAACTCATCCACCTTCGCCAGCTCTACTACTTGCATCCTCACCATTCCACTGACCTCCCTCTCATTTACACACATGTATTCTGTCTTGTTCCTACTGACCTTCATTCCTATCCTCTCTAGAGCATATCTCCACCTCTCCAGGGTCTTCTCAACCTGCTCACTACTATCGCTACAGATCACAATGTCATCAGCAAACATCATAGTCCATGGGGACTCCTGTCTAATCTCGTCTGTCAACCTGTCCATCACCATTGCAAATAAGAAAGGGCTCAGAGCCAATCCCTGATGTAATCCCACCTCCACCTTGAATGCATCCGTCGCTCCTACCGCAGACCTCACCACAGTCATATTTCCCTCGTACATATCCTGTACAACTCTTCCATGCTTCTCTGCCACTCCCGACTTCCTCATACAATACCACAGCTCCTCTCGAGGCACTGCTTTCTCCAGGTCCACAAAGACGCAATGCAGCTCCTTCTGGCCTTCTCTATACTTCTCCATCAACACCCTCAGAGCAAACATCGCATCTGTAGTGCTCTTTCTTGGCATGAAACCATACTGCTGCTTACTAACCATCACCTCACTTCTTAACCTAGCTTCCACTAGGCTTTTCCCATAACTTCATGCTGTGGCTCATCAATTTTATCCCCCTATAGTTACTACAGTCCTGTACATCCCCCTTATTCTTAAATATCGGCACCAGTACACTTCTTCTCCACTCCTCAGGCATGCTCTCACTTTCCAAGATTCCATTAAACAATCTGGTTAAAAACTCCACTGCCATCTCTCCTAAACACCTCCATGCTTCCACAGGAATGTCATCTGGACCAATGGCTTTTCCATTCTTCATCCTATCCATAGCTGTCCTTACTTCCTCCTTGGTAATCCGTTGCACTTCCTGATTCACTATCTCCACATCATCCAACCTCTTCTCTCTCTCGTTCTCTTCATTCATAAGCCTTTCAAAGTACTCTTTCCATCTGCTCAACACACTCTCCTCGCTTGTGAGTACGTGTCCATCTTTATCCTTTATTACCCTAACCTGCTTCATTCACATCTTTCCCAGCCCGGTCCCTCTGTCTAGCCAATCGGTACAGGTCCTTTTCTCCCTGTTTAGTGTCCAACCTGTCATACAACTCATCATACGCTTTTTCTTTAGCGTTCGCCACCTCTCTCTTCACCTTGCGCCTTATCTCCTTGTACTCTTCTTCTTTGCCATCCTCTTCCTCTGTATACATCATTCCACCACCAGGTTTCCTTTTCCTTCTTCCTCTGTCCAGATGTCACGCCAAGCACCCTTCTTGCTGTCCTGCTTACAATATCTGCTGTAGTTTTCCAACTGTCTGGTAACTCTTCACTGCCACCCAGTGGCTGTCTCACCTTCTCCCTAAACTCAGCCTTGCAGTCCTTCCTTTTTCAACTTCCACCATTTGATCCTTGGCTCTGCCCTCACTCTCTTCCTCTTCTTGATCTCTAACGTCATCCTACAGACCAGCATCCTATGCTGCTTAACTACCCTTTCCCTTGCCACTACTTTGCAGTCTTCAATCTCCTTCAGATTAACTCTTCTGCATAGTATGTAATCTACCTGTGTGCATTTTCCTCCACTCTTGTATGTCACCCTATGTTCCTCCCTCTTCTTAAAATACATATTCACCACAGCCATGTCTATCCTTTTGGCAAAATCCACTCTCCTCTGACTTTCTTCATTCCTCTCCTTGACACCATACCTAACCATCACCTCCTCGTCTCCACTGTTCCCTTCACCAACATGCCCATTGAAATCTGCTCCAATCACCACTTTCTGTCCCTTGGGTACACTGTTCATCACTTCATCCAACTCACTCCAAAAATCTTCTTTCTCATCCATTGCACACCCAACTTGCAGTGCATATGCACTAACAACATTCATCATCACACCTCCAATTCCCAGCTTCATAATCATTACTCTGTCTGACACTCTTTTCACTTCCAAAACACTCTTGATATACTGTTCCTTCAGAATAACTCCTACCCCATTTCTCCTCCATCCACACCATGATAGAACAATTTGAATCCACCTCCAATCCACCTGGCCTTACTCCCCTTCCATTTAGTGTCTTGCATGCACAATATATCAACATTCCTTCTCTCCATCACATCTGCTAACTCTCTCCCCTTACCAGTCATACTACCAAAATTCAAAGTTCCTACCCTCAGTTCCACTCTCTTTACCTTCCTCCTCTCCTCCTGCCTCCGGACACATCTCCCCCCTCTTCTTCGCCTTCTTCTTCTTCTTCTGCTAACAGTAGCCCGATTTCCACCAGCACCCTGTTGGCTAACAGTACTGGTGGCGATCGTTGTTAATCCGGGGCTCGACCAATCCAGTATGGAAATTTGTATTGTTGTCTGCATATTGATTTGGCAAAGTTTTACACCGGATGCCCTTCCTGACGTAACCCTCCCCATTTATCTGGGCTTGGGACCAGCACGAAGAAACACACTGATTTGTGTATCCCTTGTGGCTGGGTTGGAGTGAGCAGAATAGACCAAGCAAATACCCTTTTTAGAAGACAACAGCAAAAATGGCCAAAAACAGGATAAATGTAACAAACTAGTGAAATCTGAGACAAGAAAAAGACCTAATAATTGAGCCAACAGCAAATGTTTTACATATATACAGTCAGGTCCATAATAATAATAATAATAATAATAATAAGTATTTGGATGGTGATTTTAATAATTTTCACTCTGTACACCACCACGATGGACTTGAAATAAAGCAATCTATTTGTGATTGATGTGTAGACGTACAGCTTTAATTTAAGGGGTTTACCAAATATGTCATATGTGCCATTCAGGAATAACAGCTATTTCTGCAATACCCTCTAACCCTCTCCATTTCCAGATGCTGAAATGTACAGTACGGTATATGGACATTTGAAATAGCCAGGTGGGAGCAGTTCCCTCATTATTTCATTATTAACACTAGAATTACCAGAGTCGACAAAAAAAACACGTAGATCCGGCCCACCTTAAAACCGTTCTCACCTCTCCACCAGCGTCTTTGTCTTCTAAATGTGCCGATTAAGACGAGCAGCAAGCAGCCGGCTATTCTATCCCCCACCGTCGCAGAACGTTCACTGAGTTTTTCCAGCTCATGCCTTGTTTGATTATCTGGGAGTGACTGAACTGCTGGAGTTTTAGAGTGGAAATAATAGATAGTTATTTGGAACACACGCATTTCATGTGTGTTCCATTTCTACAGTAATCTGTGTAAACACATTGTTAAAACAGAAACTTTTTCATATTTTAGTAATAAATGTTACAAAATGTAGGCATAAACTATATAATGTGTGAAACCTGAAGTCCAAAGATCAAATAAACACTTTCCCAAAAGGTTCAAGAACAATGCAACACCTTCTGTGGCATAACGCTAAGATTTGCTGACTCAGAGCGCAGCAACCCTGCCGTGCCTCAGAGACCCGAGTTTGATTCCCCGCTAGGGAGAAGGTGTTATTTTTTTTTTCTTTTTAACCTCAAACGGACATAAAATTTATAAATTGGTATGCACTGTAAATCATTAAGTTTAAAATGTCGATCGCGGTTATTTCTGTTGATTAATTCATGCTTTTTACTTAGAGTCAGAACAGGAGCTTATTCAGCTTCTGATCTGACTCTAACAGCGGCAGTAAAAATTCACACCTGATCTGATGCTGTTCGTTTTCAAATAATACTGCATTACTTCGATGATGTTTTCTGATTGGTACTATTCGTGTCATAAAATGATTTCTTCAAAACGTCACATATATTTGTCTCTTTTTCTTTTTTTAAAACGTGCATTGATCACCGCCAACATGTTGTAGCACACAGCAACTGGCCACCTGCATGTTCTTGCGCGCACTGAATAAGCGCACTGAATAAGACCGCGCTATATGCAATCATCAGATTCAAATGTTAACAGTTAACAGTTCACACACACACAAGGATCGTCTTTCCTACATTTACAGCGTGTGTACCTGTTACAATGTACACACTTATCTCTATGCTGTGGTTTCTATTACACACCTGAAAGAAAGAGATAATATATGTGAAAACATCATTGCACTAATGCAATATTATTTGAAAACGAACAGCGTCAGATGGGGTGTGAATTTATACTGGAACTGGAAATTCTCTGATGTTGAATCAGTTCTTGTATGGTTGTTGGCGTGGGTGTGAGTGGTGGACATAACTGGAAATTACTGTGAATGTGAGTGGTGTTTTGAGATAATGAATAGAGCTGCAAATTACAGGGAATTCTCAGATGTGGAATTCTCTGATGTGGCGAGATAAAATCTGACACACAAACATAGGTGAATCAGTTGTGCTTGATTATTATTTTGAGCAAACAGACACTGCAATGGCCACAGCTCTGTCATGAAAGAGGAGGTTGTCCCCTTCGGAGGCTTTGGCCCTGCTGCAAGAAATAGGTGATTGCGACTCAGACGGTGGCGAGGAACTTATTTTTGATATTGAGGAAGACGACGAGACAGACACAGAGGACAGCCCAGATGAGGATTCTATATCGGAGAAAGAGAACAGAAGCCCTCCCCGCAAGAAACGTCCAGTCCAACATAAGAACAGCGCAGCTGCACCAGGCATAAAGGCAAAAGATGGCACCATTTGGATACAAAAAATACACGTGTAATGCCACGAAAAGTGCACACAGACACTTCAGTTCGCAAGCATTGGTACGAGAATGCAGTCACAAGTACACTGCAGAGCTCTAGCACGTCTTTATGTGCAAACAGCAGTGTCAGATGGGGAGTGTCTGATGATTGCATATAGCGCTGAAGTTACTGCTCTGTACTATTCTTTCCTCTGCGTGTTCTGGAGTACAAAAGAAACAGCATACAGCAACATGTGGGGACTGGCAAGATCGGGGAAAATCCTGAACATGACTGAGAGAATGAAAAGTGAATAAAAAAAAAAAACAAAGCTAACCTTTACAAGTATCGTAAATTACACCGGTTGTTACAGACTGAAATAAAATGTATGTTTTTATTCTAAAATAAGAGCAGCTCACTTCTCAAAAGGGAGTCGTGCAGGATCGAACTCGTGACCTTTTGATTCCCAGTCAGCAACTAATAATGTTGCGCCAAGGTGGCAGTCATAGTAAACGCGTGTCAATGTCGCATGCTAAGGTGGCTTTTTTTTCTGCAGTTATATTTTTGAATAAAAGCGCACTTGTTCTGTTATATTTGTACCTTTTGTGAAAGTGTTTCTTTGATATTTGGACTTCAGGCTTCATACATTATATAGTTTATGCCTACATTTTGTCATTTACTACTAGAATATGAAAAACGTTTCTGTTTTAAAAATGTGTTTACACAGATTACTGTAGAAATGGAACACACATGAAATGCGTGTGTTCCAAATAACGATCTATTATTTCCACTCTAAAACTCCACTTCACTCCCAGATAATCAATCAAGGCATGAGCTGGAAGAAGTTCGTGCACATTCTAAGTCGGTGGAGGGATGGAATAGCCGGCTGCCTGCAGCTTGTCTTTATCTGCACATTTAGAAGACAAAAGACTCTGGCGGAGAGGTGCGAACGGATTTAAGAAGCGATCTAAGGTGGGATGGATCTACCAGTTTTTTTGTAGGCTCTGGTAATTCTAGTGTTAAGCAGGTAAAAGGTCTGAAATTGATTCCAAGTGTTGAAATTGCATTTGGAAGCTGTCACTGTGAACTCTCAATATGAGGTCCAAAGAACTGTCCATGCAAGTAAAAACAGTCCATCATTAGGCTGAGAAAACAAAACATATCAATCAGAGAGAGAGTAGAAGCACGAGGAGTGGTCAAATGGATCATTTGGCACATTCTTAAAAAGAAGGAACCGCAGCACCACCAGAAGGTCTGGAAAACCACAGAAGACAACTGTGCTGGGTTATCGCTGAATTCTGTCCTTGGAGAATAAGAACCCCTTCACAAATTTTGACCAAACCATGAACACTCTCCGGGAGGTAGACCTGTCATTGCGAAAGTCTACAATCAAGAGAAGACTTTGTGAAGGTAAAGACAGAGGGTTTACTACAAGGTGCAAACCATTGGTAAACCTCAAGCATAGGAAGGACAGATTAAACTTTACCAGAAAACATTTTTAAAAAGCCTGGAGCAATTTTACTTTGGAAAAGGAAAGGAAACTAAGATCAATATATACACAAATATTGGAAAAAGAAGAGTATGGAGAAGAGAAGAAACAGCTCATGATCTGATGAATTCCACATCATCAGTGGAACATGTTGGAGGCATTCTATGGTATTGTAACAAACAGCTGCGAATGGACATCAGTCATTAGTGCTTATTGATGATAAGCAGAATGGCAGAAATGGCAGAAATGATGGCAGAAATAGCAAGATAAATCCTGAAATGTACTGTCTGCTCAGATTCAGCCGAATGTTGCAAAACTGATAGGATGACACTTCACAGTACAGATGGACAATGAGCCAAAACTTCCTGCAAAAGCAAATCAAGTGTTTTCAATGCAATGTAGTTGAATATTCTTCAGTGGCCAAATCAATCAATTGACCGCAACCCAATTGGACATGCATTTCACTTGCTGAAGACAAAACTGATGGCAGAAAGTCCAACAAATAAGCAGTAACTGAAGACAGCTGCAGTAAAGGTCTGGAAAAGTATCACTAGGGTGGAAACCCAGCACTTGGAGATGGCCACGAGTTTCAGACATCAGGCAGTCAATGACTGTAAAGGAATTTCAACCAAATATTGAAAGTGATTATTATATTCATTTGTCCAAATACTTTTGAGCCCCTTGAAATGGGGAGGTTTATACAGAAAAAATGCCTGTCATTCCTAAACAGCTTATACAATATTTTTGGTAAATCCCTTAAATTAAAGCTGAAAGTCTACACTTCAATCACATAATGATTGCTTTATTTTAAATCTGTTGTGGGTGGTGTACAGAGCCAAAATTATGAAAATTATGCCACTGTCCAAATACTTGTGGACCTAACTGTATATGATTCAGGCAGAAAGGTTTTGCATGACTGCACCACAGTCACCATTACCAAGAAAAAAAAAACATCTGGGAGGCTAAGCTAACTCTAAGAAGCACCTCTAAAGTGTGGCAAAGAATACTATCACAAGGATTTAAATATACTAAATGGTTTTAAGACAAAGTCAAGCTCAATGATTATTGACTCTTGTTAACTGAAATTTCCATTTGGTGACCAAGATCATTTGAAAAGAATAATTACTGTGTTCATAAAACAACAAAATTTCAAAACTCAGCAAGTCACCTATCTAGCCATTTTCTTTAGCCAGGATACCCCAACTGTGTTTACACAGAAATTAAAGCCTGTAACAGGAACAATGGATGCAAGAAAGGAACCTACTCTGGATGGGATGCCATTTGTTTTGAAAATAAAAGTTTTATTACCTTAGATGTACTTGTGTAAAAAGTCATTGCGATTATTTATCAATATTGTCCTTTTTCCACACAAACATGGAAATATATATATGTTAGAGATTTCAATATCTATTACTTTGGTCAATAGATAGTCTCAAAATGCTTATATATAACATTTTGTATGGGGGCCAAAGGTTAAACCATTCAGGGATGAGACAGAGGGGTGCTGTAGCTGCCCAAAATCAAACCGTAATGATAATATGTAGGCCATGAAATGTGAATTGGAGAATCTGATGGTAAAATAATAACAATACTATACTTCACTCACCTTCTCCTAATGTGAGTCATGATGGTAACAATCTGACTATGCCAGACAAGATTTCCCTTTCTTCAGTAATGGTCTCTAGTTTTTGTGGAATTTCTACATGCCCCCTAGTAAGCCAAGGGCTGTGTTCATTCCAGTATATCCTAGGTCTGGGTCATGTCCAGTACATACAGGAGGCAACAACAGGTCAACCTTCCTACATACCCAAGCACCTCAATGTATAATTTCAGTTGACATCAGGAGACTGATGATGTTTAATGTAAGAAAAGTCAAAACACATACTTGGATGAGCATCATGCTGATCCTAAATGTATTAAATTTAATAGTAAATATTTATATAACTTCGACTCTGCAAGTACAAAGTCTGAATGACGTAATCAGTGAATCCTCTGATGAGGATGTACTACATCCTCTATGCTTAAGACTTCTTTGTCTTGACCCATTTGGTCTGAATGAACTGGCATGATTAAAACATTCAAAAATTTCAACAATATGAGGAAATTGAAAGCATTTTATAATTAATTATTTTATAATTAAATGTTCAGCTTTCAGATGGTCCCTATAATAGAATTCAGCTTCTGACAACGTAGTTCTACTAAAAAGTATAACTTAAATCCTGGTGCCTCATTAACAAAGCTTGTGTACACATGAAAAGCGGCTCAAAATGTGTGTATACAACTTCCCACACAAACATTTAGATTTATAAAAGAAAACTTGACTTGAAAGCTTGCATATGCTGTATTTACAGCTACACTAAACCATACATATACAACATCTACAGTATATATATAATTCATTAAGCCGCCAGCGAGCAAGACACCCATGGAGCACGCAGGACGGAGCCACGCCCACCAACGCTAAGACCATTGGATACGACGACAACTTGCAGAGCCACGCCCACCAACTCGGGACGCAGCAACTCACAAAACAAGGCGCCATTGGATACGACGACAACTCGCAGAGCTGCGCCCACCAACTCGAATGCAGCAACTCACAAAACAGGGCATCATTTGCGTTCGTCTCTGCTACACTCCACATGCACCTCTGAGCCACGTTGACTTTTCATTATTCTTTTCGGTTACGACGCACGACCACGTCCACCATCGCAAACTGTTTTACATGCCATGGTCTTAGAGTTGGTGGGCGGGTCTCCGGGAGTTGCTCTTGCGAGCGGGCACATGACCAGGTGGTGTGTATGCTTTGAGAACGAGGGTGGGCACGGCAGGACCATTTAAGAAGAGGCATGTTTGTTGCGGATGTGAATCGCTGTATGCAGCGTGGGCACATGACCAGGGCAGTGTGTATGCTTTCAAGAACGAGGGTGGACGCAGCACGACCATCTAAGAAGAAACATGTTTGTTGCAGATGTGAATCACTGTATGCGGCGTGTAAAACAGTTTGTTTGTCGCGGATGTGAATCGCTGTATGCAGCATGTAAAACAGTTTGCGAGAGATATCCCATGGTCTTAGGAGTTGGTGGGTGGGTCTCCGTGAGTTGCTCTTGCAACCGGGCACATGACCAGGCAGTGTGGTATGCTTCGATGTGAATCGCTGTATGCAGCGTGTAAAACAGGTTGCGAGGGGTATCCCATGGTCTTACAGTTGGTGGGAGGTTCTCTGTGAGTTGCTCTTGCGAGCAGGCACATGACCAGGCAGTGTGTATGCTTTGAGTGCGAGGGTGGACGCGACAGGACCATCTAAGAAAAATCATGTTGTCGCGGATTGTGAATCGCTGTATGCAGCGTGTAGATAGATAGATACTTTATTAATCCAAGGGGAAATTCACTAAAACAGTTTGTTTGTCGCAGATGTGAATCGCTGAATGAGCGTGCGACAGTGGTCCTCCAGTTGTCAGTCACGGACAATTTATGTTGCCCTCTCCAGAGTTCCATCTTTTCATTCACCTACAGTCGTATCCTGAAACCCACCCCATTTGGACAACTGTGTCTTTCAGGAAGTGTTCACCCATCATACATAATTATGCGACGTATGCTACGCCGCTGGTTGGCTAGTTTCAGAGAAACTGGAAATGAAGACACCCTTGATCAAGGGAGGGAAATGCAGATAAACTAGCTAAGTGACGACTCGCACGCATAATAATTCATATCACTGAGCTGTTTTATAATACGTGTTGGCGTGACGAAAGTGAGGAATATAATGTACAGAGCGTTTTAGTTCCCATTTAAAAGAGTCAATGCTTTGTATTTGCACTGAAGTAATTTTTGGGTTTTCATCATTTATATTGACTACCTGTTGTCACTTCTCAGAGAATGTCTCCTTCAACCTTCACTCCATCTTGTCTGCTGTGCGAAAAGACATTAACCAGCCCAGCGAGGCACTACAGCTAGTCTCATGTGGTGTGGATGCACATATGTAAAACATAACATTTATTACCAACATAAAAAGGCAATTTGCAGCAGTGTCCGGTTCTCCTAATGTACCATATTTTTGCTCCATAAGACGCACCTGACCCTTAGACGCACCTAGGTTTAGAGGAGGAAAACAAGAAAAAAAATATCTGAACCAAATGGTGTCTAATATGTTTAATAAAATATAGCAGAATAATATTTCAACCATGTAAATTCAACAGCGGTATTAAGAAACATCATGACTGTCATTAACAAATAAGGAGAGACGTTTAAGGTTCAAGCACTCTTCTAGTTTTATGGAAACCCCAATAACTCCTCATTGCTAGTGTCAGAATTTAAGAAGCTCAGTTGCTCACAATCACTTTGCAGGAGCACGTACCTATCATCACGCACTTTTGGACCAATGCTCCTGAAGTTATATCACCAGTCTAGTCCCATCTATATTTGTAATGCCACAAAGCCCTTCATCTCGTGTTTTGTTATGGGTTTCCAGTTTGAAAAACGAGAATGCAGTGCAAGCACAGCCTCGATTCAAAAAATTGCTCTGCATACCTGTTTGTCTCGTTGACAGTAGCTGAAAGGCAGCTTCAGAAAGAACACCATGTAGTAGTCCAACGGCTGGGTAATCTGTCGTGTCAAACAGCAAGCCATACTGTCTTGTGAAGTCCGTACCCAGTTTGGCTCCCACGGATCAATGTCTAGGTATTCCACCCACACAAACCTTGCCATAGGTGCATCGGCTGCACGAATGGTGTCCCGATCAGCTGATGCCAGTTCCTCACTCTCTTGTTCGATTTCCTGATCATTCTCAACAAAATCAGATTCTGAAAATCAGAGTCCGACTCAGTGATAATGCACAAAACATTTGTTTTCTGCACTCGGCTTCGCTCCCTCGGGAGATGTCGATGCCATCTTTCCTTGTGTACATTTATTTACATTTCGCAACTCACGCACACGCAAGGATTAGATGCTGAGTCAATGAGTCTAACAATTCCTCCAAGCACAGAGGGAATGCCTGTAATGTATCAGTGAGTTTTTGTGAGTTTTGTCGCCCTCTACCCTGGATGTTGACTTTTGTCAGGTAATACACATCATGGTCTATCACGCAATATTCGCTCCATAAGACGCACAGACATTTCCAACCTTCTTTTGGGGAAAAAAAAGTGCATCTTATGGTGCGAAAAAATACGGTAATCGTATTGCACATAGAGAGAATGAAGCTGCTGTTGTTAATTGTAGGCAGTTGCATTCCTTTAATGCTAACTTCATCCAGGATGTGACTGGTAAATGTATTCCAATAGGTTAGGTCAACCCGTGATTCATTTATTTGAGGCAAGTAGCTTTGTCAGACTCGATGGTACTGTATGTGGTGCCTGGCTTATTGGTAAAGTAACTGGCTGAACCCTCAGTGTTTCATATGGTCTGTACTATTAATTGTAACAGCAATCAAGTAATTACATGCGGTAGGTAATGGTGGCTCCCCTATCCGATGATGGTGCCTTACATCTTTCCCAAACCCCCCAGAGCACAGAGAAAAGGTGCTATAATACCGCAAATGATCTTGGGCTCTCAGTTGTGGAGCACAACCAGATACTCTTGAATGCGGCTGGCAGGGTCTCAACACATCAGAAGTTAGATGCTGAGCTGTGAGCCAATGAAGCTCTGCAGCATTATCATTGTATAGGGAATAAAACTGAGCAGCATGCACCATACTGTACATGGATGTTTCATATATGGAGCATTCATATGCACATATTTACAAGGTGATTCTGATTTATAAATGGTAAATTGTGTAGATATGTGTGTACGCCAGGTATTTTAAATCTGATTTTATTTTTATATTTTTTTTCTTAAGCATTTTCCTGTTTTTTGGTGTGCACATATTTTCACACTCAAATTAATGCCAGGTTTCATAAATGAGCCCCTAGAGAGGATGCTACCAATGCAAATTAAACAAAGTAATTTACCCTGTTTTGAAGATTATCTGTATGAACAGATTTAGTCATTTAAACTTTTCTAGTCTATCAAATAGCTAGGATTCAGCCCTCTATCATTGTCACTTTATATGGCCATGCATACGCTTAAAAAAACAGAAAGGCAAACAAGGTTTTTTTGCACAAACAAGTCTAATAATGTTTTCCATTAACGTGTTAATCTGTTTTGAATGTTCTAGTCCGTTCCATCTTTCATTTACTGTTAGCAAAAGATTCCAAACTTTACGAACGTGACCAATACATTAGGAATGTTTGGCAAAGAGGCCACTGAATGAAACAACTTGGATCTTAAAAAAAAGAGATAGTTAAAAACTATCTAATTAGAAATGCACTGTAGAAGTCTAAATTAAACATGAGTGAATTAAGCAGTTAAAACCACTCCATATGCATAAATCCAGTTCCTAACCAGATTAGTCCAGTACAAGAACATGGAGAACCAACCACTACCATAGCAACATGCACAAGGCAGGTGTGAATACATTCCAGATGGGTTACCAGTACATACCAATTACCAATGCCACTAGTTTTACACTCAGCCGTAATGGACTAGTTAGCCTGACATGCATATCTTTAAGAGATGGAAGAAAACCAGGGTATCCAGAGACAGACAAAGGGTGAAAACCTGTTCTAGATATTATGACCATAATCCTGGGAAGGGTAAATTTTATAAATTTTATTATGTACGTTTTATATTATATATATATATATATATATATATATATATATATATATATATATATATATATATATATATATATATACAGTTAGATCCATAAATATTTGGAGAGAGACAACTTTTTTCTATTTTTGGTTCTGTACATTACCACAATGAATTTTAAATGAAACGACTCAGATGCAGTTGAAGTGCAGACTTTCAGCTTTAATTCAGTGGGGTGAACAAAACGATTGCATAAAAATGTGAGGCAACTAAAGCATTTTTTTAACACAATCCCTTCATTTCAGGGGCTCAAAATTAATTGGACAATTGACTCCAAGGCTATTTCATGGGCAGGTGTGGGCAAGTCTGTCGTTATGTCATTATCAATTAAGCAGATAAAAGTCCTGTATTGATTTGAGGTGTGGTGCTTGCATGTGGAAGATTTTGCTGTGAACAGACAACATGCGGTCAAAAGAGCTCTCCATGCAGGTGAAAGAAGCCATCCTTATGCTGTGAAAACAGAAAAAACCCATCCGAGAAATTGCTACAACATTACGAGTGGCAAAATCTACAGTTTGGTACATCCTGAGAAAGAAAGCAAGCACTGGTGAACTCAGCAATGCAAAATGACCTGGACGTCCATGGAAGACAGCTGTGGTGGATGATCGCAGAATCATTTCCATGGTGAAGAGAAACCCCTTCACAACAGCCAACCAAGAGAACAACACTCTCCAGGGGGGTAGGCGTATCGATACCCAAGTCTACCATAAAGAGAAGACTGCATGAAAGTAAATACAGAGGGTGCACTGCAAGGTGCAAGCCACTCATAAGCCTCAAGAATAGAAAGGCTAGATTGGACTTTGCTAAAGAACATCTAAAAAAGCCAACACAGTTCTGGAAAAACATTCTTTGGACAAATGAAACCAAGATCAACCTCTACCAGAATGATGGCAAGAAAAAAGTATGGAGAAGGCATGGAACAGCTCATTATCCAAAGCATACCACATCATCTGTAAAACACGTTGGAGGCAGTGTGATGGCTTGGGTGTGCATGGCTGCCAGTGGCACTGGGACACTAGTGTTTATTGATGATGTGACACAGGACAGAAGCAGCAGAATGAATTCTGAGGTGTTCAGAAACATACTGTCTGCTCAAATCCAGCTAAATGCAGTCAAATTGATTGGGCGGCGTTTCATGATACAGATGGACTATGACCCAAAACGTACAGCCAAAGCAACCCAGGAGTTTATTAAAGCAAAGAAGTGGAAAATTCTTGAATGACCAAGTCAGTCACCTGATCTTAACCCAATTGAGCCTGCATTTCACTTGTTGAAGATTAAACTTCAGACAGAAAGGCCCACAAACAAACAGCAACTGAAAGCTGCTGCAGTAAAGGCCTGGCAGAGCATTAAAAAGGAGGAAACCCAGCATCTGATGATGTCCATGAGTTCAAAACTTCAGGCTGTCATTGCCAGCAAAGGGTTTTCAACCAAGTACTAGAAGTGAACATTTTATTTCCAGTTATTTAATTTGTCCAATTACTTTTGAGCCCCTGAAATGAAGGAATTGTGTTAAAAAAATGCTTTAGTTGCCACACATTTTTATGCAATCGTTTTGTTCACCCCACTGAATTAAAGCTGAAAGTCTGCACTTCAACTGCATCTGAGTTGTTTCATTTAAAATTCATTGTGGTAATGTACAAAACCAAAATTAGAAAAAGTTGTCTCTGTCCAAATATTTATGGACCTAACTGATATACAGTATATATATATATATATATATATATATATATATATATACAGTAATCCCTCCTCGATTGCGGGGGTTGTGTTCCAGAACCCCCCGCAAAAGGTGAAAATCCGCGAAGTACAAACTATATGTTTATATGGTTATTTTTATATTGTCATGCTTGGGTCACAGATTTGCACAGAAACACAGGAGGTTGTAGAGAGACAGGAACTTTATTCAAACACTGCAAACAAACATTTGTCTCTTTTCCAAAAGTTTAAACTGTGCTCCATGACAAGACAGAGATGACAGTTCTGTCTCACAATTAAAAGAATGCAAACATATCTTCCTCTTCAAAGGAGTGCGCGTCAGGAGCAGAGAATGTCAGAGAGAGAGAGAAAAGCAAACAAAGCAATAGGGCTGTTTGGCTTTAAAGTATGCGAAGCACCGCCGCAATAAGCAGTTGCAAGGAAGGCAGCAGCTCACACCCCCTCCGTCAGGAGCAGAGAATGTCAGAGAGAGAGAGAGAGACGGATAAAAACAAACCATCAAAAATCAATACGTGCCCTTCGAGCTTTTAAGTATGCGAAGCACCGTGCAGCATGTCGCTTCACGAAGCAGCTGCACAGAAGGGAGCAACGTGAAGGTAATCTTTCAGCATTTTTAGACAAGCGTCCGTATTGTCTAGGTGTGCAAACAGCCCCCCAGCTCACACCCCCTCCGTCAGGAGCACAGAATGTCAGAGCGAGATAGAGAGAGAGAGAGAAAAGTAAAAATCAATATGTGCTGTTTGATCTTTTAAGTATGTGAAGCACCGTGCAGGAAGCATATCGCTTGATAAAGCAGCCATATGTAAGCCCAGCAAAGAAGAGAGCAATGTGAAGGTAATCTTTCAGCGTTTTTTGAGGAGCGGCCGTATCCTCTATGGGTGCGAAGAGCCCCCGTGCTCACAATATATTTGAGGAGTTTTATTTAATAGGTAATACGCGCTCTGGTTGGGTAGCTTCTCAGCCATCTGCCAATAGCGTCCCTTGTATGAAATCAACTGGGCAAACCAACTGAGGAAGCATGTACCAGAAATTAAAAGACCCATTGTCTGCAGAAATCCACGAACCAGCAAAAAACCCGCGATATACAGTATATTTAAATATGCTTACATATAAAATCCGCGATAGAGTGAAGCCGCGAAAGTCGAAGCGCGATATAGCGAGGGATTACTGTATATATATATAATATACCGTGTTTCCCTGAAAATAAGCCCTACTCTGAAAATAAACCCCAGCATGATTTTCAGGCTGCTCTGTAGTATAAGCCCTACCCCAAAAATAAGCCCTAGTCAAGATCGTCAGCTGAAAAGTAAGGCGCCTAAGGCCAGGTTTCTACTTCACGCAATGTGACGCGTGTGCCCAAACATCCATTAAACTCTGAGGACATCTTGCCACAATATCTCTGAAAAGGATGTTTAATGATTACATCCATTAATTCGGGGATGTGCCCATTCCAGCAGCATCGGCGCAAGACAGAAACAAAATCCCTGGATGGGGCATCGGCTCATTGGAAGGTGAACACAAGCACGCACACATACACTAACGTCATTGTAGCTTCACCAAATCTCCAAACCTTCATGTCTTTGGATGGAAAACTGAGCAGACTGGGGAAACCCACCAGGAAAACATAGAAACTCCAGGCAGGGATCACAAGGGATGTGACTCCCTGTGAGACAGCAGTGCTACCGCTCTGCCACCATGCCACCCCCATATGTGTAACTATTAACTTTGTTTAAATAATGAATATTGTTAACGATTCATCTGTAAAATGTAACATATTTTTAATGCATTTCATCATGAAAGTGATATCAAGTATAAATCTAAGAATTCTAAATGTGCAGAAAGCTGGAATATTATAAATTTAATGTGATTAAATCATGTAGCGATTTAACAACTGGGTCGGTTTTAAAATGACGTTTATGATGGTCTGCTTTAATGATAAAGTAAAGTATGAGGTTAAAGCCGAAATTTCCACTTTAATCACAAAATAGACATTTTTATTATGTTTTTTTTTTTTTCTCTGTGCCGCAAATACGTCGCCGTACATTCTGATGGTATTGGGTAGGTGCAACAAAAAAAAGAGGGCACAGAAGATGGTATGTGAGACTTAAAATATATTGTGTCATTACTTTGGGGAATGTGCGATGCTTGCATATCAAAGCACCACAAATGCATTTGTATGTTGCCATTTTGCTTCACAACATCGAACCATTCATGAAACATCAAAGCACGCACATCGATCCTGGAGGATCCTAAAAGCGGCTGGAGTAGCAAGAAATTCAGGCTGAAATTCAGGGTTTGAATGTGGATAGTTATGATGATATTCCAGAAGAAGATGACATGACTGTATGTGGTTAAATGTATATTGGTGTACATGAATAAATACAAGATATCCCTGTATATAAGCCGTAGTACATCTTTTGTAGCAAAAATTAATATAAGACCCTGTCTTATTTTCAGGGAAATGCGATATACAGTCATATGAAAAAGTTTGGGACCCCCTCTTAATTCTTTGGATTTTTGTTTATTACTGGCTGAGCTTTCAAAGTAGCAACTTCCTTTTAATATATGACCTGCCTTATGGAAACCGTAGTATTTCAGCAGTGACATTAAGTTTATTGGGTTAACAGAAAATATGCAATATGCATCATAACAAAATTAGACAGGTGCATAAATTTGGGCACCCCAACAGAGATATTACATAAATACTTAGTTGAGTCTACTTTTGCAAATATAACAGCCTCTAGACACCTTCTATAGCCTTTGATGAGTGTCTGGATTCTGGATGGAGGTATTTTTGACCATTCTTCCATACAAAATCTCCCCAGTTCAGTTCAATTTGATGGCTGCCGAGCATGGTCAGCCTGCTTCAAATCATCCCATAGAGTTTTCGATGATATTCAAGTCAGGGGACTGTGACAGCCATTCCAGAACATTGTACTTCATCCCTCTGCATGAATGCCTTTGTAGATTTTGAACTGTGTTTTTGGGTCATTGTCTTGTTGGAATATCCAACCCCCTGCGTAACTTCAACTTTGTGACTGATGCATTGAACATTATCCTGAAGAATTTTGTTGATATTGGGTTGAATTCATCCGACCCTCGACTTTAACAAGGCCCCCAGTCCCTGAACTAGCCACACAGCCCCACAGCATGATGGAACCTCCACCAAATTTGACAGTAGGTAGCCGGTGTTTTTCTTGGAATGCGGTGTTTTTCTTCCACCATGCAAAGTGCTTTTTGTTATGACCAAATAACTCAATTTTTGTCTCATCAGTCCAAAGCACTTTGTTTCAGAATTAATCTGGCTTGTCTAAATTGAGCATTTGCATACAACAAGCAACTCTGTTTGTGGCATGAGTGCAGAAAGGGCTTCTTTCTCATCACCCTGCCATACAGATGTTCTTTGTGCAAATTGCGCTGAATTGTAGAACGATGTACAGATACACCATCTGCAGAAAGATGTTCTTGCAGGTCTTTGGCGGTGATCTGTAAGTTGTCTGTAACCATTCTCACAATCCTGTGCATATGCAGCTCCTGTATTTTTTCTTGGCCTGCCAGACCTGGGTTTGTAGCCTTCCCCTAAACCATGATACTGAACAATCTTTGTTTTCAGATCTTTTGAGAGTTGCTTTGAGGATCCCATGCTGTCACTCTTCAGAGGAGAGTCAAAGGGAAGCACAACTTGCAATTGACCGCCTTAAATACCTTTTCTCTTGATTGGACACACCTGTCTATGAAGTTCAAGGCTTAGCGAGCTAATCCAACCAATTTGGTGTTGCAAGTAATCAGTACTGAGCAGTTACATGCATTCAAATCAGCAAAATTACAAGGTGACCCAAATTTTTGCACAGCCAGTTTTTCACGTTTGATTTAATTTCATACAACTAAATACTGCTTCACTAAAAATCTTTGTTCGGAAAACACCCCAGTACTCAGATGTTCCTAGGAAGTGAAAGACATACCACTGTTATATTTTTTTTGTTGAAAGTAGAGTAAATTATTATGCAGGCTCAGAGGGGTTCCCAAGCTTTTTCATATGACTGTATATATATATATATATATATATATATATATATATATATATATATATATATTATTATACATATATATATATTTATTGTGGCAGACCCCAGCCGGGACTCCCCTTTGTTATATGCTCAGGGGCAGCAGCCATGGACTGTGTAATACCTCCCCCTGGACACTAGATGGCCGCCCCCCTGGGTTGTAGCGGTGCCTCGGTTTCCCGCAGGGCTCCATGGGAATTGGAGTTGGGTACAGCCCTGTTGGGTCCCACAGGAACCGCCAGGGGGGTGCTGCAGCTGGAACTCCTGAGTCCTTATGGGTAGTGTTTTCACCACACCCGGAAGTGCAGCCGGAACACAGCAATCAAGCACCTGGAGTACTTCCAGGTGAATTATAAAAGGCGCCAGTAGCCACCACTCCGGGAGCCAGAGTTGGAAGGACGAGGTGGACAGGGTTGCCTGGGAGGAGTGGTGGAAGAAGAAGAAGAGTGTGCTTTGCTTTGGTGGTGGTTTATTTGTACTTGGGACTGTGTTGTGCCTGTGGGGATCACGGGGAAGACGTGCCCCACAGGTGAAGAAAATAAAAGTTTCTTGGTTTGTATACATGCCTCCGTGTGCATCTGTGTCGGGTCAGGCACCTATATAGCACCTTGTTACAATATATGTATTTATATACATCATATAAAAAAAAATATATATATATATATATATATATATATATTGTGGTGGGTGGCCGGCTAAATATTCCAGTCATCACCCCCAGGCCGCCAGGTGGAGCTCTCCCAACAGCGTGGACGTTCCCTGAATTCCAGCAGGGCCTCATGGACTTTATAGTTTATATGCACAGCCCTGCTGGATACCATGGGGACCACCAGGAGTCGCTGTGGGGAGGCTGCCGGACTCTTACTTGCCCTATAACCCGGAGGTGCGTCATGATCACATGACAAGAGGAAACGACGTGCTTCCGGGTTGAAGAATGGAGCTTTTTATCCGACCCGGAAGTGTTCATGATCACATGGACAGAAGGGAGAAACACTTCCGGATCATGGACTATATAAAGGACTCTGGGAAACAAGTACACTGAGCTGAGCTGGGAGGAAGGGTGGCAAAGTGTCTGGGAGTATGGAAGATTGATTATAGTATTGATTAGTGTGTTTATTGATTTATGAGTATTGTGGAGTGGAGGGTGCTTTGTGCACGTTATTCTCTAAATAAAAGTAATATTTGGACTTTTACCTGGTGTCTGGAGTCGAGTCAGAGGGTTCAAGAGGACGACAGCGACCTCAATCTGTCACAATATACTGCTTACTTTGAATTTTAGGGGAGATTAATTAAAGAAATGGTTTAGATTAAAACCTGTAATGTTTTTTCTTCCACTTTTTTAAGGCATCTTTGCTTTATATAAATTGTTTGAGGAATGGAAGTTGGAAATGTTGCCAGGAATGCTACCTCTGAATATGTCTATTTGACCATTTTCACAAAAGAATTCATATAAAAATTGGTCAAACTGTTCAGTCTATGTTGCCTGCACATTTATAAATTATTTAAGTAGGAATTTAATAAAAAGCTATGGTATCTATACAAAATGAATTCATGATGGCTTTTTAAATCTGCATTGAGAGGCTTTTTCAGGAAAACCTCATTTAAAGCAAAATGTTTCATAATAAAAGTATTTGCCAAAAAACCCATTACACATAAGTGTTGTGCCAGCTTTTTTCATCATTCCTAGAAAAAAAAAATCTATAGAAGTGCAGCTTAATTTATCCAGTTGTACCAAGAAAGGATGTCCTTGCGGCATCTTGTTATATTGTAGCTAGACAAATGTCGGAAATATAAAAATTATTTTTTAGGCATAGATCAATCAGTAAGTCAAACAAATCTATTTTTGTATGGTGCTTTTCACAGAGTACTGTATAGGCTCAGAGCATTGTTAAAATTTAACAGGAAAAATACAATTGCAGACTTTACCAATTGCAGAATGCACACATGTAAAAATACAGATTAGTTTAAACACACAATCTGATTAACACAAAAAGGATCCAGATGGTATATCAATTGATTCCATTGCTAATATATGGCCAGATAACAATGGAGGAGAGGAAAACAAAAACTCTTGTTGGCAGCATTTCTCTTGGGGCGTCTACAGTTGGTTATAGTACAAAGACAAAGTCAGCCACCGTCCTGAGACACCTATAGATGGTATAGGTGTGCATGGGCCATCTACTATTGACATGATCACAAGATCATTGGCTGTCCTTGTCTCAGTATTTATGGTGTGTTTGCCATGGATAAGAAAACAGCTTGAAAATGGAGCAGTAGCACCAAATAGCACAGCAAGATATGGAGAAGCGAAACTGAATAGAGGAGACTTATAGTTATTACAAGCCACAGCACCTGTCAAAGATAAAATATTTTAAAAAAAAATCTCTCTTTTGTCCCACATGCACCTTCATCTGCATTGGCATGTGTATGAATGTTGCCTCACTGGCACTCTGTCTCCCGAACACTTTCTCGTAAAACTTGCTTCTCGGACTCTGTCATTATTTTCAAGGCACGTTTCTCACCTCTTGTACAGTTTTATACATGCCATCTTTGATTGAGATGCTCTCAGCATGTCTCATACTTATAACACTTGCACTTCCTCTTTTCTTGCATCACCAAAGCCAAAATGACCGATCAGATTGCTCTAAAGGACTGGGCCCACAGACTTTAACGTTTTATTATATTGTAGATAATACTTGTATTTTTGTAGAAATGATTAACAAACCAATGCCTTAAGAACAGCTATTCAGCAACTCCAGTTAGGGTATGATAGATTGAAGCAGTGAATCTTCAGCTGGAATTTAAAAGCTAAGACTGAAGGGGCATCTCTTGCATAAGTAGGATGATCATTCCATTGCTTTGGCACCCTGTAGTTAAAAGGCTTAGCCTCCCACTGTGGTCCAATAGCAAACACCCTCCTTTCCTGTCACACTGGTTGCCTTTCTCTGGTGCCCTTCCTTGTTTATATAAGACACTGCAGCCCCCATATTAGCATGTAAAGCTGCTCTTTCCTCTACCAGCATGGATCTCTCTGACTTTTGGAGGCTTTATTTGGGGCTTCAGTCTGCCCAGTTCACACAAGAATGGTGCTGCATTTGCCCTTAGTCATTCACCCCCTTCATACCATATTATTAAAGTGTATTAGACTGAAGGATTTTGGTAATATTCTGACTTTACAATAGACATTAGCTGTATATTAATATACCTTTTCAATCAGTGTGTTTGTATATTGAAGCTCTCAAATCAATGTTTTTTTCTTGCAAAACTTTGTATTCTAGAACTGAATGATTATTGTGATGAAAAAGGTGGTTGCCCAGTCCTAAAAGGGAATTTGCTCATCTTGTAACTGTGAAAAATCAGCACTGTAGCTTGAAGTTCATTTATTTTTAATTTCTCACTTTCCTCCCCTTTCTTTCTGTCATCCTCCTGCAGGTTAGTACACTCTGGCTCGGCACGAGGCTCACCGTCATTTGGATCAGAGCTCGCCTTCGGCACAAGGACAGGCACAAGGCAAGGCATCGAGTCCCACTTCTTCAGAGTTGAAACTCACTGGGACCTGTCCTCCTGGACCCGGTTGCTGGTTCAAGGTTGCCACAGCGCTGCAGAACTCATTAAAGAGGTTACAATAGGTGTGTTCTGATTTTTCAGTATTTTCTTGTGTAAAATGAGTGAATACCCAGGTAAAATGTTTGTTACTGATGATAGGCATCTGGTAATCCATTCCAGCGTATTATGGGAAAGCTATACATTATGCACTGTGCAAAGGGACTTAATTCTGCATGGACATTGCCAGAGAAGTCTTTCACATGAATGTGCAAAGCTCATGAATGTTAATGAATTTGCCTTAAGCATGCATTCTATTTGCAATCTAAAAATGCCAGCCTATATTTCCGCATGTTACAAGGTTTCATTCTGAAGCATACTTTTCTCTAGCACAAAATTCTAACTGGTGTCATGCTATCTTTTCCTATACGCTCATTTTCCTTTTTTATTTAAAATACAGAACATAATAACAAAACTCAGTCCGCAAAAAAAAAAGATAAAAATGAAACTACAATGATATGTTCCAGAGACAATCCGGGAAGCAGAGCACTCAGCCCTTAACCAACTTAGAGAGTTATATGACAAGAGAGCCCCAGCTAAAGTGGTACTTCACATAAAATGAAACCGTGAATAAAATAAAAAGGCTTCTGTACAGGCCCTGCTTTTAAATTACATCAACCGTTTCTTACCAGATTTAGAAAAAAAAAATGTATCAATCCTTATAAAGAAAACATGATTTTTTTTCCAAATTAATATAATGTAAAAGAAAGAGAAAGAAAGATGAGCCAGTCAACAATGCCAATCTTTGAAGCAGTAAGGAAGGAAGACTATCCTTTTCCCTGATATAGAACATTATTCTAAAATGTTACTGATTAGATCCTGCCATATTTATAAAAAAAAAAAAAGTTTTGAACAGAATTTCATTTTTTTCCAATTTCAAATCATATAGGACATCAATTACCCACTGAAATAAAGGGTGGGGGATTGGGAATCATCCAGTTGAGCAAGATAAGTCTACATGCTAGTAGTGAGGTAAAGGCAATTATAGTTTGTTTGTCCTTCTCCACTTTAAGCCCATCTGGGAGTAAACTAAACACAGCTGTGAGCATTTTTTTGAATCAAGTGTTACAGGATGAGGTTACAAAATCGACTATCAAATGAAATGTTCTAGAACAAGCAGAACAAACACAACACCTGATTGAGTGACTTGTATTCCTGCCTCCGGCCTGGTCAAGCAAGGTGTTTGGAGAGGCCATGTATTAGGAGGTTACAAGCGACCATCTCCGTGATCTCTTTTGCTGAATTGACTTCAGGTTTTAACCACCACCCTACTCTGCCCCTCAGCTTGTATGCTTGTGGCCAGGATGGCTGCTTGGAACATGCCCTAGCCCAGGCCTATTAAAATGGCGGCCCGTAGGCCACATGCGACCCAGAAGCCTCCTCCAAGTGGCCCAGCCCATGGTCGCCCGAGGGCTCCAGACTGCAATTAAAATGGTTGCAAATGCAACCAAAAATAGGCTTTGCAGATTATCATTTCTACTTAGTTCACATGAATCATTGAAACTTTAAACTATTATATTGTAACAGATGCAAAAGGCCATTTTTTTATTGTTGAGTAGATGTGCTGTCAACATATGTGTCAGTATGGGCTCCCCCTTGCAAATCACTGAGCCGCATAAAGGCCAGTTTATACCTCGAGGGAGTCATGGTGAAAATGATGTCAAACTTGGAAGAACGTGCAGGAAAATATTTTTAACTTCGTGTCGCTGTTGACGGGATGGCTGTGAATTTCAACGAGAGGCTGGTTACGCTTGTGCCAGAATAATGAACGAAGTGTTGAATATGACGCAAGCAGTAACCAAATAAAAAGCTAGGCATGCAAAACATTTGAAATTCCTCTGCCCATCATATAGGTTCCCTGTTATAAAGATATCTGTGCCCCGTGGAATTCAGTTGTCCCTTCTGATTTCGCACAGGCACACTAAGGTGTGATCATAATGCATCTTTGCGTGCCGTTTTTCTTTTGATTTAACACGTAATCCATGCAAAACCCTGGCCAGTCCGTCAATACAATATGATGAAGTCTGGTTTTTAAGGTTCAAAGTGTATTGCAGTTGTTTTACTGGGCTGCTCTGGGATTGACAACGGACAGTAAACTTTGTTAAAATGGTATCAAAAAATACCACTAGTTGTTACTTCAGTCATTTTGGCATGCCAATATATGATCTGTTATCAATAAATTCTTCAACAGGAGCGTTTCAACAAAGAAACACAAAGTAAGATTTAGTAAAAAATAATAATTATAATAATAATAATTAATAATTCATTACTTGACACACAAAAACTCTGTACAAAGACATTTTAAAGACAAATCATTAAAATAAATGTACTAATCCACTTTCACGCCATATGTGGTGCCTTGCTCTTAAACATTTACTCGGGTAGTTTTTTTTCTGAGGGGGAAAAAAAACAGTTTCCTCAGGAAAGGCTTTGTTGTGGAACTCAAATTTGACTTCTGTCATATGAGTGATTAAAATCACGTGAATGAAATAGTTTAAGTTCTATGAAAATCAAAAAATCTGTTGCCTGTCACGACCAGCTCTTTAAATTGGGGGAGGATCTCATGTTTCAAAAGGGAAACCAAAGTTATTGCTAATACCGTGCACTTTTTTTGATTTTATGCACTTTGAGATGTGCCTGGGGCAGATGTGAGCAAAATGTTTATTTTTAATTTCAAAAGTGGAAAACAAGTATTGCTACTACCTCAGATTCTGTTCAATTATAATTTTCTTTTTCTATTTCATACATTTCTGATGTGCCTGTGTCAGAGAGAGGTTGGGAGTGTGGACTGATTACAGCGTGTTGCTGCACCCATGACATGATATACCAATTGGATTGGGGCCCAAGTGCAGCAGGTGACACCTCAAGACCACACTGGAACAGTGTGAGGTTTTTTTTATGTGGCTGGAGTGCCAATTCTGCCACCAACCCCCAGGTTTTCCCTATAAGTTGGAGGACCTGCTTGCAGGGTTGTAGGCAGATTAATATCATACCAAAGACAAAGCGGTTGCAAGTTAAGGGCTTAGCTCAAGGGCCCAGCAGAGTAGTCACTTCTGGCTTTAATGGGATTCAAACAGGTGCAGATGTGACCAAACTTAAAAGGGAAACAATGAATAAACATTACTTGTTTTTTTAAATACATTCACATTGATTTAAAATTTGTCATTACCAGATGCTTACTGACCGCTCAAAATATTTGGCCCAGCTAAATTTCTTGGTTTGAACATGTGTCCCAACTGAATTTGTAAATGAATAGCTCTGCCCTAGCCTGTTCGTCTGGAGTAATCCCATATCGTGACAGCAGCTTGGCCTTTAGTTTGTCATAGTCATCGGCTGCCTGCTCGTCGAGAACATTTAAAGAAGTCCTCTGTCTACACGAGAGATATCCAGATCATTGCTGTGGAAGCCAGAGCATAATGCTGGAAACAGCTTTGAATGGTGCATCAGTTCACTGTGGGGCATACATTTGCATATACTAACTTATACATTACCAGTATAGAGGCGCTAAGTAACTCAATACACAGAAGAAAACTGTGGAACCCATCTGAGCAACAGCTGAAATCTGAACACTCAAAGTAAATACTACATGAAGTACCAGCATTAACTGTCCCAAAATGAACAAAAAAATACTGTAAATGTTGACTGTCAAAGTATTCACCACCTTATAGCAACATTCACAGCATTTGACCTTGTAAATTTATTAACAGGACTGACGGGATTATTGACAGCAATTTCATGGGATGCCACTTATTTTCTGTCAGATTGACTGGGGTGATGCTATAAACATTCAATGCTTTGGTTTAAGCTACTCAGCTTTAGCATTTGCCTCATATTTTTGGTCACTGACCTACTAAAGGAACAATTATGCTAACTTGAATCTGAACTAGATTTTGTTATTAGCAGAAATTTCCTTTATTTGTTTGTTTGTTTTTATTGAGTGTTGTTTTATCTGTTGTATCATAAATTGAGAAAAACCTCTTAAACTACGCTGGTGGCAGAAATGTATATAACTTAATTTTGGTATCAGTCTTTATATGACATGGCTATACATTCGAATAGTAAAATAGCGTGATATAAATATGGATAAAAGACATTTTTATTTTTGTACAAAAATGTAAATAACTTTGAAAAAATGAAAAATGAGATCTCTGAATAATTTCACTTGTTTAAGTGTTCCAAGAACATGAAGTGGCTCGACAGCTCTCTAGCATGGACAGTAACTACCCATCTTTTCCTGATGCATGGTAATATACTGGCAATGAGTGTGTAGGAGCAACTACTGTTTAAAGCAGCTAACCTGGGGATGTACATTTCTTTTATGGGAAAAAAATAAAGAGCAAAGGAAGTCTTTCCTAAAGACTGAAAATACAATTGACAACAGATGACTTCTTGATGCCAAATGACACAAGTAAATTGAGCTCCTAACAATCAGAACTACTTCAGACATTAATTTCAGGCAGTAGTATTGTATGTTCTGAGACTCCAAAAGTGGCATCACTGGGAATATTTGTTAAGTTTGATAAGATACTAATTACTCACCTAAGAGACATGAAGGGGGGCTATCACCTTCACTGGAAAGGGAGGGGGTTACAGACAGCAACAGACTTTTTATAAATTTTTATACTGCAGTTTCTGCAATTCTTCTGCTTTTTCTCTTCACCATGTGTGCATTTTACATATATATGCACACTGAGAATTAGATAAACATTTATGTTACATGTAATTTATAGGTTGATTACAGCTGGATTTATTTAATGACAGGAGATTAAAACCAAATGCAATAGGATTCTTTCATTGTCATGCTTTGAAAGGAAACTTTGTTTAAACAACTGTTGCTGCCTTCTTCATAAATCAAGAATGTTTTGAAGCAACAGAAACTAATTTTTTATGACCTTAGCTCCCTTAAGGAAATGAATAATACATGCAAAAAAAGTCCAAGTCCTACATATACAGCTAGCAAGCTAAGTAGCTTTCATATGTCACAGCCCCAAAGATCTAGATTACATTTTCTACCAAGTCAAAGTCGCAGTTGAATTTATACATTCTCTCTGTTTTTGTGTAGGTGTATCTCATGCTTGCCAGAAAGATGCATTTTGGGTTACATTGGTGACACTAAAGCTGCTTCATGTGAATGAGTGTGGTTGTGTTTGTGAAGAAGTTTCAAATCCTCACGTGATCAGTGAAGTGTATTCTTTAATTACACTTTCTGTATAAGGCTACACTCCGTTTCCCACAACATCTTCTAAAGGGCACTATGCAGAAACTGAGCCATTTTAAGGTATAGCCTTGTGCTTCTCATAATGCATGCACTGCCCTCCAGGTGTGTTGGGCATCCCACAGTGAATGGTGTGTGAACTGTACCTTGTGTAACGGCTGTCCGACAATGACGTTGTCCATCCACTTGTCCATCTCCGTCTCTACCCCTCCTATGTGTACGCTGGTGGGAAAGAAGGCCAATTCGGGAAAGGCAGGCCCAGGGGCACAGTTGGTTAGTTTTGTTGGTGATGTGTTGCACTTCTCTTCTCTTCTTGTTGATGTGTCCTTTGTTGCTCAAAGTGATTGATTCCTTCATGTATTGGCCATCTCCAAAGTGCGCAATCCTCAGAAAGTGTCACAAACTGCGTATGTGGAATGGAACAGGCCTTGAAAGAATGCTTCAAGTAGTCCTTCCAGCGTTTGTTTGGTCCACTGTGAGGTTTGGATCCTTCAGCAAGTTCACCATACAGGAGCATCCAGGGAAGCCAGGATTCAAACCTTAATACAGTTAAAGTTAATTCTCCCATGAATTACGTCACGTTTAATAAGCATTATATCCCCATAACTGATTTATTGGTTAATAAAAAAACACTAAGCTCCTGCATAACCAGAAATGTAGAAACTTTATGTTTCATACTAAAGTGGCATTTTTATAACTGTTGTCAATGCAGGCCACAGGTGATACATGTTCATTGTTTATTAACAAAATGAAATTCTGCAGGCTTATTGTATAGTAAACATTAAAAAAAAACACCAAAATGAATAAAAAAATGTAAAAAAATATATATCAATGATACATATGCCATAAAACAAAATAAAAATTCTTGTGATAAATAAGTCACAATTCTAATGAACTGTTCATCCTTATCGAGAAGATACAAGGCTAACATGTTCAACATGTTTGTACATAAAATTAACACATTTAGCTGTTATGCTAACAAAATGTGAGTTGCTGTACTAAATACAAGTTCTGTCACCATCTACACTCAGACAAGGAGTGCCCGCTTTAATTATAGGACAAAATGAAAAGGTCTGAATTTGTTCTCTTCTAATTTTTGCCCAAGATGTATTATCTCCTTGCACAGCACGACTCCTCAGATTCCCTTTTCTCAGTTTTTTTTTTTCGTGTAAAGGTTAAATTTCCTGCCTTTAGTCTGACTGTCAGCTCCCAGTTTACCAGAAAGTTTGGTAGCAGACTAACACTCAATTCCTTAATTACCGTAATGCTTTGTGTAAAGGAGCACTACAACTAAATTGACGTAAAGCTTTAAAAGCAGGTTATGAAAAAATAGTTTTTTTGAGATTGGCTAATTTACCAATCACCGATCAAGCCAGTTGTGGTGAAGATCGCCTGATCTTGATCTGCAGCCAATTGATCGGTGCATCACTACAATAAACCTATCACTTGCCTTGATTCTAATTACAGTTTGATCATATGTATTATAATAGTAACCTCTGGATGCATCATGAGATCCATCTCTTAAGCCTTGGGGACCAAATTAATACTTACCTGTTCATGCTGAAAACTGAAGGCATATGGAGACGTTAAGTACAATGTTACAGTATGAGTTGACAGGCAGATTGCATAATAACAGTGAGAATTGAGCAAAAATTAGAAAGTCTTAGTACTGTTAATGAAAGTCATAGTTGTCCTACTTGGATTCATGAACAATACTGCATCTCTTCTCCATGACAGGATAGCACTGAGTCTTTTCAGCCAACAAATCATTCAGCAGAAGTGTGTCAAAAATGCTACTGGGGCTCCTTTATACCAACAGTAAAATGTCTGCATAATGCCTCACTGTGACAGCCAATTCAGAACTTTTCTTTCTTTTTAATTTACTTGCTTTATATTCATTCCGTTGTGTGTATATTTATTTATTTATTTACTTACTTACTTAACTACCTATTTGTGTATTTATTTATTTAAAGAAGTTCTGTTAAAAAAAACAAAAAGAAAATCCCCCTGGGGACAAATAAAATTCTGTCTAATATGATTTTCTCTCTGTCTTGGAACTGCCTGCAATCTTGTCAACTGCCTCTCTGGTGCTACATCTACCCTAGCCGTTCTTTTTTCCAACAGACAAATCTTCACAAATTGTAATTTGGAATGAAAACTGTTTAAAATGTATGCTTGAGCCAGTTTTCTTAGTTCAGGATTTAGTGCATAAGATCCAACAGCAAGAAACAAAAAAAACACAGGATGTTGGCATAGCCAAAGGTTTTGAGTGGAAAATTATCCTCCTATTTACGTATGTTATTCCCGTCAAAAGTTTCACATTTTTTTGTTACAATCCATAAAAGAGCACAATGCATATTGGCGGCTGTTATTACCTTACTTGGTTTGCAGCATTTTTAGTATAGCAGAGGATTGGAAAGCAAAGTGATGACAACCTAGTTTAAAACTAAACGTCTACATTATTAATGTGAGTTACACACTCAGACCACATTAAACAGCCAAAATGTAACGAGAGGTTTAGAATGAGATGGATGGAAAGCCAGCTGAACTACAAAAAAGGCTCAGAGGTCGAGAGGAGAACCATTCAAGGAATTAAACAGAAAAGATGAGTTTGAAATAAACTGCCCAGTCATACTGTTGAAACAAAACCCTTCTGTCACTGATCAAACAGTTGGATGAGTTTCTGTGACATCTTAGCCTTCCTCTAAAACCACAAACCAGAAAGATTCTGTGGTACCTCATTTTTAAACTTAAGATTTTAACTGCGCTTGACAATCAAGTTTCCAGTTCATATAAAAAATATTACAGTGCTTCTTATACTGGCAGGAAACAAAAAGGCATGCATTGTAAAGGATTTCATATTTCAAAGTCTCCATGTGAAATTTTGTTTAAAAGTGACCATAGTTAGTGTGGTAGTCAGACACTGAAAACTATTCTCCAGTTAGAGCTAACAAGGTTTAAAGTGCTTCCTCCCGAGTCAGTTTCCCTTTAAAAGTGGATACAGAAGGTAAACCACATAGCAGAACCTTATAACGGAAGGAGGACAAATAGAAGTGTTAGGTGGAGTGTGTCATTAATGTTTATTGTATGTTACAGTTAAACAGTGGGGTAGGGAGAGGTCTTCCTTCTGTCAGTTGTGCTTCCATTGTGTCCCATTCGAGCAGATTTTTCAAACAAAAAAGGGTTTAAGTTAAATATTAATAAAAGTCCTGGGCATCTTATACCCTCCGTAGTTTGCAGAGTGTCTCAACTGCTTTCCAATTAGTGTAATTTTTCTCCAGGCCCCCCTTCAGCCTTCTGTCTCTGTTTGTCTAGATTCTGGCCTTGCTCGCCTTCTCTTCACTCAATAAGCGCCAATGAGCTTTGAAATGTTTCCTAGCGTCTTTCCATCTGGGCTCAGATACTGCTCAGGGCATCTCTACATTTGCTCCATCCAGGAGTTACTGGCATCTGTCCAGCCTTCAGTCTTCCATATACCAGATCTCAACAGCTGCACCCAGCCTGCTTGTTCTGTTAAACAGAGGCTTGACGCCTATAAAGTTCCTTCCTTGTTGTTTCATTTGCTCGAGGATCAGGTAAACCTGTCAAGTGCTGCATGCTCTGCCTCTTATGTCTCAGGGGAGCATAACAGGTTTCCACCTGGGCCAGTTTTACATGGCTTACTTAGCTATGTAGCCCTTGTTTTTGCCTTTTTAAAGCATATACCACGTATGCGGTGTATATCACCTACTGGTGTTTGCCTGCATATCCCAGTAAGATGCCACAGACTTCTTTGGGCTGTCTAAATGTCATATGTCATGCATTCCCAAGTGCAGTCTGTCAATTTAGCTATGACACCTATACATTATATAGTCATTCTACAGTGCATTTTTCTCTATTATGTAGCATCTTCTGAAACTATCTGTTGATAATTGCTGTTCTGTCCATTTTTATAGTAGACTGTAAATTATTATAATCTTTTTATGCTTTTAAAATTTCATCAGTTAATTTTTGCACTCTTTCTGGAAAAATGAAGAAAGAAAAAAGAGCTCAGATTGTATCTTATTTTTTAGCTATAGCCAACACTGTAGCTTGTTTTGATTTAGTCGACTGCCAAAATTGAAGTATTTCTAGCATAACAACTGTTTCTCATTGGCCTTTCATGTTGTATATTCATGACTCATAGGAAATAAAGTCCAGATTTTGAGTAAATCCCAATGTTTAAAATAAAAATATGATGTCAAGTCACCCACATTTTACTAGAATGAGTTGTCTGCTTTAATTCCAATTAATGAACAACCATACTTTTTGGCATTTTACTTCACTTTGAATTGAAGATGATTATATAACTATGTGACTGTGTAGAATTCTGGTGTATCTCTGCAAAGCAACAAAGCATAAACTGATCAGACATGATTGTACTTGATGGTACACTGCCCTGTGATTTCCAGTTCTCCTCCAGGATGGCCATGTTCAGCCAAAGAAGGTTACGTAGATTTCAAAATTTTCAATACAGCTCATTTTGTGACATTTTCTTATTTTAATTCAAAAATGCCTTGCCATTTCTTGCTTTCCTAACTTTCCTTTTGGATAGCTGTGCAGGTGTGTTATTGATAGAGTAAGCTATTGCACCAAAATCATCCTTTTTTTTTTTCTTCCTCTGATTCAACTTTAATCTGATGTGTTTGAATATCTATAACTTCCACCATGCTGCAAAAATTTTTTGCAGATTAAGTCAAGTGGAGATTAACGGCAGTAAAGGCTCAATTTAAAGCGTAAAGTTCCTCTGTTGTTAATGCACACATATTTAGAAAATTTGTGGAAAAATAGGATTCCAACAGTGTTGGAAAACATCCTGGAAAAAGTAGTTAAACACACAGCTTTTTATGATAAAAACATGTCATTTTATTTATAAAAGAAAAAACTCCTAAATAAGTAAGGCTTCATTAGACATACTCTGAAAAAGCACTGTGCTTTTTAAAGATAAGGCCATTGTGAAGGACGGTTGGTGTCCTTACCCAGCAGGGACACTCACAGGATGTAAGGATGGGGGAAGACGGCTTATACAGGGCTTTATCTCCCCCAGGACACTAAATGGCAGTAAGCCCAGGCTTAGGTTCCCACGTGGGTGCCTACAGGACATGCCGGGTATTGTAGTCCTGAAGGACAGCCCTGTTGGATGTCATCAGGGCCACCGGGGGAGCTGCAGAATTGCGGACTCCCTACATCATGGGGTTTCTGCCTCACCCGGAAGTACTGATACACCATGTGTGCGGAAGATCGGAAGCACTTCCAGGGCGGCTAAAATAACAGGAGCTGCCTGCCTCACATCATAGTGTCTGAGTTGGAATGAGGAGTATGAAGCTTGCAAGAGGAGCGGAGGAGGCAGAGAGAGGAAAAGACAAAGAATGTTCTGTATTGTGCTTGCATTAAAGCGACAGAGGTGGTGAAAAACCCATATAAAAGAAGAGTTTTCCCAGAAATGAAAGACTCTTTGCCTTTTAACCTAGGTCTGTGCCTGTTTGTGTTGGGTTTGGGGAGTTGGAGCACCCCCTACTGTCCACACAATGTAATTCTTTTTTTAGTCATATATGCTAATAAAGAATTTATTGACTCTAGGAATATGTAATTATATACAGTTATACGGATTAAGTAACAAAACAAACAAAAGAAAAAAATTATAATTGAAGGGTAAATCTTCACTCTTTTAGTGGCCTGTAGAGTGTTACTTGAAAAATGAAATGTTGTCATGATTACTTTTCTGTCAAGAAAGCAAATAATTATTGATTTATGAATCATTATATGCTAATTATCCTATGAATTTTCATGTACCATAAAATCTTTCCTTTTTAAACCTATTTATTTTGCTGCATGGTGCATAGATGATTCAAGGGCAGCAAGAAGAGTGGAAAGATGAATACCAGTAGGAAGAAAACGAACAGGAAGGCAAAGGAAGATGTTGAAAGATAATGGTGACTAGAGGATGAAAGAGACAGCGAAGCAAAGGGAAGAAACCTGGTGTAAGTGACACAGGAAAGAGAAAAGTGGAGGAAACTTTTATAACAGGCAGGGAAGTAGCGTCGAAGATGAAGAAAGAGTGGCTAACTATTTTGCTTTCATGGCTACAATGAGCAGAATGCAGAAAGCGGCTCAGATTCCAATCCATTGCCAGGAACACTCAAGAATGTACCCACATCTTTTTATACCAGGTCAAGTTTACACTTCGGAATTGATTCAACAGCATGATTTGGGTGATGGGGGGGCACCTCAGATCCATAGAGGAAGCATAACTGAACACAGAAAACTCCACCAAGAGATATTTAAGGCAGGCAACACTCTCTATCAATCAAGGAGAGACCTAAACGTACATGTTTTTCATTATGATGAGAAGGTGTTGATGTTTTTTCAGGCCAAGTGGTGTACTAATGAATACAGGACAACAATCACATTTCCCATGGGGATTCAATGGTTAGTATATTTTGTCATTGCAGAGGATCTCCACATTTGGACAGTGCACATTGATCCATGTAGCGTGCTTCATAGGGATTCTTGTGACACATATGGGCAGCTTTTTTTTATGTTTGGTTTACACCAAAGCCTTTCAAAAAAAAAAACTAATGAAAACTGACACACAAATCATAGAAAAGGTTGACTTGAGATGTGTAATATCGGAATAAAGGTCAGAAATAAAAAATGTTCTTCTCATTTGTTACCAAAAGCTTTTATTAGCTTTTATTAGCTTGAATTCCCTAGCAACAGCTACATATGATGCTGGATTTAACGCTAGCGTCACTCAGAGTGACACAGGGCTGAACAAAGCAGCAAATATTGCAATTGATGTGTGCTGGTGACATGTATCTAATTAGGTGGCACTGGCCACAACAGATTTTGCCATTTATTTTGATATGTGTTTGATTATTGTGTATCTTGTTTGGTAGGATGGTTTTATGTAACTTTTATGCCCTGGGCTTTGACATTTTTAGATCAGTACAAAGGGACAGGGACTTAGTTAGTGTAAAAATGAAGAGGTGTAACAATTTTAGCCAAATAACTTGCATGTTAGGATGTGGCTGCTACACCTTATCTTTTTTTCATTTTTGTTTTTTTTTTTTTTTAATAATTAGAATAGCACAACAGACTTTAATTTAAGATATGGCTGCTATTCTGTACAAATCACCCTCCCTGTGTAATTTCTACATCTGCTTTAATTCTAATCCCTTGACTTTACAGTGACCATTTGGTCCAGATTCATCCTTGGGACCCTTAATAACACTGCAAACATAAAACGAGGTGCCTTACGGCATCCTTTTATAACAACAAGAAATTATCTGGATGTCATTGAGATAATTAACATAAATTTGAGTTAGCATTTGAACAGCCAGGATGACTAGAGTTCATTTAGGAGCAGGCAGTAGCTGACAGACAAAATGAACATGAAATTCTTTGCAGCAGTAAATCTTTGTAAAGACTAAGGTTAATCAGTATAATGAGAATTTTCCCTAAGAGGAGGGATCACCAAGTACTTGAATCCCAAAACGATATCACAACTGAGTGAGATCAGTGAATAGAGCATTCTCTTAATTTGTAATAAGAGATGTTAGGTAGTTAGCGCTTTATTTATCCCAAAGGGAAATTTAGCCTGTTCTAAAACTCAAGAAATATAGAAATATTGCAATAAAGAAAACCATCCCTCAGTCGCAATCAATATTTTTAGAAAGCTAAAATCAAAGCATAAACGAAGGGTACCTTTTGAATCAACCATGTCTTAAGAACATAACAATGGATTGTAGATTCAAATTGTTCTTACAATTGGTATATATTTTAATATACAATGGAGTTGGTAGTCCAAAGAGAACAGACATTGTAGTAGATTCAGTTTGTACAGGACAAGCAAAGGGCTTAATGGAGCCCTAATAGAATTCAGGAGGCAGACATAGGTAAGGGAACATGTGTCATGCTACAGTATTCAGTGGAATACCACCAAGGTACAGTATGGCCTGTATTCAGAGAAAGTGCACCGTAAGGGGTACAAAAATAGAGACTAGCAGGTGGCAGCTAGAAGCCCCTAGGTCACTACAGGTGGGACTGTGTTGAATATAGTGAATTTTATGATACTAGGCTGTTATCTGGCCCTTTAAATGAAAACTGGGCTTGCAGAAATACCTGGGGCCACCAGAGGGAGCTATAGCAGAAATACCTCAAGAACTTCCTGAAGGCATTCCAAGCCCTAGAATTGATTTGGGGGTTTGCAGAGAAAAAGTGATTCCTGTAAAAGTTTATGGACACTTCTTCAAGGAGTTTGGAGTCAGAAGGTGAGCTAGGAAGGGTTTGACTAGCAGAAGGTAGAGAAACTGGAGGACCAAAGAGAAAAGCAATGGGAGATGTGCATGTAGTGTGTTTATGATACCAAGGTGGGAACTGGAACGGCCATCTCACCAAGCAGACATGGAACTAACCTGTTTAGGAAAGGCCTAGAAAGGCAGTAGAGTTTCTGTTTTCATTGTGTAATTGTCTGTCTGTTGTTTTTCCCTCTTTTGTGTTCTCTTTGTATGACAAAGGTGTTGCTATTCACGTTTTTTTCCATCTTGGTATCATTTTGATGTTTGGGGATGGCTCAAGAGCATCCCCTATCTGTCCAGGATATATATCAGGATGTCTTCACTGCACTACTACCATTTACAACATTCAGCCATGAAATGTTTGACCATCCAACACTGTATCTGTAAAATTATGTATTGCCTTACCTTAAGTGCATAGTTTCAGCAATCAAATTAAATTTCGGTGGCACTTAAAATATAGCCCAGTCATTTTCCACTCTGTCAATATCAACATGGTGTTGCAAGAACTTTCTGCCAGCTTTCCACCCTCTGTGTGCTGGACCTTGCTTATATGTTACCATTGAAATATTTCCTCAGTATTTGTTTCAGTCGAATAGGGAGTCATTTTGTCTTGGGTATTTCACCACATTTATGGAATTGATACTAAAATTAAATCTTGTTGAGCGATTTGAGGTTTTGTGCTCTGCTTTTAATTCTTATTGCTGGCATTTAGGAGTATAATACCAAGTAAATTAAAAGTCATCTTCAGCCTTTGTGAACATCTTACAGTGGATATTTCAGCCTTTGTACTTGGTCTTAAAGTCTCTGATTAGTAATGTAGAAGAAAATGTCACCATGTACAAACCTCCTTTTTCTTGTATATTTGCCAGTTGTCATGCTGGACCTGTGCCTGGGCATACTCTTCTGCAACTCTCGACACTGTTTATAATTTAAGTACCAAATACATGGTTTATTGCTGGAAATTAAATCATTATTGCAGTGGCGCCTGTGCAAGTGCCAAACTGTTTTACCATCAGGATTTAAAAGCCAACTGAAATATCTTTTGGTTGTCCAAATGCTTGGATACAAGATGCCATGTAGGGGAGAGTAATGATGTGGTCAAAAAATCCATTTTGACTCTGTGATCATTCTATTTTTAATTTCTTGGCAAAAGCTTTAAATGTTTAAAGATCTTTGAATGTCATCCTGAATGAGAAAAATAACAAACAAATCATAGCTCATAACTGTCTTGAAACAGAGTTGCAGGTAAATTCTTGGGAAAATAACCTAGCTAGCATTAAAGTCTGGTGCTTTATGATTATGACAAGCACCAATAGTGAAATAAAAGGGATTACATGCAGTAGACATTTGAGCCTTGAGATGGGTGAGCAGTTGGCATAAAGATTTGATAACTGAGAAATGCAACAGGAAAACATTAAGAAAAAAACATGAAATGCATTGATTGAAAGGATTTATTATAGGCATTTATCAACCTTGGATTAAAATACACTGAAGCTCACATTATAGATCCTTTCTTCTGGCTTTGTTTTTTTTATTTTTGTCTCATTACTCTGCTTACTTTGAGAAAGTTGAATGTAATTTTGGTCTTGAGGTTGTTGTGGCTTCATCATTGAATCCATAGTAAGTGAGCTCCTCATTACTGTGTACAACAAAGGTGTTATGAAATCTCCTGCTCCTAGTCCTTTTCTTGTTCATTCATGGACCTGAGATCCCTGATTTGCTGTTTTATGCTAGAACCATTCAGCATCAAGAAGGATCAAGGAGATCATTAGGGAACCATTAGGTCAGAGCCAATCATCAATTATATCGTCAGTCATCGATAGGCTGGCCATATCATCGATGTAAATAAACAACATTGAGTGGACCTGATGAGGCATAACATTTAAATTTCTACACAGCAAGCATTTTAAATATAATGTTGGGTGAACTTTCCAAGCAACCCAAAGCGATCTATCTACAGTGCATCCAGAAAGTATTCACAGCGCATCACTTTTTCCACATTTTGTTATGTTACAGCCTTATTCCAAAATGGATTAAATTCATTTTTTTCCTCAGAATTGTACACACAACGTCCCATAATGAAAACATGAAAAGAGTTTACTGGAGGTTTTTGCAAAATTATTAAAAATAAAAAAACTGAGAAATCACATGTACATAAGTATTCACAGCCTTTGCTCAATACTTTGTCAATGCACCTTTAGCAGCAATTACAGCCTCAAGTCTTTTTGAATATGATGCCACAAGCTTGGCACACCTATCCTTGGCCAGTTTCATCCATTCCTCTTTGCAGCACCTCTCAAGCTCTATCAGGTTGGATGGGAAGCGTCGGTGCACAGACATTTTAGGATCTCTCCAGAGATGCTCAATCAGATTCAAGTCTGGGCTCTGGCTGGGCCACTCAAGGACAATCACAGAGTTGTCCTGAAGCCACTCCTTTGATATCTTGGCTGTGTGCTTAGGGTCGTTGTCCTGCTGAAAGATGAACCGTCGCCCCAGTCTGAGATCAAGAGCGCTCTGGAGCAGGTTTTCATCCAGGATGTCTCTGTACATTGCTGCAGTCATCTTTCCCTTTATCCTGACTAGTCTCCCAGTCCCTGCCGCTGAAAAACATCCCCACAGCATGATGCTGCCACCACCATGCTTCACTGTAAGGATGGTATTGGCCCTGTGATGAGCGGTGCCTGGTTTCCTCCAAAAGTGACGCCTGGCATTCACACCAAAGAGTTCAATCTTTGTCTCATCAGACCAGAGAATTTTCTTTCTCATGGTCTGAGAGTCCTTCAGGTGCCTTTTGGCAAACTCCAGGCGGGCTGCTATGAGCCTTTTACTAAGGAGTGGCTTCCGTCTGGCCACTCTACCATATAGGCCTGGTTGGTGGATTGCTGCAGAGATGGTTGTCCTTCTGGAAGGTTCTCCTCTCTCCACAGAGGACCTCTGGAGCTCTAACAGAGTGACCATCGGGTTCTTGATCACCTCCCTGACTAAGGCCCTTCTCCACCGATCGCTCAGTTTAGATGGCCGGCCAGCTCTAGGAAGAGTCCTGGTGGTTTCGAACTTCTTCCACTTACGGATGATGGAGGCCACTGTGCTCATTGGGACCTTCAAAGCAGCAGAACATTTTCTGTAACCTTCCCCAGATTTGTGCCTCGAGACAATCCTGTCTCGGAGGTCTACAGACAATTCCTTCATGCTTGGTTTGTGCTCTGACATGAACTGTCAACTGTGGGACCTTATACAGACAGGTATGTGCCTTTCCAAATCATGTCCAATCAACTGAATTTTTCCACAGGTGGACTCCAATTAAGCTGCAGAAACATCTCAAGGATGATCAGGGGAAACAGGATGCACTTGAGCTCAATTTTGAGTTTCATGGCAAAGGCTGTGAATACTTATGTACATGTGCTTTCTCAATTTTTTTTATTTTTAATAAATTTGCAAAAATCTCAAGTAAACTTTTTTCACGTTGTCATTCTGAGGTGTTGTGTGTAGAATTCTGAGGAAAAAAATTAATTTAATCCATTTTGGAATAAGGCTGTAACATAACAAAATGTGGAAAAAGTGACGCGCTGTGAATACTTTCCTATCTATCTATCTATCTATCTATCTATCTATCTATCTATCTATCTATCTATCTATCTATCTATCTATCTATCTATCTATCAATCATATAGTGCCTTTCCTGTCTGTCTGTTTTTGTGGTAAAATTTTAATCATGTTTATCATGATGTTAAAAAGTAACTCAATCAACATGATTTTTGAGAAGAATTAAAACATGAGCCTATCCTGACAGCACTTGGTCAAAGTCAGGAAACATCCCTGGACAGACATACACCCACACTTACTGAGGGCCAGTTTGCCAATCGTGCGAGCACTGGGAATGTGGAACTTAATGTGAAGCAGAGTGATTGTCAATGAAAAAGAGTAAAGGTTTCATTGAATAATTAAAATCTGACACAGCATTATAATTTAACATTTAAACTAAAACACTTTTTCCCCCTCTAAGCGCAAATAAGAAGTCCATCAATCATCTAACTGGTTCACTTCTCACAATGATTTTTCTTTTATGCTAATGTTCAGATAAAAGAAGCCTAACCTTTTTAAACTTATTTCAGATGTTAGGTTCTAAGGTTTTTTTCAGGTTTTATTTAGAATATCATAAAGCCCATCAGTAATTAAACATATTAAAGTAAAGAATAGCATGTTGTATATTGACACACAACAGTGAGTTTTTTTTTTTTTTTAACTTGTTCCATTTGTGATTCTGGAAAATCATTGTGTTTAATAATGTTGTGCTGGCAGACTTGAAGATGCCGAGGTGACCTTGATTCTTTATTCAGAGTTTCTTTAGGCTTCAAATGAATAGTTTATTATTAGTATTTAAATGGAAAACATGTAGAGATTGCACATTCTCTCTCCATGTGTACATGAGCTTTCAGACTACTATATGGCTTTTTTAACTCATCCAAAAGACTTTTGTGTAAGTTTGTTGATAGTTTTGATCTGGCCTTATTTAAATAAATGTGGGTAGCTGTGAAAAACAGAAGAGTTGACTTAGGCCGGGTTTATACTTCATGCACCTGTGGACACTTCTGCTGCATAAGCATTGTACTGTTTATACTTGCACGTGTACTTTACGTAAATCTGGAAGATTCCACCAGCTGGCAGTGCGAGATATCATCACGGTGAGAAAGCATTCAGCTTCGCTGTGTTGTGAATTGCCTGAAACATCCATTAAAGTCCAAGGACACCTTGCCAAAATATCTCTGAAAAGAATGGATGTTTAATGATTACACCCATCAATCAAGGGATGTGCCCATTCCAGCATGCATTGGGTGTAACACAGAAACAATCCCTGGATGGAGCATCAGCTCATCTCAACGTAAATACAAGCACACACGTATACACGTGTTATTTTAGCCCTTATAAGTGTACAATTGGATGTCTGAGGTATGGATTAGGCGATACGGAGTATATGGAGCTTTTTTTTCACAGATAGTTTGATATTGTTTGCTGTTTGTTTAGCATTGGCCCACATAGAAGCCAGTTTTGTCAGGAACTTTATGATCTTGGTTCTCTGTAAAGACAGGTGACTAACTCAGCTATTACTAGGAGTACTTAATAGATAAAAAAATAAAATTTTTGGGTGGCGTGTTCCTTTAAACAACCTTTTGTATTGCTTGCTTGCATTTTTTTACTTTTAGTTACAAAGATCATTTAACATACCTGGTATGACTTCTAGTAGCAGAAGAAGTGAGTAGGTGTTACAGAGGTTCACTGACACCCCAAACTGACACAAAGTGATATGCCTTCAGAAGTGGCTATCAGATGATTAAAAAAGGAAAATATACAGAGTATGCAAGCTGAAATATCTTCTCTCAAGGTAAATTTGAAACCGTAAATTAAGTATTTCAAGTCACACAGAATTTTTCTTTGTTTTAAGGTAGACAATGTAGAAAATTTACAATTGCCTTTTAAATATGAATGAATTCTTCTGACAGATTTTCTTGTACAGTAATCCCTCCTCCATCGCGGGGGTTGCGTTCCAGAGCCACCCGCAAAATAAGAAAATCCGCGAAGTAGAAACCATATGTTTGTATGGTTATTTTTATATTGTCATGCTTGGGTCACAGATTTGCGCAGAAACACAGGAGGTTGTAGAGAGACAGGAACGTTATTCAAACACTGCAAACAAACATTTGTCTCTTTTTCAAAAGTTTAAAATGTGCTCCATGACAAAACAGAGATGACAGTTCCGTCTCACAATTAAAAGAATGCAAACATATCTTCCTCTTCAAAGGAGTGCACGTCGGGAGCAGAGCATGTCAGAGAGATAGAGAAAAGCAAACAAATCAATAGGGCTGTTTGGCTTTTAAGTATGCGAAGCACCGTGGCACAAAGCTGTTGAAGGCGGCAGCTCACACCCCCTCCTTCAGGAGCAGAGAGAGAGAGAGAGAGAGATAAAAACAAACAACCAAAGATCAATACGTGCCCTTCGTGCTTTTAAGTATGCGAAGCACCGTGCAGCATGTCGCTTAAAGGAAGCAGCAGCACAGAAGGGAGCAAAGTGAAGATAATCTTTCAGCATTTTTTGACGAGCGTCCCTATAGTCTAGGTGTGCGAACAGCCCCCCTGCTCAATCCCCCTACGTCAGGATCAGAGAAAGTCAGCGCAAGAGAGAGAGAGAGAAAAGTACGTTGGGTAGCTTCTCAGCCATCTGCCAATAGCGTCCCTTGTATGAAATCAACTGGGCAAACCAACTGAGGAAGCATGTACCAGAAATTAAAAGACCCATTGTCCGCAGAAATCCGCGAACCAGCAAAAAATCCGCGATATATATTTAAATATGCTTACATATAATATCCGCGATGGAGTGAAGCCGCAAAAGGCGAAGCACGATATAGTGAGGGATTACTGTATACATAATTGTATTAAATATCAATAAAATCGGTCCCCTGGGATTAAAGTCATTTCATGTAAACTGACAGACTTGACGACAGCAATAGGTGCTTTTAGCATTTTGTGAAACTGCACCCAAAATGCATGGTGGACAACATGCAGACTCAGTTGAGTAAGTTACACAGCAAAGTGATTAGTAGGTATGTGGACCCATCCCAAAACTCCGCAGACTAAAGTAAAATAACCATGGCTACACCTTGAAAACTGTTGATACAGTCCAAAATTATGGAAGTTTCAACTGCTGCATGGTTCAGTGGTTAAAATTCACTGTAGCTATTCTCAGTACTTGGGAAAAGCTAACAACACAACATCACAGAAACTTACTCAGGAATTTCTGTGTTTTCCTTTAGATTTCTTTCTCTAATTTTGTTTTGGTTTTGTTTTGACAGGTTGCACATTAAACAACCAAGATGTCCGGTTGAACATCCAGTATGAGAATGGGTTCACTATCACAAAAGAGGGAGCAGGACCTGGAACTACTACTATACTGTACAGATACCCATTTGAAAAGTTAAAAATGTCTGGAGATGATGGCATTCAGAATCTGTACCTGGACTTTGGAGGACCAGAAGGAGAAATGGTATGGTAGGCTCTGGAGTGGTGAATACTGTAACATGTCTCAGATCTGCAAATCTAAGCATGCCTTTATGGTTGCAAAAGTTGCTGGAATGTATTTGTTTAAAATCAAGTGAGGCTGATTTAAATTATTTCATGTATCTGCAGTCTAGTGACACTGTGGTTAGCACTGCTGTCTAAGAGGTTAGATCCCAACCTGATCACAGTGAGTGTAGCATTTCCACATTTTCACCAATTATCATTGGGGAGGTTTTCTTTAGGGGTCCCCAGTTTTCCTCCTACATGCCAAAGACCTGCAAGTTAGGTTGACTGTCTCAAGTCTACGCTGACCCATTGAAGATTTATAAATAAATGTGGCCAGAAATGGAGTGGCGCACCCATATAAGGCTAATTCATACCTTGCATGTTACCACAAACCTAAATTGGAATAAATAGGTTATGGAATGAATGGATGGATCTGCTAAACCATTTGTAAATATGAAAAAGCTTTTGTTTTATTAAACCAAGATTCTAAATATGAAGTATTATAGACTGAAACCTGTATGTTTCTTCTATTCTTATATTTGAAAACCAAATAAAATCACATTAAACATTTTCTTGTTTGACAAGTTGCACTTATTATTTCTTGGATTTGTAGGATATTTGTCCCTTGGAAATATTAATTTGCATCCATCCATTCATTTAGTAGAGGATTATTTTTATTTAATGTAAGTTTTTTAGTAATAATATTGGGTGTGGATCATTATCACAGGATGTTATTTTCGCTGTCTCATAACTCCAGGAACCCGTATTTGAATGACTCATCATGACATTTACATTTACATCATTTAGCAGACGCTCTTATCCAGAGTGACTTACAACAGTGACTGTGTGGCTTGAGTTTTCACCTCTTCCCTAAGCTTTCAGATACACCAGTTCCCTACAGCATTCTGAAAATGTGTATGCAACAGCCATTGGTGTCTCTGAATTTGCCTTATGAGTGAGTGTGTCCAGTGATGGACTGACATCCAATTCAGAGTTGGTTCTTGTTGTTCTTCCGATGTTCCAAGAATAGACAGTGCTTCTCTGAGACTCTGAAACTGAGCATGTGGGATAGATAGCCCAATTGTGATTCTGTGTTAGAGTGTTTGGAAATGTATACTGTATGCTGAGTAGTAGCAATCAAAATGGCATGTTGATGTTAAACCAAACTAGAAGTGGCTCATTCAATACCAGTTTTTTGGAAATTATTTAATTGATCCTGTTCACAGGTAGTAAATTAGATCTTCCCCAAAAATGTATGGATTACAGATCAGAAGGTAGGATGGCCATCTCAGCTGTGCTAAACAGGGCAGTCTTCCACTATTCTGTTTATACTAGTAGAAATCCAGAAAGCAACAAATTATGTTAACTGCTTGAGAGTATTCATTTGGCCGTGTACATCTTAGATATGCTGGATTATGAGAATGGCTTTGTTACATAAATAATACAGATTAAAGTTAATTCTACTTAAAAAAATAAAAAGAAGCTTGGAAAACCAATGTTTTGGCTGTTTCAGCTTTTATCCTTTGTTTTTATGATGTGTATTAAGCAGCAGTTGACAGATGAATGGCGGGAAGGGAGAGCAGATGTAAGTAAAATGAAAAGGGTGGAAGCACCAGAGGGTGAACAAATGCCATCTTTTTGAGAAGATGATTAAAAATTTGGTTGAAGAGTTAGTTAGTCACTCTTTCAGTGCTTTTCAAGTTTAAGTACACATTTATCGACCAATAAGTTTATTTCAATACCCATTTCATCTCTTCTGGCTTTTTACTCCATTTTCTTCTCCAAATTTTCTGGCCTATAGTATGTAATGTGGCTCCTCTGCCCTCTTGGAAGTAAGGCTGAGTAGTCAAAGATATGTTTGCTTTTATAGAATCAAATTTGAAGAATTGTTAATAAATATATTTTGAGCATTTGCATAAAATTGTTTTGCTATGTGGCACATATAAAATATACAGGTGCTTAAAAATTGAATAAAAATAAACATAAGATGCAATTAACACCTATGATCATTTTTTGCCTACTCCATCTATGTTTATTGTTACCTTATGCCAGTGTTGTTCCTTTATCTAAATTACTAAATTCAGCAGATTTACTCTATTGTCACTTCTCAGTACAGCCTAAAATAAGACAACATGGCAGGTATCATATGTAACAAATAGAGTGTTGATAACATCCCATCCTTTTCTTGTAATTAATTATTGCATTGTATCCTATAATTGAAACACAAAATAGATGAACTCCTATTCATCCTGATATCGCCTGTATATTGTCAGCAAAAATCCAGTCATTACAACCTATTCAGTGCAACCGAAAAATCCACTTTTATCATGTTTGCTAATGAATAAAGTCTCAAGTTTATATAAAAGTCAAAAATAGTGACCATATGTGTATTGTCTGACATTATAAGTAGTTACGCCTCAGCACGGCAACTTCAAAAGAACAAAGTAAAAGGTAGATCAGGGACCTTGCAACTCTTATTTGCACTATAAAAATAGATGGATATATGCAGTATATTTTTACTGCAGTCAGTATTACAATGTACTTCTTCAGTCTGATAATTTTTTTAATCTTTACCCTTAAACAGACAAGTTTGAGTTTATTTGATTTAGTTCATTTTGTTGTCATTGCAACTTGCAGTGTAATGAAAGTTATTTTTGATTAATCTTTTGGTGCAGAAGCATGCAGTGGCTAAGCAGTACATGCTACACAAAACAGTGCAGCAGGCCATAAAACAAAACAATAGCAATACACATTGGGAATATTTAACAATGAAATCTCAGCACTATCAAATTAAAAATGTAAATATCAGAAAATAAGCAAATTGGTTTACATAATGGAGTTATGGTCACAGGTCATGTGTGATTAGAGTTGAAAAGCCTGTTGGGTAAGCAATCAAGTGTGCTGCACTTTTGTAAACTTGTAGCACTAATGCACATACAATAAGTAAAGATGTCTCATTCAAGCACAATACTGAGCAATCTAGAACTTTCCATCCTGTTTATGGAGATCAAGATTAGTCTGAATTTTGAAGAATTATTTCCCATGTTAAAGGCCCAATTCATATCAAATGACCGAAACTCAAGGAATCAATAACATAGACTGAGAGAAAAGAATTTTGGCCAAAAGTATCTTTTGTCTGCTACAGTACATTCAGTGAATTTGATTTTTCAATAGCTTAATTAAAATATGACTTATTAACAATATTTTCCTTTTCTTTCAGGTTCTGAATCTTCATTCCTGTCCAAAACCAGTGGTTTTTGTTGTACATTCATTTCTTTCTGCCAAAGTGACCAGGATGGGATTGCTAGCTTGAGCTGTGATAACTAACACAAGCAAAAGAAGACAGTGCTTCTTTTATCAGCCTTTCTTTATTTCCAAAATGATGGAATATGTCTGAAAAGATGACATCTGCAACATGTTTATGTCCTCTGCAGATTTAAAAACCTAACTCACCCATGCTGGTGTTCGTACATTTATGCAGAAAAGCCTTTTTGTTCTTCGAAGTTGTTTATTTGCAGGATTGGAGTTTTGAAGCAACTTGTCTTACAAAGTGTAAGGAAGAGTAATTTGAGGCACCAGTTTCCATTCCTTAAATTTTATACATATATATATAAATGTAAAATAACACACACACACATATATATATACGAATATATATATATGTGTGTATATATATATATATATATATATATATATATATATATATATATATGTATATATTACACATATATATAAAATCAGTGTGTAACTATAATAACTCTGGTTTTCAAATGTAAAAAATATCAATCTTTTACACACTCTCTATGTTTTCAGATATTTATAATTGGTCCTTTATCGACATATCTATAGCATTGTTCAAATAAACCATAAATCTTTACATAATAATCTAAAAAGAATATGTATTCTTTATTATATAGTAGCTAGATAATAATCCAGGTGAGTTTTTAAGAACCTCTAGTATAACTTTTTTAAATGGTTACAGTATACATCCACCTAGTATTTACCTAAATGTATTTTTAAAATCAGCATTGTTTAGGATTCACAGTTATTGATAAAGAGAAAATTAGCAGAATTTCTGTCTGTTAATTTATAACAATTACAGAATTGCCAAATGTGCCTTTTTTGTGTTGTTTAGGAAGTAAAAACTATTATATATGTCATTCATATTTTGTCATTTCAGATTGCCTTCATGAAATAGATTTATATTACTATAAGATTTTATTCATTTTTGTCTTTGTTATTTTGCATGGGTTAGAACTAGTATTTTTATTTATATCTCTAATATTTGTATCCAGAAAGTGCATTGTTAGATTTTATGCTTGATTGTTTTGATGAATGTTAGTGAGCACAACTAAAAACTTTTTATAGCACCTTTCCTTTTCATTTCTTTTCTCACTCCATTAATTATTATTTTCACTTTAAAAACAGCCTTAGCAACATAGACGCATTGATTCTTGCTGATATTTTTTCTATATTTAAGTGACCAAAATGAATTCCAGTTAGAAACTGTTTTTATTATGCTGCTTCTTTGATTCCAATATTTTTCATGGCCACTGCTTAATATGTTTCAAGTAGGGTTATCCCCCAGTAAGTCATTGGAATAGTTGGCAGCACCTGCATGCCATAAACATTTTTCCTGTTACTTCGGTTTCAGTATCGCGTCATCCCTCACAACATCTTCATTACTTATTGAATAATACCATCCACATGTACTCCAAACTGTCTTCTACAATTAATTGTCACAGAAGGCCAGAGAATTGACTGCTAGCAATGGGCACAAGGCAGGGTCACAGTTTGGATGTGATGGTTAGCACATATACATTGAACTGAACTAGCTGGGGATCACTAAACCAGTCTACCAGCCCATTCATTCATTGCCTCACCTGCTTTTCTAGTTCACAGTTACCGGATGTCAGCACCTGCTCTTTTACTAGCAGTGGACACAAAGCAGGAACCAAACCTGGCCAGGGTACCAGACTGAATCAGTCCTTGCGTTAACATTTATTTACCTTTGATTGCAATCTAATTAAGTGGAGCAGATGATAAAGACACCATGTGAACCGAGCCACCTAATGCACCAAGACATAGCTAAAAACTTTGTTAGAACAACTGTGTGCAGAACCTCTGCTAAGCCATAACTTTAGTGGAGTTAAAGAGAAGACTGTACACTTTGACATGTCATTTGGCACTGGGAAAATCCACATTGATGTATGAAGGTAATTAATATTTTACCATGGAGATAGTCTGTAGGTAACGGATACCATTTCATTGTGATGAACATGTGGGGAAATTGTATGCTTTTCATTGTTACAAAGATTGCTGATTATAAGATCAAATTTAGAAAATCAGTTACTTTTCAGATAAGTTACTTTCTTTCAACTTCTTATCAACATGCTTTAAAATTTAGTAAAAAATAAAAAATGTACAGTTCCAGTTAATCACTAGATCAATAGTTTTTTTTATTCAAAATGTATAGTAAAATGATTTTTTATTTTTATCTAGAATAGCATGAGACATTTATTTTATTCATTTTTTATTATTACCCATCATTTCAATTATATCACTGTATTTCTCTTACTAAGCCAATTGTTTTCTGGTAATGTAATCGAGACTTTGAAATAATTTTTTGTCTGATTCCCCCATGATATTTCTTTTTTCCTCTCCTTTTTCACCACCACCTTGATGATTCTTGCAGCCTATATACCCTGGAGCATGAAAGACACACCATCTTAACCCCACCGTGTCTGTCTAATGGGATCTGTTGCAGCCTAAAGCTTATAAAATCCTCAGGCACTGTGGCACCCACATCCATCCCTCATTTGTTGCTCCCCTGCAGTGGCCAACATTGGGTGTGCAGACAGTGGGATCTTCTTGCTCATCTTTTTGTGCCTTCCTAATAAAGTCAGTTTCCTTCGCTGACGTCACTCTAACACCAATTAACCACATGCCTTTAGTCGGTGTACAGTAAATAGCAAGCGACCCTTAGAGCTGCCACTCCTTGACATGGTGTGTTACTTAAGGAAGCTTCTGATGTCCGGCAAAACTGGAAAACTAAACTCTTACATACAAACATTCCAACATCTGCTTAGAGGAGTCAGATACATTTTCTATTAAGTATTGAAAAAGATATTTATCGCAAAGAAGCATTATGGCTGTAAAAATCAAAAAATAACAACTGTTATATACAATTTTTTTATATAAGACATTTTTTTTCAGACTGCTTGTTACATGTTCTTACTTATGAAAACTAAAATTAATGTAAATGCAAACAGGCCACTGGCATTATTAAACAAGAGCAGAAAGAGTTCAGTGCATTGTTTAAGAATAGCAGTAGCAAAATAACCATCTCTAATTCAGAGTTACTTGTGGGGCACTGCCTATCCCAGCAACAGTGGGCAGAAGGCAGGAAACAGCCGTGGGCAGTGGGCCAGTCCAATGCAGAGCCAACTTACCCACTTTCACAATGGGGCCAATTAGCAATCGGCAGTTAACCTAAGTTGTACATGTTTGATGATGTGGGAGGAAGACCCTGAGGACCCATGCAGACACGGGGATAACATGCAAACTCCATACAAACAATGACTAGAACTATGAAACATTAAACACTACCCTACTGTACTGTTCCAGGTGTGAAAATGCTAGACAGTAAAAGGTTGACACTTGTCAGCATAGTTCTAAAAAGTCATAATGAAAAATGTTGCAGTTTTTGCGCTGTTTTATTGCCTCCTGTCTACTTTTTCTTAAAGGCACAAAACATTTATAAGTGTAAGGCACTTGCCCTGTATAAATGCTTCTGCTCCTCAGAGGTCCATCATGATAATGGGTGTTTTAATATGATTTTGACTCAAGCTCAAGAGACTAATGGTTAGATAAAGAAAAAAATATATTATTACAAATACATTTTCAGAAACAGAAATCTGTTCATATCATATCTTAAAAGTATGCCTCTAATACATTTGCATTTTCATTGAACTATAACTTTATGGGGTTGCTATAAATTTCTGTCTAAATGATAAAGGCACTTATTTTTCCTTTATAAAACTCTAATATGATCTCTATAATCACTGAATAAATTACTAATAAGAGCTAATTTAATCAATTCAGTGTGTCTCCTGTCAGCTCAAGAGGCATGATCCACATGTTCTTGTTATTGAACTGTATGTTTTAAGTGAGCTCATGATTCCTTTATAATGTTTCTTCTTTCCTATTTTGACCTGAGTGTTTAGTATATTAAAAGTGATTTAAATCTACACAAAAACTCATCTAAATTCTTGATCAAATCACAGCACTCCTGAATGTGTCCACCTGTTCCCCAAGCTTGAAGTAACATATAGTCGGTCCACCTTACCCTCAAGTTTGACATCGTGGTTTTGACCAACCACAGTTAAAAAATGTTAACAAAACAGAATATTCTCACAAAAGAACATTAGAAATTCTCGCATGCAGTGCTGCCCACTAAATATGCTCAAGACACAACATGGTCAGGCTGATGCCACTGAGACCCGGCATATCCATGCCCAGTCACCCGTCAGTCCCGTTTTGTGCTTATCCTGAGCATCCACAGTTTTTGCATATCCGTGCTGGGGTCTTGGAACCATATAGCCACAGATAAGGTGGGCCTATCTGTATACTTAAACCAAACCAAGGGAAATAACATGCTGTTACATGCATCTTGTCATAGTTACATTTAAAGTATTATTGATATAAATATTTTGGATCCTATTATTGGCCTCCCAGACTAGTAAAATACATTTAATATTTTATTCAGACTAGTTTGCAGCAAGTTGGTACTGTGGCTCACACTGCTGTCTCATCGTCCCAGTGCCCTGGGTTTAAAACTTAACAGTTTGCATGTTCTTCTCTGTCAGTGTGAGATGTCCTCCATGTTTTCCAGGTTTTTCTCACACATCTTAAAGACATGTATGTTAGGATATTTGTGTGTGGGTGTGTAAAAGAGTGCCTTATGATGTTCTAGGGTTGGTTCTTACTTTGCACCCAGTGCTGCTTGTATTAGGCATCCATTTATTTTTTTTTTCCATCAGCAACCCTGAAATAGACAAGATTAGATAAGAAAATAGATTGATGGAAATTTAGAACAAAATCTGAAAAATAATCAAGTTTTATAAGGTAAATACCAGTTTAATGAATGAAGTTTAAAGTTATTTTCTAATACATTAAGATGTGCCATCATTTATTGATCTATTCTTAAAACAAGTGTTCAGTTCTAGCACCCATGTACACTGTTATCATCAGTGGTCAGTCAAAACTAGAGTGGTGCCCATCAAAGTCACCAGAGTGTCCTCAACGTGGCAGAGGCGTCCAGTCATTAAGCATTGCAATTGTATGTGGCAGGCATTTCTTTTTTGGAACTGGCTTCTGCAGACCTAGGTCCTCTTCCATTTCTTTCCATCAGACAAATAGACTTCCATCTCCTTTTGGGGAGACCCTCACATGTTAGCAGATGAATGCAATCCCTGCTGTCTCTCCATGCTCTGACAGTTGGGCTCTTCCTAATGGGTAGTGCCTGGTATATCCATAGTTTTAACCTTCCACTGAATGTTCTTTTGATGGCCGGACTACTCTTACTTCTAAGAGGTGTTCATAGATCACCTTTATGGTAGATGAAGCCTCAGCTATATCAAAGGCAAACCTAATTTGTGCTCCCAAATTCTGCCCCCATTCGTGAAGATATTTCCTGATCTTCTCTGTTTAAATTTTCATCTGAAGCAACATTTTGAACTACACAGACTAATCTTTATAATGTTGATTTGATTCTTTTACTTGTATATTATAAATATTAACACATTTTCAGAATAGTAATGTAACTTATTTCACGTTACTTTTTTTTTTTTTTTAATAAAATAACATGACTCCCATCAGTAAGAACTATGGTGTTACAAAAGCAGTATGCATCCATGTCTACCATGCAAGTAATCGTCAATTAGATTACTTTTCATTGTCTGCATTAAGCTCCACATTACAAACTATTATTATAAACAATTATGTTAGTATCCATTCTATTGTCGTAGGTTTTAATAGAAAGGCTAAAAGTGTACTAAATATATCATCACCATCTCTTTAAGTCTACTAATTTAGAATGCAGGAAAAATTTGTGCAGTGTTGCTTTCTGTTCCATGCCCATCATGTATGGCATCACTCTGTCATTCAATTTACAGCTCTTCAGAATGTTCTGTATAATAGAGTGCACTCCATCGGTCAAGGTGATGGCTGTATAACTGCATTTTGAGTTTTCTTTTAAAATGTACACCAGTTGCTCTTTTAGACATTGGATTGATTTAAAAGAACACGCTGATTCTTTTAAAAGCTTACTTTCATTCGGCAGGTTCTTTTTACAAAGAGCAGAGCAATGCACTCTTGATCCTCAGTGGATTTTTTTTTTCTTTTCTTTTCTTTAAAGGAAATTGCACACTGCGAAGTATAATGCCTGTTTGATATTCTCTATAAAAGTTTACTGCTTTATTAATTTTCTTTTTACGCTCATAATATTCCTACAGTGACTTTCAAATACTTTATGCATAATGTGAGCTTGTGTAGGGTTAGAACTGAATCTTTGATGCCAGGCTCACTTTTGAATGTCCTCTGTGAGTTCAAGCAGTGTTCCTAAGGGGCTACGATATGCCCCTACACCCTAAAAACACATGACCAGTCAGTGCACTGGGACAGCAGGTGTGTGGGAGACTATACTCACAGTAGACTGCCATCCCATATAGAGCCCTGCAGTCACTGCTCTTGGCATAAACTCTCGCTTTCTGCAACTGCTTAAGAAAACATGCAAGTACTGTATATACAAATAATATATAAATAAAAAATATATTTGTACAACCTTCTTTTTTAAGCTTTAATAAATACACTAAAATCTTTTTTTTTTTTTTTTTTTTTTTTTTGCATTTCCTCCATAGTAACACACTACAAAAGGGACATCTATGTGCTCAGATGTCTTGTTCTTTTTCTGTCTTGTTTATCTTGACTCACTTCAGCTCTATTTCACCACTTAAGGTGCTGGTAAAAGCTGTTTTTGCACAGTATAATGTATATGTGCTATATTTATAACAAATATAAAGTGAGAGTGATCAATTTGAAAATTGCAAAATTCATGTTACTCAAGTACATTTACAGATTTTGGATTTGAGGTTAATTTTATTTTCTACAGCATATATAATATAATGAACTAAAAGCTATTGACTGATCTGTTGAACAAAAAAAAAATATGAAGATTAAATTAGTTGTGATTCAAAATGGAAAATGATGAACAATATTTGCCATTGTATGTATCTACCAAAAAAAAAATTAATTTCCAAACTTAAAGAACAGAGTGTACTGTTTTAAAGAATTGCATTTGTGCGCTCTGTGTTTGTCTGTAAAATTAATTGCTTTTGATTTATTTTAATCCTTTCAAGTGTCATAAATGTCGTAACCACTTTTGTCTCCCATTAAATAGCAGGTTTTCTTGAGAAGTCCATGTAAGTAATGCACTGGGCAGGCTTTTGTTGTGTACAATACAATGTTTTATTTTTTTCTTTTCCTTTCACAAGGATTACTTGTTGAATGAATGTATTTCATGTACCTGGCACAATTATACTATCAGAATTATTCTGAATCTATTTTTATATTTGTTGTTTGGTCTACATTTATAGAACAATTCCCTTTTGTTAGAAGATGGGTTTTGTAACGCTTTCAATACCAAAGTTTAAAACATCAGGCAGCTTGCGTTCTTTACAATCATAAATATGCGTAATGCTATAAAGTTATATAAAGATTTTGTGCAACTGTTTTATAGAACTCTGTATATTATTATGCCTAAAACTTATAATGGATATTATCTTAATCATCATTAAATGTAAATATATTAATAAAATGTTATGCTTTTACCTTCTTTGTATATTTTTTACCCAGCTGAATTATGTTTGTATGCAGCTGTCAAGGACACAGCTATATTTCCAATAAAAAGAAAATGTCACTGGACAAAAAAATGGAATGTAATGTGGTTGTGACTGTGTGGGTGTACATGATGATCTTTATATACTGGATTATATTTTGATGTAAAGACATTGTGCGCCTAATTTTTTAAAGCCTTTTTAATCTAGCAGTAGTCAAACGTCCTTTTATAGTGTCATTGAAATGTGTGGTGGCATTGGGGTGGCAGTGATGGCTCTGCTGTCTCACTGATCCCGAGTTTAAATCCTTGGTTTTCTCCTGCCACTCAGTTTCATCCAATATCCTCAAAATCCTGAGTTTTCGGCTAATTGACCACTCTAATGTGAATGCGAGCAAGTGTGGATATGTGTGCCCAGTGGTGAACTGGTTTACCCAGAATTCTCTGAACCAGATTAGCAAGTTAAAAAATGGACGTATCTTATTCTAATTCTACCATGGTCAAGTAATAATCCTTTTGCATGAATTGTTTATCTTCTTATTTTTTAATAGATCCATCTATCCATTTTCCAACCCGCTGAATCCGAACACAGGGTCACGGGGGTGTGCTGGAGCCAATCCCAGCCAACACAGGGCACAAGGCAGGAACCAATCCCGGGCAGGGTGCCAACCCACCGCAGGACACACACAAACACACCCACACACCAAGCACACACTAGGGCCAATTTAGAATTGCCAATCCACCTAACCTGCATGTCTTTGAACTGTGGGAGGAAACCGGAGCGCCCGGAGGAAACCCACGCAGACACGGGGAGAACATGCAAACTCCACGCAGGGAGGACCCGGGAAGCGAACCCAGGTCCCCAGGTCTCCTAACTGCGAGGCAGCAGCGCTACCCACTGCGCCACCGTGCCGCCCTTTTTTAATAGATGCCCATGCATATTAGACAAAGTGAACGTACAGCTCCACATGAAAGGCCCACTGATGCAACTTATAACTACATTTAGAAAACTGATAAGTACTTGGCACCAATTCAAAGTGCCCCTTATTACTAGGGGTATTAGTCTTTGCATTAAGCTCCTATTTCAAGACAGGGGGAGCTGCACTTTGACACAATTTTATTCTTTGAAGTCTGGTTGTTCAGCTGTTGGTTCATGTGGTCTACGCTCTGAAAGATCATAGGCAGTCACCATCAGTTTATCAGCAACAATTAGGCTACATGTGACTTGTCAGCCTTATCGCTTGTTGGCCTCAGTTCAGTTCTTTAATTTGGGGAATTGTCTGTGGAGGTTTCTGGATTTCACTGTTCTATGGTGTGGATCTCAGAGTCGTCTGTGTCTGTAAATGGAATTGATACTTGTGAATATGCAGTTAGGTGGTCTGTCCCGTGTCCAGTCCTGAATGGGTCACACTATTGTGCCAAATGCGGCACCTTTAAGTTCTGCCATCAAGTGACCTTGAAACAAAAAAAGACATAGTGTGAAATTCGGCTACCTGTGTTGCTATATTTGGGGAATATTTAAAGCCTTGCCTGATCCCATAGTGCATCTGCTCTCTGAGTCCCAATTTAAAATAATGAGGATTTCACACTTAGTGATTAAGAAAAAGGAATGGCACTTACCAGAGCAGAAATACTTTGCTGCCTTTAACATGCATTTTGGGAAATCCAGGAATTATATGCAGCAACATATATACTAACAAAAGTGCAGCTCAAAGTGCTTCACAAAAAGTAACAAACGGAAGAAAGAAAAAAAACAAATGGAACTGAGCATTAAACAAAATGCTTTTTACTATAAGCATTTTTAAAGTAGTAATGGTCATTAAAGGCCGATTTGATAACGCATACTATGGTAAGATGTCCAGGGAGGAGAAGAAAACAAAAACACACCAGCTGAAGAAAATGCTTGAGAAAATAAACCATCGAGGGGTTAAAAAAGCCAAAATACCACCAGCTGTAGGCATTCTACAGTACCTAAATGTGACTACCTTATTCATTATTGTTACGATGCACATCCTAGAAGGTTTGATGCAGTTGGGTCTCATCAGTTGTTATAGAGTCCCTAACTGTCCTACATCAAAGATGGCTAAAAAGTGCTTTGATCAGGTGGCAGTGATGCAGAACACCACCAACAGCATACCTTGAACGAAGATCTAACGTAGCTTTCTTCATTCTTTCCAGCAACACAGGCAGCTGCAGTGTAATCTGATAAAGATACCAGTGGCATAGGAATGGAATTCCACTGCAGAAAATCAGAAAAAGAAATCTGAGAGTAATTGTTGTTGGTGACTAATGGAAATCTTTTTTAGCATGTCATATTAGGGCAACCAATGAAATGTGTTAACAGCCAGCCCAGAAACTATGAAAAGGCCAAAATAAAACAGTGGGGTTAGTAGAAGTTTCTTTAAAATGCCTTAGTTTAATAGCCTGATGTATCTTGATTGGTTAAATGTTCCAGATTTTTCTTTCAAATGCTTTCCCCCAGTTCTTTTGTGGCTCTCTGACTAATAAGCAAACCAGTGTCTGAGCAGCGAAGATTACAATTGTGAATGCATGGGGCCACAGACACTTCAAACCATACAAAGGAGGAAGGTTTACATAGTTTTTATGCATTTTTAAAATCTATACGAAAGGACACAAGCAGCAAGTATATTTTTTTTTAATTTGATATAATTAATAAATCCTTGAGGAGAAATTGTCTTTTCATATGAAGTTTGGAGGTCAGAGCGCAGGATACATCACCCCAGGTGCCATATATTTAGCTTAAGAGCCTTGCCCAAGGTCCCAACAGAGCAGGATCCCTTCTGGCAGTAATATGATTTCAACCGCCACCTTCCAGATTCCAGTGCAGATCCTTAGCCACAGAGCCGGCACTCTAATAATACTAAGACTGATGAGATGTGCCCAAATTTAATTTTTTTTGGTTAAGAGTCTTCCTGCTTTGTTCTAAACTAGTTCTAGTCCTGATAGGAGTGTATCACAGCATCTTATGATCATTTAGTAGTTAGTATAACCTACACTTGTGTTTCGCCTGCACTCCGTGAAGTGCACTATACAAAAATAAGTCGTATTGTATTCTTCAAACGAACCAAAACAAAATACAAAAGGGATCATGTGTCCCATTATATTGAAATGATTTACTGATACTTTAAAAGTGTCAGAAAGATACAAGGGGCATAATTACTAATTAGGAAGCCAAACATTCACTGAGAAAAGAAACCCCGAAACAGAGTCAAATTACAATTACAAAGACGTAAATTAACTATTATACTTCTCTATATATGAAATCCAATGTCTGTCTGTCTACTTTTCACAAGAGAACTACTTAACAGATTTAGATTGGGTTTTTTTCTACAGTTTGCTTGAACATTCCTGTTGATTTTGTGACTTCTCTCATTGTGTTGTGTATCATAGTTTGCTTGCGGTAGCAATTTATTTGCGCAAATTCGAGAGAGATACAGTGGGCTGAGAGGAGGGGTCGGGGCCTTCATCACTCACACGCCAGCCTCAGGGCGTATCTTACCTCCGCTTACCTAGCAAACAAGAAAACAAATTAACGGATTTAGATCGGGTTTTTTTCCCTAGAATTTGCTTGAACATTCCAGTTGATTTTGTAACTTCTTTCATTGCGCTAAGAATCATAGTTCGCTTGCAGGAGTGATATATTCGCGCTAATCCGAGACAGAGGCTGCAGGCCGAAAGGGAAAAGGAAGTATGACGTCAGGAGTAGGGAGCCGGACAGGGCCCTCTTTGCTGTCCTGTTTCACTTCTACATGTGAAAAGCCTCGGGGGACAGCTAGTACTTAATATATCAAAGGTACAGGGACAAGATTTTTGATAACAACTCAAAACTATTAAACTCAAACAGCAAACCATTTTTTTCCAAGAGCGAAAAATCTAAAATGAGACCAAAAGCTAAGTACCAGGATATAGTAATCTGGACCAGAAGCAAGCATTATGAGGTCAGGAATGCCACCACAATGCACTCCTCCACACAGGTGCGGTGTGACAGGACATTATTGGCCATAGTTGGTGGCCTTGTCTCCTGAGGTATAACACACAAAATAAAATGAAGCCATAGTTAACAAAACAAACTAAAACACAGGTCTACAAAATTAAACTTATAAACACAATTTTTTCATTGTGAATAATTATTTTTATTTGTATTCATGAACACAATATGGGGTAGGATTTTACCAGTTGTATTGAAAGAAGTGAAAGACACCAGCTATAAATCCTTATCAGGCATATTTCAGCAGTCAGACCCGACCTCGGATAAGCGGGAGACAATGGATGGATGGATGGATGGACTTCAGAAAAGAGAAGAACCTGTGGCCTGGAAAGTTATAAATGTGACTCCAATCTTTAAGAAGTGAGACAAAACAGATCCTAGTAATTTCAGACCAATTAGTCTTACTTCTGTGCCATGCAAAATTATGGAACCTATCAGAAATACATTAGAAGGTTACCTAAACAAAAGTAATATTCTAAATAACAGTTAGCATGGGTTTTTATGAGAGGAAGGTCCTGCCAAACCAGTAGATTTTTTTTTGTAGGAGCAACCAGAATAGTTGATAAAAATAAAGCATACAACTTAATTTACCTAGATTTTCAAAACGCATTTGATACAGTCCTATAGCAAAGATTAACTGTGAAACTAGAAGCTGCAGGCATCAGAGGTAACCTACAAAACTGGATCTCTAGTTGGCTAACCGGCAGGAGACAAAGAGTACAGATAAGAGGAGAATGTCTACATGGAGCAAGGTCATCTGTGGAGACCTTTAAGGGGGCTGTCCATGAACTGTTACTTTGTTCTGATTTATATTAATGACATTGATTCTGGTATAATTAGTAAAACACTAAAATTGGAGAGACTGCAGTGCAGACACTGAATAGGCAGCAAAAAGAATAAAAACAAAAAACTGGGCAACCTTCAGAAGTGGGCAAACGCCTAGAAAATGCAGTTTAATGTAGAAAAGTGCAAAGTGCTACAAGTGGGCAAAAGGAACATCAATTATGAATGCAAGATGGGAGACACTGTCATACAGGAAGCAACCTCTGAAAAGGATTTAAGGGTTTAGGTTGACGCAGCATTTTCATTGACTAAGCAATGCACAGAAGCAATTAAAAAGGCAAATAAAATGTTAGGTTATATCATCAAAACTATTGAATTTAAGTCAAGGGATGTTATGATCAAATCATATAATGCACTTGTATGACGCATCTGGAGTATTGTGTGCAGCTGAAACTGTGTAGGGGAGAGCAACCAAGTGCATCCCAGGACTTAAGGACATGTCCTACTGTGACAGACTCGGGAGAGTTAAACTTGTTTAGTGTCGAGTGGAGGAGACTGTGTGGACCTAATCCTGGTATTTACAATCCTCAAAGGCATTGATAAAGTAGATCCAGTAGAATTCTTTCATCTTAAGGGTGAATTACATAGTCTGGGACATCAGTGGAAGTTAAGGGGAAAAGTGCATTTAAAACTGTAGCCAAGAAGCATTTCTTTATTCAAAGAGTCATTGGACTCTGGAACAAACTACCGAGACATGGAGTTGACAACCTTGAAAAAGAATCTGAATGAGTTATTGGGACAGCTTAGCTATTAGCTAAACAAATAAGTCTGATGGACTCTCGTTTGTAAAATTATTTATATTCAATCAAAGTATATAACTTATATAGTATATAACGTTTCCATCATCTTACATTAAAGTACAAAACTGAAAAACAATTCATTCAAATTTAACGTAACACAATTTATTCATATATATAATATTGTTCTAAATTAATTTAGCATGAAAATATTCAGTTCATCCATCCATCCATTTTCTAACCCTCTGAATCCGAACACAGGGTCACGGGGGTCTGCTGGAGCCAATCTCAGCCAACACAGGGCACAAGGCAGGGAACCAATCCCGGGCAGGGTTCCAACCCACCACAGGACACACACAAACACACCCACCCACACACCAAGCATACACTAGGGCCAATTTAGAATCGCCAATCCACCTAACCTGCATGTCTTTGGACTGTGGGAGGAAACCGGAGTACCTGGAGGAAACCCATGCAGACACGGAGAGAACATGCAAACTCCACACAGGGAGGACCCGGGAGGCAAACCCAGGTCTCCTAACTGCGAGGCAGCAGCGCTACCACTGCGCCACTGTGCCGCCCTTCAGTTAATCTAATATGTTTAAAGATGTACTGTATGTAAAGAAAACAATAATACATACCTATTCATTGACTTACATATTACTGCTCTGGTTTTTGTTGCCGTTTAGTTTTTTTTTTAATCCTAAACTTTGTTTGGTGGCCCTTCGTTTGTATGTTTTTTCTGGTACGTCCATATGAATCATCCAGCAGTAGTCCACCATCATATTGACATCCCAACATTTTTTAAACATTCTTTCCATATCCTTACTCTGCTCTTAAATCACTGCCCCAAGATTTTCATGAAAATATTCATAATGTGAACCGTAGTCCTCATGTTTCAACCCATTTCCTTAAACTGATACATTTTTCACATTTTTTTTTTTAATTTGGATCTTTTTTTGTTACCTAAAAGCTTAGAAATTGCTTCTTTGAATGAAACCAGAGCCTCTTCTTCCAGGTCGCTCACCACATCATCAAACTCTGCATCAGAAATCAGTTTTCTTGTATCAGGCCCTCTTTCAATTTACCCTCAGGCAAACCCAGAAACATTTGGCATAAATTCATCAAGCATGCCCCATCTTTTGATAGGGCTTTATTAAACCAAACTTAATATGAAGTGGTGATCGCAGCACTTTATCTGAATCCACCAAGCTACATCTGATGATATTTTTGGCAGCAAGCTGTAGCTTTTTTTTCTAGCTGGCCATTCCATCATTCTTAAAAATAAAGGTGCCAACGTGGTTCTTCAGAGCGATGCCATACAAAAACCATTTTTGGTTTCCGAAGGAACTATCCACAAGAAGGTTCCAGATGGAACCCTTGTTTATTTTGATTCATCACAGGCTCCATAAATAACCAAGAATATGAGAACAGATTTGTAAAACAATCATTGGGTTGCTGATTTTAAAAGGACTCTCGATGCATATAAAAACATAGATTTGTGAAATACCAAAGGGTTACAATTTTAGAAGGACTTTGGCTGCATCCAATACCACAGGCTGACTTCAAGTCTTCTTGATATGTTTGTATCCTTTTATGTAGCCTACTGGACAATAAAGATTTCTGTTTTGTCCACATATTAGGAACTTTTTCAAATCCCAAAGAACAAATGTCATGTGCAAAGTAGCCTTCCCAGAACTGAAGAGATCTTTGCAAAGCAAGGGGTCTACGCTGAACCACACAACCCAGTAAAGTGCGATCAGAGTGTCGTTATTTTTAAGAGTGCTCTGAACCTGATGTAAACTCTTGGCTGTGCTGTCCCTCTCACAGAGAAGACCTGGGAATTTTGGATGCCCTGACTGCTGACCCAGTAAGAAACGTAAAATTTTCAGATCCCTGCATACTCTATGAACTAACGGTGCTCATTGTTGGTAATTTTCTTGAGAAGATTTTCAAACGTTTTCATAGGTTTCTTTCAAGTGCACAGAATAAGTGACAGGTATTACTGTAATGTGAATTTATTACTGTTATAAAAAGTACTCACTTTAGGCTCTTCTAGATTAGTCTATACGTAGGCTCCATTCAATATCTGCCAAGTTTCTGCACTTCATTATTTCAGTACTAAGAGTAACTTTCATATGTTGCTGCCTGCTGCTATGACCGATCACCAAGTTCAGTTCCAACTAGATTCTGACCTTATTGTCAAATGACAAAACTGTTTTTCTTTAAACATAGATTTTAATATTAAAATTCAAACAAATTGTCATTATAATATAATATTGACATTTAATAAATCATAAAATATGTAACTGACAGCTAAAACGTGTTGTATGAAAAAAATGCTTGGGATGAAGAAAAATAGCTTTCATTTTTTAATTCATTGCCCAAAAGTTTATAACAATCACATGAAATAAAACATTTTTTTCAGTTTATACTGCTGGAATTTATTAGTATAATGAAAACAGACAAGCAAAGCACTAACAGAATCAAACCACAGTAATCTAGATGGCTAAATATAAAAGTGTGCATTCATTTTTTCGCATGCTCAGATATTATATTATTATCCATCCATCCTCCAACCCGCTACAGTATATCCTAACACAGGGTCACGGGGGTCTGCTGTAGCCAATCCCATCCAACACTGGGCGCAATGCAGGAACAAATCTCGGGCAGGGTGCCAGCACACCGCAGGGCACACACACACACACCAAGCACACACTAGGGACAATTTAGAATCGCCAATGCACCTAACCAATGCATGTCTTTGGACAGTGGGAGGAAACCCATTCAGACACAGGGAGAAAATGCAGACTGCACACAGGGAGGACCCAGGAAGCAAACGCAGGTCTCCTAACTGCGAGGCAGCAGCGCTACTGCTGCCCAATTGTGTTACAATTAACATTATTTAAATGAAAGAATGCAGACTTCAGGATATGACTAATATGTGATTTGAAGTGTAGTCCTTAGTAACACCCAAAATCTTTACTTCTGTCTTTATTTGTAAGGCTGATGATTAAATATGTATTTCTGAAAATTGTACTAAAATTTCCAATTTTCCTTGAAGAAATTGCTAATCATCCGTTCTCTAATGCTAATAAGACATTTGGTCAGAGGGCTTGGATGCTCAGGGATATCTGGTGCTATACAGTTGAAGTCAGAAATATGCATGTGCTTTAGGTATGTTCTTTAAAACTCATTTTTAAACTCCTCCACAGATTTTTCAACTAGTAAACTGTACATTTAGAATATTGTTAAGACATCTACTTTGTGCAGGGCAAAAGTTTTTTTTCCAACAATGTTCACTGAGTATTTCACTTTTTATTGACTGTCACAATTCCAGAGGGTCACAAGTTTACATACACTTTGTTAATATTTGGAGGCATCACCTTCCAATTGTTTAACTTGAGACTAACGTTTTGGGTAGCCTTCCATAAGTGTCTTACAATAAGTTACTGGACTTTTGGCCCATTTCCCCGGACAGAACTGGTATAACTGGTATAAGGGTGGAGTGGTGGCTCTGAGGCTAAGGATCTGCGCTGGTATCCTGAAGGTTGCTGGTTCGAATCCCCGTCACTGCCAAAAGAGATCCTACTCTGCTGGGCCCTTGAGCAAGACCCTTAACCTGTAATTGCTCCAGGGGCGCTGTACAATGGCTGACCCTGCGCTCTGACCCCAAGGGGTATGCGAAAACTAACAAATTTCTAATACGAGAAATCGTATGAGACGAAATAAAGAACAAAACAAAACAAAACAAAACTAGGACAGGTTTGTAGGCCTCCTTGCTCACACAAGCTTTTTCAGTTCTGCCCACAAATTTTCAACCGGATTGAGGTCAGGAGGTTGTGATGGCCATTCCAATACCTTGACCGTGTTGTCCTTAACCCATTTTGCCACAACTCTGGAGGTATGCTTGGGGTCTGTCCATTTGGAAAACCTATTTGCAACTGAGCTTCAACTTCCTTGCTGAGATATTGCTGCAGTATATCTACACAATTTTCCTTCCTTATGATGCCCTCTATTTTGTGAAGTGTACCAAGCCCTCTTTCAACAAAACACCCCGATTCTTGACAGTTGGGATTGTGTTCTTTGGCTTGCAAGTCTCACCTTCAAAACGTAATGATGTTCATTTTGGCCAAACATTTTGTTCTTGGGATTCATCAGACCAGAGGACATTTCTCCAGAAGGTAAGATCTTTGTCCACATGTGCCATTGCAAACTGCAGTCTGGCTTTTTTATGGCAACTTTGGAGCAGTGGATTCTTCCTTACTTACAGAGCAGCCTTTCAGGTTATGTTGATACAGTTAGGTCCATAAATATTTGGACAGAGACAACTTTTTTCTCATTTTGGTTCTGTACATTACCACAATGAATTTTAAATGAAACAACTCAGATGCAGTTGAAGTGCAGACTTTCAGCTTTAATTCAGTGGGGTGAACAAAATGATTGCATAAAAATGTGAGGCAACTAAAGCATTTTTTTAACACAATCCCTTCATTTCAGGGCTCAAAAGTAATTGGACAATTGACTCAAAGGCTACTTTATGGGCAGGTGTGGGCAAGTCCGTCGTTATGTCATTATCAATTAAGCAGATAAAAGGCCTGGAGTTGATTTGAGATGTGGTGCTTGCATGTGGAAGATTTTGCTGTGAACAGACAACATGCGGTCAAAGGAGCTCTCCATGCAGGTGAAAGAAGCCATCCTTAAACTGCGAAAACAGAAAAAAATCATCCGAGAAATTGCTACAATATTACGAGTGGCAAAATCTACAGTTTGGTACATCCTGAGAAAGAAAGCAAGCACTGGTGAACTCAGCAACGCAAAAAGACCTGGACGTCCACAGAAGACAACAGTGGTGGATGATCGCAGAATCATTTCCATGGTGAAGAGAAACCCCTTCACAACAGCCAACCAAGTGAACAACACTCTCCAGGGGGTAGGCGTATCGATATCCAAGTCTACCATAAAGAGAAGACTGCATGAAAGTAAATACAGAGGGTGCACTGCAAGGTGCAAGCCACTCATAAGCCTCAACAATAGAAAGGCTAGATTGGACTTTGCTAAAGAACATCTGAAAAAGCCAGCACAGTTCTGGAAAAACATTCTTTGGACAAATGAAACCAAGGTCAACCTCTACCAGAATGATGGCAAGAAAAAAGTATGGAGAAGGTGTGGAACAGCTCATTATCCAAAGCATACCACATCATCTGTAAAACACAGTGGAGGCAGTGTGATGGCTTGGGCGTGAATGGCTGCCAGTGGCACTGGGACACTAGTGTTTATTGATGATGTGACACAGGACAGAAGCAGCCAAATGAATTCTGAGGTGTTCAGAGACATACTGTCTGCTCAAATCCAGCTAAATGCAGTCAAATTGATTGGGCGGCGTTTCATGATACAGATGGACAATGACCCAAAACATACAGCCAAAGCAACCCAGGAGTTTATTAAAGCAAAGAAGTGGAAAGTTCTTGAATGGCCAAGTCAGTCACCTGATCTTAACCCAATTGAGCATGCATTTCACTTGTTGAAGACTAAACTTCAGACAGAAAGGCCCACAAACAAACAGCAACTAAAAGCCGCTGCAGTAAAGGCCTGGCAGAGCATTAAAAAGGAGGAAACCCAGCATCTGGTGATGTCCATGAGTTCAAGACTTTAGGCTGTCATTGCCAGCAAAGGGTTTTCAACCAAGTATTAGAAACAAACATTTTATTTCCAGCTATTTAATTTGTCCAATTACTTTTGAGCCCCTGAAATGAAGGGATTCTGTTAAAAAATGCTTTAGTTGCCTCACATTTTTATGCAATCGTTTTGTTCACCCCACTGAATTAAAGCTGAAAGTCTGCACTTCAACTGCATCTGAGTTGTTTCATTTAAAATTCATTGTGGTAATGTACAGAACCAAAATTAGAAAAAAGTTGTCTCTGTCCAAATATTTATGGACCTAACTGTAAGTACAGCTACATGTAACTTGCATAGCTAGCCTTGGTAGTTGACCTTATGTTTTAAGATAATCTGAGTAACATTAGCATGTAAATTGAAAAAAAGTGGGCCCAGAATTGATCCCTGTGGCATACCATGAATAATATCATTAGCTGTGTTTACATGCATTTTAATAACCAAGTTATTCACAGAATCCTGGTTTCAAATGTGCTATGTATACATTTATTCTGATTAGAGAAACATGATTCTAAGAAAGCAGGCTAACACACACACATTTCTCCATGAGTAGCCCAGTTATGTGACTATGTAAACCATTGACTGGGTTACAGTTAAGGATGTCATAGTCCTCACATGTCCATTGCGCTCTGATAGCTGCACACGTCTTTGCTTCACACATACATGCAGCAGCCATGGGTAGAAAGCATTGGAAGTGTCTACAAAGATAAATTTATGTTAAATCACGTTATTCCTTCTCCTGGTTGAAATAATCTGTCTCAATAAGATTATGTTGAATTGGGCTGAACATACTGCAGCACAATCTCAGAGCAGTTTACCAAATTGTAAATGAATAGTAAAATACAATAAAGGGGGTGATATGATTTTCAACCATTTAATAGTCTCTATGTGAATGAATTGTGTGTTATACTTGTGATCAAGGGCGGCACGGTGGCGCAGTGGGTAGCGCTGCTGCCTCGCAGTTGGGAGACCTGGGGACCTGGGTTCGCTTCCCGGGTCCTCTCTGCGTGGAGTTTGCATGTTCTCCCCGTGTCTGCGTGGGTTTCCTCCCACAGTCCAAAGACATGCAGGTTAGGTGCATTGGCGATTCTAAAATATCCTGGGTGTGTGTGAGCCCTCCGGTGGGCTGGCGCCATGCCTGGGGTTTGTTTCCTGTCTTGCGCCCTGTGTTGGCTGGGATTGGCTCCAGCAGACCCCCATGACCCTGTAGTTAGGATATAGCGGGTTGGATAATGGATGGATACAATCAGATGATAGATTTTTTGCAGATATTGAATCTTTCAAAGAATATTCTTAACCACGCAACATTTTCGCTTTTTTAGTGTAATCACAGCAGTTAAGACCTTGCACTTTTTCAATTATATTCACTCCTAAACACTGTCAGGATTACTAACCAATATTTCTGTGCTATCTGAACAAATAAGAGAATAAATGGAAAGCCCGCATAGGTAAACCTTGACTCTGGTCTGCATTATCAAGAATAAATTAAATAAAGCATAACAGCTCAGAAGTAAAGCAAGTCATTAAACTATGAAAGAAATGAGCTTTAAAATACCCCAAATTTCCACTGTTGTGGATTAGAATGAGAATTATGTAAACTCAATTTACGTGTGACAGCATTAATGTTTTTGTTGGCATGTTTTATCTGGATGGGAAATTTTTATTGAAGAACAGAGGTCTTATTTTTCAACAATCATTTCCAAGTTTTAGTAAAAAATGTCATGTCAGTTTCTAACTGGCTTAATTCCGACCAGGGTCTTGGGGGGAGCTGGAGCCTATCCCAGCTAGTCTAGGATGTGAGACAGGAACAAACTCTAGACAGGGTGAGAGTGCATCACAGGACAAACACACACACACAGTAGGGCCAATTTAGCATCACCAATTCACGTAACTTGCATGTCTTAGGACTGTGGAGGAAACCTACACAGACACAAGGAGAACATGCAGAGTCCACGCAGGGAGGACCCGGGCTGCGGTAACCATGGTCTCCTTATTGCAAGGCAGCACTACCCTAGTAAAAATGTTCAGTTTAAAAAATATAACTTGTTTCAAAACATAAGGACTTCTTAACATTACATAGAGGATGTGAATTTATTGACATGACAGAAACAGATTTGTTGAATACTGCAACCCTGTACCTTGTGACTTGGTTCTCTTCATTAAAAATGAAAAATGCAAACATTAGCCCTGATTGAACAAATCCATTCTACACTTCTCTTGCATGTTGCTACAGGGTGGCTTTACTTTCTCATTTTTTCACAGGAACATTAACCTATGTGCTCCTAGGTAAGTGGATGAGAAACTGTAAACCATTTTTGCCTGAATTTAACTGCCACTGTCTGTCTCCAGTTTACCTCATCAAATGACAATTGACAGAGTATCTAGGGAACAGTGAACAGCTTATCTTTCCAAGCATTCAGATAGAAAAGGTAATATATTAAGTACCATACAGATGAAGGATTTGGATCTAGCTTGACATTTTTATGAAGGTTCAACCTTACACATAATTTAAAAATAATCAGCTCATCCTACATACTGTTCAAGCAATTAACAGAATAAATTTAGAGGCCAAGGGGAATATTTATTTTTAGCAGCCAGTGTACCTAAGTAAAGTGAATATAATACATTCAAATCCATCAACCTAATTCTTGATTACTAACAATTCAGTTCTGCTATTGCAGATTGGTATGAGTTAATGAACATAGGGGTTTATACAGCAACATCTAGTGTTGCAAGGTGGAACTGTGATCTACCTGTGAACAAATAACACAGAACATCCAAAACTAAAGGTTCAGTCTACTTCACTGAACTATTTTAAATAACATCAGAAGAATAACAAATATAAATTATCTACATTTTATATATATATATATATATATATATATATATATATATATATGGAAGAGAAGGTCTGTGATATGGTTTGCATATTTGCAGTTGGAGATCCACAAAGGGAGAAAAAAACGAATCACGTATCCTAAAATAGTTTTATTCCTGAGCTTTCAACCCCTATCAGGGGTCTTCATCAGAGGATAATGCTTAGACTTACAAGAATCAAAGGCAATATTTAGCTACACATTCAGTCGGTTGGGGGGGGGGGTTTGGGGTTGCAGTTTAGGTGACTAAGTCAGTATGACTGGGGGGGAGGGTTGTATAGTTTAATTATTGTGTACATGTCCTTCTTAAGTTGGCATATGCTGGATTTATGTCCAAGTGTCTGTTGATGGCGTTTTCATCTGATAGCCAAGACTTGGCCAACTCTCTGGCACTTTTTGTACTGGCCTTAAATTTTACTTTTACGTTGTCCCAGTTGAATGTGTGTCCTGTCGATTTAGTATGTGCATATATCAAAGATAGTGCGTCCTTTCTTCTGATGGCGTTGCGATGTTCCTGTACACGTGTTGAGATTCTTTTTGACGTTTGTCCTATGTATACAGCTAAGCAAGAATTGCATGGAATACTATAAACTGCGTTTCGTGTTTCGGCTGTCGATTTCTTGTTTTTAGCATTAAACAGGACCATGCGCAGATTGTTTGTGGGTTTATGTGCTATTCTGATGCCCCACTTGGTCAGGGTGCGTGCCGTGCCTTCTGACACATTATGGTGATACGGGAGTGAATGCCAGGTGGGGTGGGGGTTCTGATTTAAGTCGATTGTATGCTGATTCCTTTGGCGTCTGCTGTGTAGACTCCGATTAATGAATGTTTTTGAGTATCCGTTCGAGGTGAAAAGTTGGAAGAGATAGCGTCTCTCATTGATTTTTGTTTCCTTGGTATTACAATGAGTGTGGACTCGTTTAAATAGGGTTTTCACGCAGCTCCGTTTATGAGATACCGGGTGGTTGCTGGAGAAGTGTAGAATCTTGTCTGTGTAGCATTGTTTGCGGTAAACACTTGTGGTCAGGGTGGCGTCACTATTTCTTTTGATGTAAATGTCCAGGAAGCTGATGTGTCGGTTGATTTCTTTTTCCATTGTGAACTGGATTGCAGGGAATATTGTGTTAATATGATTGTAGAACTCATTCAGCTGGTTCTTTCTTAATATGACGAATGTGTCGTCTACATAGCGTATCCAAATTTTGGGTGTAATCTGGGATAAAGCTATGTTTTCAAATCGTTGCATTACCAGTTCAGTACTAAAAGTGCCAGAGAGTTAGCCGAGTCTTGGCTATCAGATGAAAACGCCATCAACAGACACTTGGACATAAATCCAGCATATGCCAACTTAAGAAGGACATGTACACAATAATTAAACTATACAACAACCCCTTTAATCATACTGACTTAGGGGTTGAAAGCTCAGGAATAAAACTATTTTATGATACGTGATTTGTTTTTTTCTCCCTTCGTGGATCTCCAACTGCAAATATATATATATATATATATATATATATATATATATATACACTGTATATATACAGTATATTAGCTGTGCTACCCATTTAAGATGGATTAAGAATCTACATAATCAACATAGACCTCCGCATTAATATTCACATGCACCATTCAAAGCATATGTCCCTGTTTTATGCCATTTGGTATGGAATTCATAACAGCAGTGCATGTCCATCCATTCATTTTCCAACCCGCTGAATCCGAACACAGGGTCACAGGGGTCTGCTGGAGCCAATCCCAGCCAACACAGAGCACAAGACAGGAACCAATCCCGGGCAGGGTGCCAACCCACCGCAGAGCAGTGCATGTGTTTGTGATTAAATGCATTTTATTACTAAAAGTGTTTGTGATGTGCCATCTTTTGAAATGGCCAAGACCTAGCAACTGGATGGACACAAAGACAGGCACATAGACTCTTATCATTTTTTTTTTTTTAAGCTAGAGATCCTCAAATGGAGAAAATGTGTCACGTATCTTAAAATAGTTTTTTATTCCTAATCTTCCGACAATCTGCCAGGTATCATCATCAGAGGAAAATGAGTAGACATGCTGGAATCAAAGGCAAATCGCTCAGTGGAAGTTGCAGTTAATTTATGCCTGCACTACATTCTTCAGCACCTGGACTTGCCTAACATCTATGTGGGGGTCTTGTTTGTGGATTTCTGTTCAGCCTTCAATACCATTATTCCAGAGTTGCTTCAGACTAAACTAATCCAGTTAGGTGTATCCCATTGTTTCTGCAAGTGGACTATGAGTTTCTTGACAGGTAGAGAGCACTATGTGAGACTGGGCCCTGGGATCTGTCAAATCCAATGTCAATTAGCATAGGCTCCCCACAAGGCTGT